>NC_090446.1:1157200406-1157503437 GCF_031143425.1 Pleurodeles waltl | reverse complement strand
CGGTGCACCTTTAATATGTATTATTTTATGTCTCATAGCAATGTTGCACCTTGGTAGCAGGTGCTGTTTAGTGTGTGCATGTATGTCGAAAACAGTTGTTTAAGTACCATTTTGGAATAAGGGATATGTGCGGCGATTTATGGTCCGCTACCTTCTTTCTAATGTATCATTTTCAAGGACCTGAAAACACTTTTCCTTTCCTCATTATATTTTGTACAAAGTGTGCAGGTTATCATGTCTAGAGTTAAGGACAGATGGAAAGAATTGGCACCTGATCTTTCCTCTGGACAGACCACACAGGGTGGTAGTAGATCAAATAGTCAAATGAAGGAGGTACTTAAAGTTACATTTCAAAAGTTGAAGATATTAGAGAAACAAGAATTTGCTAGGAGGTGGGATTAGGTTACTCTTCAGAAGTATTTAGATGATAACAGAATCCCTAGAGGATTAAGAATTTTTGCTACTTTTGAGGATTTGGATGAACAGTCTCTAAAAGAATGGAGGAGAACTTACAGAATGTGCCTTACACAATGATGCGAATTTTGATCAGGCATACTAACAAAGAAAGTTATTTAAATACAAATAGAAATTGAAAAAATGGAGAAGAAGGTTGAAAGCTCAGATCTGAAGGAGGTGATAAAAAATAATTGAGACATTTTTGCATAAGATAGTGGAGGAACATCAAATCTACTTACGTAATAAAAATTAAGGAAGATCAAACGTGATGAGATGGACTACAAGGAGGAAAGGATTTACACCTTTGGACGTAGGTTTGATAATGTGAAAGTGACAGGTGAGGGTAAAATGGGTCAAGTGGAGACTTTGGAGACCAAATCAGACAGCAGTAGTTCCCTGACATCTTTGGATAGTAATACATAACTGGGGGCTTCCACCTCTACCCAACAAGGTCCGTCAATGTTTTTAGTGGCATTGGAAAGGCTTCATTTGGGGATCGAAGCAATGAGAAACGAACAAAAACCCAAAGGTGTTGGAGGAGATGGAAAAAATAAATAAATGGAGACATCAGGCATACAAACACGCTCCAAGAAGAACTAGCTATTGGGGGCACGGATGGGAAGGATGGAAACAATGAAAAGGGTGGCATGGTTGAAGCTAACAACCTGGTTATTGTCAATCTATCGGATCATCCTTTGAATAACAATGAACAAACGTTTTTGAGTAAGGGATTGGGCTTTTGCCCCTCCCAAATGATGTGTTTGTTGACTCGTAGAAAATCATCCATTTATTAAAGTTAAATGATCTTTTCAATTTAAATTCTGTATAAACTTTTGCTTCAATTGAAGGTATATATCCCCCTGAACAGACTGTGTCGGGTCTATATGATTTGCAGCTACTGATTTCCTTACCACATGATGATCCAGTGGATATTGGTAAACTGAGAGAGGTAATGAATTTCGTGGAAGATGTACATATTGATAGTGGCTTAAAGCCCTGCTCTAAATTCATTCCCTCTGTTAATCACTAACATATTGATATGTTTAGGGAGACGGTGACCAAAAGTTTATACACACTTTTAGGGAAAGATAAGCACAGACCATCTAGGACTCAGAATTTGGCAAAGGCAGAGATAACTGCACTGAAGGGTTTACAATCAGATCATTCTATTGTGATCAGGGAGGCCGACAAAGGTGGAAGTGTGATTATAATAAATAGGAGTGACTACACTGTGGAAATAAATAGACAATTGGCTGATTCTAGTTGCTGTGAACATATTTCACAAAATTCTGTGAAGGAATTGGCCTCGTATATCAATATGAGACTGACCATTGGCGTGAAAGTGCCTTAATTACGGATGATGAGAACAATTATCCCTCTGTATGGGAGCCACGATTCCCTCATGTATATATATATTTCTAAAGATTCATAAGGGTAGTAAATTCCCTCCATGAAGGCCTAGTATTTTGGGCATATCCTCGCCGACAGAATGATTATCAGAGCATGTGGACAGATTCTTACAGGTTTTTGTTTGTAACTTACCTGTATATACACAGGATAGTAAAATATACTTAACAAATTTGAGGATGTCTTCTGGTCACAGGACCTCATGTTTGAAACAATGGACGTTGCAAGTTTATGTACTTGTATACAGAAATCCTTTGGACTGAAGGCAATCAAATTTTTTCTCCACACAAGGACTGCTGATCACTTGGAGCACAATGTTATGCTAATGGAGATAATAGATAATATTCTATCTAAAAACTATTTTCTCCATGATGGTTGCTGGTGCCACCAAACACAGGGCACTGCTATGGGCTCCAGTTTTGCTTCCTCTTAAGCCTGCCTGTTTATGGGCTGGTTTGAGTGGGACCATGCCTGGGGCTGAAGGCTCCCCCCCTTGATTGACTTTGTTGTCTTTTGGGGAGGTACATTGATGAGATCATCATGCTATAGAAGAGAACGGTGGACCAACTCCTGGAATACCATGCCTTTCTCAATGAAAATCCATATAACATCAAACTGACCCTAACTCACAGCAGAGAGAAGATTGCATTTTTAGCCATTTTGTTCCATGTAGAAGGTGACTCTACATAGTATCATGTTTAGAAAGGCTACAGTGTGCAGAGGTGTTTTAAACACTACGAGCACACACCCAAGGTTGGTTATTGATAAGATATCGTTTGGGAAAATGGTGCGCATTAGGGGAAATTGCAGGGCTCATGAAACATTTATAAGTAACATTGAAAGCGCTGAGCAGAGATTCAGGATTAGGGGATATGAGCTAGGAATTTTGCTCAAAGCTGAAGAGAGAATCAGACGGACTGCAAGGGGTAATACTGACCTTTGTCACAAAATACACCATGTACAGTGACAATATTAATAGGGTTCTTAAAAGACACTGGTGTCTATTGACAGAAGTCTCAGGGCTCAAAGAATTTGTGTCTGATAAACCAAATGTTACTTTCCGGAGAGGTAGAACTATAAGAAATTGGTTTGGCCAAGTTATGCAACACCATCTAGGATCACTACATAGCTACCCAGTACAGATAAGGGTTTTTATATATATATAATGAGTGCAATATATGTTGACTTGGTAAGAACAAGACTAGACATTTCTGTTACAATGGGAAAAGGAGCTATGAGATTAAGCATTTTATAAATTGCAAGACCACATTTGTCACAAATATTATAGGTTGTGAATGTAATACTATTTATGTGGGTGGTATAGTGAGACCTCGCAAGTCCTGAATTCAACAACATGCTAGAGCAATAAAGAATGGGGATATCCACTGACAGTTCACATGGTGGAGCATCACTCTGAGAACAGTGAGATTTAGTTTCACAGTATTGATCATGCCTCCCTTGAACCTAGGGGAGGGGACAGAGAATTTTCATTGAGACGAAATGAAGCTGCATGAATCTATCGCTTACGGAGTGTGGAAAAGTGATTTAATAATGATGAGGAATTTCACTATTTCCTCTAAATTTGAATTTTGGTGATGTTCAATACCTGCTAAATATGTCTTGCATATATGGTCATTTGCATGAGCATGGGCAATATGCTGGCTATACCTGCATGATCTGTTGTAACAACGTTCCAACCGTGCTCCATGTTTTTTGCACTCTACTGACCCGCTAGAAACAAGTTTCCAAATCTTATTCATGATGGCAGATTTAATTTGCGTGATTACCATTCCTCTAATTGGTGTTTTCATGGTTGATCATGACAGTTCTGTTAAGAAGAAAGGGAATTGTTCATTTGGTATGTTTTTGATTAATACCTTACTGTAGGTGATGATAGACAAAGAGGGTCTACGTACTACTCCCTTGCTAGGAATATCTAGGTTTGAGGATTTGTCTTAATAGGATACCAGACTACCCCCTCCAATGTGGCCACCACATTTTCTGAAGTGACTTTGGGCTTCAATTTGGTGCTTAGTGGTTGCTTGACATAGTTGCCAGAATGATATGTGGCAGCTTAGTGACAACACTGGTGCATTCAGTTTGTAACATTAGGCGAGTTAGATAGGGATATGGTTTTATTGTATAGACATGTGTCAAAGGATGGCTGTTGTATGGTTCCAAAAGGAGTACAATATAATTTTATAATATATGGATGTAGGACATCATATCCTTTTAAAATGGCCGAAACATTTCTTAATTCAACCTTGGCTCCAACATGGTGCATTGGGACTGGTCTCAATAGCATACCAGATCCCCCCTTTAACATGGCCACCACGCCTCTTTTTTGAAGTGATTCTGGGCTTTAATTTGGCATGTAACAGTTGCTCAACATAATTACTGGAATGATATGTGATGGCTTAGCGATAACACCAGTGTAATCAGATTGTCACGTCAGGTGAATTTGACTAGGATATGGTGTTTTTGTACAGATATTTCTTAAAGGATGGGTGTTTTATTTCATATATGGATGCAAAACACTGCACTCTTCCAAAATTGCAGACACGTTCCTGAATTCAATCTAGCTTCCAACCTGGAGTCTTGTGATTGTTCAGTACCGTTATGGAACAGCTGTGTTGGGTCTAGGAGGGAACACTGGCATCCTTAAATTGGGGGGTAAATGGAGCTTCAGGTTCTTTCACTCCGGTACCAAGGGATCGGAGGAAGAAAGATGCATGTGGCTATGTGTACCTAATACAATAAGTACCATAGGATGGTTAAAAGTGACATTGGTGCACGGATTGGCCACTGTAATTGATACATTGGGCTATATCTGGGGCTCAAGGGCTTGATGCACTTTTCCCTCTAAGACAATTTGGTGTTGTGGAGAATGTATGGTTCTAAGGTAATTGGAGTGACTTGATGCTTTTTGTTATCGGTGTTATACTGCACTCAGTATAATATACCACACTATTACTGAATACTTTGGTTTTGATTTATACTATTTATATAAGGGCTATTTGTATTAATAATTACTATATATATATATATATATATATATATATATATATACATATATATATATAGTAATAATATAATTAATACAACTATTTATTTTATATTATATTCTCTTTTTATATTTTAAATTAATTACCGTGATTCTATTGATTTATAGTAACATATTTAAAATATTTAAAAATATCATGTACAATACATATTTTTAGTAATTATGTTACAGTATATCTCAAAAGTATACCTCAAACACATATATATGCCTGTTTGTGTATTTATATCAATTTAAATTTATATACAGTATTAATCTTAGTGGAATTCATTTAATTTACATTATATTAAGAATATATTTTAAAATATTTACAATTTAGAACTTTAAACTCTATTTATATTAAAAAAGCGAAACTTTTGTATTTTTTTGGATGATATTAGTGTCAACAATATTATTTTTCTAATCTTTTGTTACTTAGCATTTTAAGTATGAGTACAATATTGTGGTAAAAGATATTTTTGAAGCAATATTTTTGTCAACAAAATTTTTCACCACAATATTGTCAGTGAATCTAACAGTCCTTATAGTCATGTCCTTAATTTCCATGGCAAAAACAATGATCAATTTCTGAGCAATGAATGTACAACACATTAAGGTAGTTCATGTCAGCTTAACTTCATGTTTACATTACACGTTTTATTTAATCTTGCATTCCCTAAGAGTGGAAGCTATTTCCAGGATGCTGTGCTTTTGTAGTTTTTTTCTTTGTACCATATTACTCTTGGATAAGGCATATTTTGCACTGAGTCACCTCCAGCTGTTTATAACGGACCACGATTAGGAGCTCTGGAGCTGAGGCTGAAGCCAGTGCAAGTTACTCACAGTACCTGTCAGGAGGTCAAAAAGGTAAAAAGAATAAATGGTTATCTAATCCTTGGCCTCTCTGCAGAGCGCACTGAGCAGTAGGTATGTCTTCCAATTGTAAATGTGTGTGAAAGAGATACACAATTGTCAAAATATTGAGCAAGCAAGAGTAAAATAAAATAATAAAACAGTGCTTAGAGGTCAGCTGGTGTGTTGTGTGTTTTGGGGTGGTGGAAGTAAATGAGATGAAAGGAAGTGCATTCAGGAGAGCGTAAAAAGAGGGTGATGAAAAAGAAAGAGATGAGGTGTGAGAAGATATGCTGATGGATGAGATGAGGAGAGAAAAAGGCTATATAGGTCTAAAATAGAGTGAACAGAACAGGAGTGACTGATACACTCTGGAGATCAATACCCATTCCACAGGCCTCAGTAATGAATTATTTACAGAAAGAAATCATTGTTGTTCCTCATTTATCATAAACAGCTAGCAACTATTGAAAAAGCCAACCTTCCTGGCTGGTTTTAGGTGTTGTTTTACAAATCTGAATGCAATAACTGGAAGCTCAGACACAAATCAAATTACCATTTGGTTGGCACATTATGAGAATCACAGAAATTTAGATTACATGTTTCAGTCACGCCCTTAATTACCGAAGCCACACCGCTTTTACAGTGACCCTACTTTTTTCTCCCTACTTAAAGCCCTGTTTATTCTTTTAAAGCCAAGAATCAGTTGAGGAAGCTATAGAAGCATAGTAAACTTCCCTTGCATCCTTCACAAAGGGGGTCTCCACCTGGTGGAACTCTACATTCTTCAGCACCTGTTTCAGCCAAAGAGAGATAACATGCCTCACTCATGTCACTGAGGCCTCCGCAATGGGGAAAATCGACTGCACTTTTCAGTTGTGCTGGACCTTTGTATGCACAAAGACATCGTTAAAATGCAGTACAACAACTGGACCATAAACAGAGCTAGCAATCTGATTTACTTAACGAAGGACCAAAACAGGGACGGAAAGAAATTCCACAGACAACATTGATACTCATGCTGAGCACCAAGATAATGACATCCTCTGAGATATGTGTGTCATCCTGCCGGATCTAGACTACAGGGCTGCACTCTATGGCATTTTCAGTAGATAATTTCACTAAGTGCAAGAGTTGAAAATCATTGCGCAAAGAACTGAGAAGTGCGTCCTTCATCATCCTTCACAGAGGACAGAAGCAATATGACAGCCAGCACACCAACAACCTGAAGTGGTGCTGACAGTGTCGGTGTCAGGGAGATGCCAACTTTAAGCTTAGGTGCCCTTGCAGGTGCAGTAGTTGCCCTTCTTTTGTCACACCCTCAAGCTCTTCGGCATCATTGAAAAGGTAGAAGAGTATTTGGGAGTGATTTAAAAAAAATAAGGAGCCTCGGCATCCTTCAAATTGCAAAAAAAAAACAAAAAAACAAGAGCCACAAGGGTCAAGAAACTTGGGATGCTGCCACAAGAGTACCCTCTGAAAGTATGGCGTCTGCTCTAGGTCAGTACTTATTGCTGTATTATCTGCTGACCTACAAATTTGAAAATGCACGGACAGCACTTGCCATCAAAGGATTGTGTTGCACCTTAAGGAGCTCCATCTTAAATTGTCAATGTCAGGCCCAGTATCACAGGATGAGGAATGGTATATCATCCACCGAAGCCTTTGTACCGCCTTCACTACTTTCAATGCCAGCACTACATATTGTGCTGAAATACAATTCGTGAAAAGTCTCTGAATCCTTTAAAAGTATAGACTACTGTCACATCTGGATTTGCGTATCCAGGAGTAAGCAGTCGTTTTGATTTCAGCCTGAATTGCTGCAGTCTTGGAACACAAGCTTTGCCAAAATAACATTGCATTGCTCTGGAATACAAAATAGTGGTGGTCAAGAAAGAATGAATTCCAGCAAAACAAAGGGCCGATGTCCAGGCCACGTTCAGAAATTAACTAACATAAGGAAAATTTCGGCCAGGTCAGCAGCCTGCCACCAGTGTGCCTCATTTATTTTGTTGATAATGAGAACTACTTGAAGGTTATTGATTCATCAAGGTGGATTACTGTATGTAAGAAAAATGGGCGTTTTGCAGTGGCTGTAGTTGTTTAATTGGGTAACTTAATTTATATGATAATGAATTACACGTTGATTAGTTCTACTATCATTTCACAAATTTGCAGCTGACCTGCTGATTCGTGAGTAATGCAATCTAAAATATTTCAGCAGGTATAGAATCCGAAATAGTAAGACAGTACTTGGACATAGCGGTGTCCTGCTCCCAAACGGATGGTCCTTTCTTTATAAATGAACCATTCAGCTCAACGTTGCCTTTGCGTGCTGATACGGTGCCTTGCTTTTCTGCAGGCCTCAAGGAAAAAGTGGAGGACATTACTTTCTGTCTGCCCCTAGCTTGATTGGTCCCTTTCTTATGGCCATAGAAAATACAGCATTTTGGGAACTGTACGGTCGGCATGTTTAAATGCTAACCAACTTTAAGAAAGTGTATTTTTTGTTTTATCGTAATTTTGCAGAAATGACCCCTTTTTAATTTTAAAGTGACATAAGACGCATTTGGTTCGGAGTGACATAAATGTAGCACTGGTAAGCCCCCTTTAGGGCTTCATTTAAATGCCTCCCTTAGGCGCTGCCATCTAGTTCAGGGGATTTTTTTCAAGAGGTGGGTGAGGCAAGCGAGCTAGGCGCTTTCCATCTCTGCAATGTCCAGCCATAGATACGTGTCATGAAGTAACATGACATGCCCTGTGATGTCTGTATTCCTACTACGCACATTAAGAGACCCTCGGCAGAAGTGGAGGTCCTCATTGCTTCCGGGTGTACTGCCACGAAGGAGATGCATGGCAAACTAGGAGAGATAACCTTGGAGGGGAAGATTTGGAAATTGAAGTGGTGGGGAAAACATATGGGACATCGGTCTGCTAGGATTTATCGGTTTTAAATAGGAGACAGAGGACCTGAAGAGAGTGAGGGAGGGTTCTAATCCTCCAAGGGGGGTGGGATCTTTCAAGGCAATAGGAGGGATATCAGAGAGGAGAAACTAAGGAAGGGGCCGCTATACCACCATGGAGGTTTGCAAGTAGGGAAATGGGGAGCATTAGGGAGGAAACGGGGATTAATTGAGTAGTAAACACAAAAACAAAGTGGGGAAAATGGGAAACAAAGTTGATGGCTGCAGGGGAGCATATTCTGGGTGGCAGGATGATGGCGAGGAAGGCTTAAGAAGCAGGATGAGGAGATAGGGCAGAAGGGGGAGCAATTTGTTGATTTAGAGAAACTAACATCCTTACAGCTAAAATGGCGGAAATGAAGGAAGTGGAAAATGGGGAGCTTCTGGAACGAGGAGCAGGGGACCAGTTCAGACGAAAGGAGGTATAACGAGGAACAGATGCATAAAGCAAAGGTCAGTGGGAAGTAGTGGGGGAAGGTAACCAAGCACACGCTGGGAGGCAGGGCAGGCTTTGCACACACAGAGGGGACGTCCAGCCGAGACTCCAGGAGGTATGAATGGCAACACACCCACCAGTGCCAGCAAGGGACCTCTTCATAAAGACCCTCTTTGTGTGCCACATATGCATTCTGTTGACTGTTCTTCAACCACCTTCCATTTCCCATGGGAGTAGTACACTGGACTTGGACTAACAAGTGCGGAGCATCTACTCCAATGATTTTATCCACCATTACCGAACCTTTCACTGTTCTTTTCAGCTATTCCCCAATTCAAATTTAAAGCACAATTTTTCACTAAATCCACCTATCACAAAGTCATTGGGTCGGATTCACAAAGGCAAAGTTAGACACAAATTCTAACTTTGACCAAAAGTCTAACTTTACTACTTTTTTTATATTCACAAAGGTAAAGTTAGACCAAAAGTCTAACTTAGGCCAAAAGTGTAACTTTACTCGTAGTAACTTACCTTTGTGAATACCGAAAAGTAGTAATGTTAGACTTTTGTTCTAAGTTAGACTTTTGGTCTTACTTCACCTTTGTGAATCAGGCCCATTGTCTGCTTGCTTTAGTTCCACATTTTGCTATGTACAGATGCAAGACCATGTGAAGCAAATGGGGAAGATACTAATACAAAGATGGATATGTAACAGGTACAGTGTCCTGCTAAGGATTACTAGCAACACACACAAACACATTGCTACAAGTGCCTGGTCACACCAAACATTTTATTTCACTGTACATCACATAGGCTATCCACATGCGTGGACTGTCTGAGCCAAAAATGGCTGACTCATATTGTGTCAAGGTAGCTATACCAAGGTACAGTCCCCCCAGAGCATAGAAGGAAAGGCCTTGTCAGAAATTGTCCTATAGAATAGGCAAACAGAAAAGTGAATGGTGTCACCAGCTTGAGCCTTAGCACATACCAAACCAGAGTAGTCCAACATCACATAAACCAAGGTACAGAGGGCAGTACAAAACTTCCTGATCACATGTCCATCATAATCCAATGACCTTGCATCTGGTGGTATGACACAAACATATGTCAGTGTTGTGGCACAGGCACTGTGGACTGCAATGATGAAACTCATCTGCAGCTACATATTGGTCATACAAGAAGGGTGTTTAGTCTATGTGAAAGGTGAATGCCATGCTTGCACCTGATGACAACATATTTCATGGACACATGATCACACATGTTATGCAATCGGCCCAAACACAGCACAATAAACAAGTACAATGCGCAATTCTAACCTTCCATTCAAACACTGTCCAAGCTACCTTGGCATAGATCTCATACATCCCAAATCTGTGACTTACATTACTTGAAACAATCAATGTCCACATCCTAATCTGGAATAGCATCAAGCACCTGCCAATGTCTCAATTATTAATGCCCACATGAGGATGTCATGGTGAGGGTACCTGGATAAAGTAAAAACAAGGAGTATAGGCTTGAAAAAATTAATATTATGCAATTCATATGGCAACCATCTTGAAAGTAAATTGCATTGTAATGAGACTGACACAAATAATGTAGCTACATCAAAGCGGGGATATGTCCTAGGCTAACTCTTCAAATGCCCTTTGGCTGAATAATGCAGAGCATTGGCCCCCCAGTTTTTGCCAAAACACTCTACTCCACACATTCTGACAGCTGCAGTCCTTCGTCCAGTCACAGTCAGTACGTAACATGACATACTTATACAAAAAAAAAGTAGCTATTGATGAGCTCTTCCCACAAGTCAGCGCCTTCCTCTTCACCACTGTCATCCTCACTTGGCATTTCAAGATCCTCACTAGGTAGCACTGCAGGCTCCCCCTCCTCTGGGATGTGTGGGATATTCCTCTACAGGAGAATGTTGTGCAGCATGCCACAGTTATCTAACACACTTTTCCGGGTGAATAGAGGAGGGCTCCACCAGTGCAGTTCAAACCCTTAAATATGGCCTTCAGGAGCCCAAAAGCCCACTCCACTACCCTTGTTGTTCTTCCATGGGCCTCATTGAAGTGGCCTTCCCTTGGCATAGTTGAATTCCTTTTTGATGTCAACAACCAACGACGGTTTGGATATGCTGACTCTCCTGTTAAGGAATGGGACATATGTGCAAGAATGGGTCCCTCTAATGAGAATTATGGCACAAGACATTGCACACAGGACAGATGTGACTTACCTACCAGCCAGACACTCTCTGAGAACAGTTATAACATCAGCCGGGGTATAGTGCTGTTCTGCATAATGAATGAGTCATGGACTGAACCCAGATAACGGGCACAGACTTGTGAAATGTATAGGTCCACCAAACATACAACTTGCAATTTGATGGAAGGAAGTTCTTTCTGTTGCAGTATACTTGTTCATTGGCATGTGGTGGGACCAAGCCAACATTTGTGCCATCAATAGCCCCCACCACATGTGGGATGTGTGTAAAAGTCAGCCTTTACACAGGCTAAATCCTCATGTCAGGGAAACTGGATGTAACTGTCAAGGTATTTTAACAGTGCTGAGAGGACATCCTTAAAAACCAGACAGAACATAGGCTGGGACATGCCAGTTGCCAGGGCCACTTTACGTTGGAAGGACCCTGTGGCTCAGAAGTGCAATACTGACATGACTTGTACAATGGGTGGTGTGCTGGTTGGATTACTAATAGCTGGCATCAGATCTGGCTCCAAGTGATGACATAAGTACACTATTGTTTACTCATTCAGGCAATATAAGAGTATATTGTGTCATTTTCCCTGGCAGAAGGTCTGGCAGTGGAAGGTAGACAGGTGGTTGATGCATTGTCCCTCTCCCTGGGTACCTATATATGACAAGAAATTAGTTCTAACAGTAGTCATTGTGTCCCCAGCTACAAACATGATGCATGTTAATGATAACATGAGAAAAGTTATTTTAGAAGGTATAGACATGGCAAACAATACACATCACAGCTGCTAATGACACAAGGATCACACGTGAGCCCCATGGTTTGCCACACATGTGTTCACATCATGTATCTGGACCAAACTCCAATATGTTCATCACAAATGCCCCTCAAAATGCGACTGGATATTCCGACCACTGGAGTGATCTTTGGCAGGAATGGACTGTGCCCCACTGTAAAATGCCATCTGTGCCCTGCAACATACTACAATGGTGTTTGAGTAGTAGGACCTACATGACATGACAGGATAAGCATGAACACAAAATATTTTGGGGTGTGAGTGACACAGTTTGAGAAGCCCAGTACCGCATTTCAGGCCTCTATATTATTGCCTGGCAGACCTACTTCACTGGATATTAGGAACCGTCCGCGACTGCCGGCAGAAGTCGTCATGGCGGTAGACATTTTTAACTGCGGTGGACACAGCCATAGACTAACGTTGTTGCCAGTGGTGTTCGCAGGCCAATGGCTGTGTCCGCCAGTGGTGACGACGTTGTATGTGGCAGATGTGAACACCATGTTCTGCAGATTCACTCACTTGACCCCTGACACTGCTGCCAACAAAACCTCCACTACCAAACTGCTGTGTACTGCCTCTGGGAACAATCATGCCACGTCCAGCAGGTGATAGGGCCCCTGCCTTCTCTCCAGAGGAGCTGGAGTCCCACTCCTGTATGGACAGTTCTATGGTGCACCAAAGGAGCAGGTAAGTCCCTCATGTGGACAGTTTTCTCTGTACATCACCATCCTTTCCCTCCTCACATGCTAGAATGTGTACGTGGGTGCCAGATTGACTACTTATGTGCTTGTAAGTGCAGTTTGTGTGGAAGCATTGGGAGGGTCAATATGCAGTTATTGGTGGCCACTAATATATGTAAAGTTCATCCACATTGTGGTGTGTGTGTTTGTGTGTTCGTAGATCCTCCTTGTGTTCGATGCACATAACTAGGTGAGGTGACATTACAGCCGTCCACTGACATCTCTTTCCTCGTGATTGTTTTATATGTCAGACAACATGTATGTGCAGGACAGCATGAGCTGAGTATGCATGTTGTATGTGTCAGTTGTGAGTAATGTGAGCTACACATAGCTTTCTTCTACCACAGAGATTTCTTCACACATCCGCCCTTGCTAGACTGTTGTTTGGAAGGCTTATCGTCACTCTCTCTGCCCTTCAGGTTGTCACACACACACACCACATGACAATTAGCTGTTGGCTACATAATGTACTGTCATGCATGGAAGTAATGAGAATGTAGTGTCATATAGGTTCTGTCTGCCCAGCCTGCAGAGACTAGGGCCTGTCACATGTATCTCCCAGGATGGGTCCTAGTCTAGGCTAGGGAGGAGTCACTGTGGCTATGCAACTGTGGCACTGTGCCTACTCCCTGTACCCCAGCAGATCCTGTCATGCTGGCACTATGAGGCTCTGGTGTAATATTCTGCCTAAAATTCCTCATTCCTTTGATCAGATTAGTAATGGGTACAGAGGTGAATTACTGATCTGTTACTCATGTGCACTTACCACCATTGTGAATGTGTGTCTTTGACTCATGACAGGTCCATTACACCCACAGCACTATTGTCATCTTTAAACAGGTCAAATGTGTCCTGTGCAGGCTTATTGCATAACTGACATCCCCACAGTGCAGACAGTGTTTTGATTCCAAGGAGGCCATGATATATGGCACAGTAGCTTGGTCACATAGCAGAAACTATACAATGCATTCCTTTGTTCGTTGGATGCCATCTCTGTAAGATAGACACATATGTCCAAAAGTGTGTTCTGTGGTACAGCTACACAACACAGAACCCCACTGACTGAAGTGGCATGAGTCTGCTTTTGTATCGCTACATGTCCACACATGGACGCTTTCTGAACCCACCATGTCAGTCCCTTCACTGTTAACTGTGTGATTTTTTAGTTTGTTCTCTGGCAGTAGCCTGTAGGTACTGTATGCAAGGAGTCATTCCCACAGAATGTTATGTTTATGCCTAAGCAGTTTACCCTTCAGAAGCCACAGAGCTGTGATTTGTCTTATAGCAGCTCAATCTCAGCCAGGATGCTAGAGCATGTCCCACATGATGTCAGTAAGCTTGCTTAGTCATTGTAGGACCTGAGCAGGGTGGTGGATGGGTCTGCATACTGAGAAATGTATGTCTGTAGAAATGTCCCTGTAGTTATTGGTTTGTATGTGCTGCAATTCGGGAGTATTGACAATTAGGAGAGTTCTAGCTTGATGTTACTGATATGTATGTGTTTCAACCATTTGTGATGAAACTTGTGAACAGGATCTCTGGATGTGTCTTTTGCATCCATGCAGATCAATCCCCATCAAAATAAGGGAATATGGAGAGCCATTGCCAAGAAGGCATGGACCCTGGGGGCCCACAGCAAGCAGATTCCCCACTGCAGAAAAAGGTGAGCGGACCTGAGACACTGAGAAGATTGCTGAGGCCTAGCTGGAGCTGTCCTGCCATTGTGGTAAGGGTGCCTGTCAGACCATGACCCCCGCTTAATGGCCCATATCCTAGAGGCGGGCAATCCGGAGCTTAATGGGCATTTGAGGGCAGCATGACAGCCACAAGGGGGTGAGTACATGACATATTTCTACCTGTCCCTTTGCCAAGTGATTGAGTGAGGTTCTGATAGCTCCACCTTACAATTAGGGATGAGCCACGTATCACACAGTAGATGAGTGATTGTGTTTAAATGTCATGTGTTGTATACTGATGTGCCCTGCCTATTGCCCCAGTGATCTAGGACACAAATGGGACTAATCCACAAACCACTTGCTCTTCAGGGACAAAATATGGCTCTGTACATTGATCAATCAAGTACTGTTTGTTGTTGTAGTGGGTGTAATTCATATGCAACAGACCACTACTCCTAAATGTCCCAGGCCAAAGGTAAATAGGTGATGGGTCACTGTCCTCTGCCATGTGTCTGGGCAAATGTGTATATAGGCATCTGCCACCCAGAAGATAGTTGTCTTCAGTGCATGATGGGTGCTGGTGCCTGATTGCAGTCTGTAATGTGAAGATGTCCAACATACCTGTGATGAGGATTACATTGGTCTTTGGATGCAGCTATGGGTTACTACCTTTCCTTGGCAAATGGGGAATGTCCATTGACATGATTTATGTTCCATCACTGTTGTCAACATTCCTTATGCCTACATGTCAGAATGTGTCCCTTTTTCTTTGAAAAACATTTGTGAGCTGCAGTTTCATGCATGGTCTACATATTTTGATGGGATGATGTCTGTATTCCCTCACATATACGTGCATGCCAACCTGTGTGTAGAATATGACTTTTACAATGGGGGTACATTTCATGTTGTGCCACAGACAAGACTGTTTATTGGCTGACACACACCCTCAGCTGTCATAGCATGTCATTTGGCATGTACAACTGCAATAGCAATGAGGGACATGACAAGGTGGCCTAGAGTTTAGAACCACGTTGTGAATGTATATGCCCTTGATGTAGCATCATGTGGAAAAGTGCACTGCACATGTGTAAGGTATGTTCCCTGACTGTTAGCATCCATCGTGGAGTGACTTGCAGTTATGTATAAATCATATGTGTTTGGATACAGGCTTTCATCCACAGACAGACAATTGAGTTTACATGACCAAAATATGGAGAGTGATGTAGCTTTCAATTAGGCAACACGTTGAGGGCCTTCAACAAGTACTTGCAAATTTCATGGTCTCTCAAACATTCAAGGGGCTAATGGCTTCTGCTGATGCACTCACATTAGAATGTCATAGTAAGGGGTGCCACACATAAGTGGTGATTTCCATGGGGCTTCCTGATTCATTGTGTTGTGAATTTTGGGTACATCTCCCCCTGCACATGATGTCTACAGTGTCCATTTCCATGCCAATGTGTGGCCTATCTGAGCAACATTAATACTACTTCCATTATTATATTGGGTCAAATTACACTTGGTATCGTATACATTGTTGATATGTTTCTATAGTGACATGGGTATATTTCCATGTCACCTTCTCCAGGATATTGTACTGTCATCATCAACATGGCATGATATTGTATCATCAATTCTCATTGTTAGGTCATCATGTATGTGACAAATAGATGTGTGAATGACCTTGTGTGGGGTCTGTGGAAATGTATTTTGTATTGTCCGACTATTGTATGCAAACAGGTGACTGTGGTCTGCTCCAAGGGCCTATGTTTGAGGGTGATGGAACTCCTAATGGTTGATTGGTCATTGTGTTCGCACAACTTCAGTCTTCCAATAGAAGTTGTGTTAGATACTGACTTTCTTGTAGGCAACTCTAGACAGTTAAGTTGGCAAGCATGCATATAGTATGGCACATGTATGGGTCACTTAGGTAGAGTTTGTTGCTGGGGCCTACCTGACATCAAGGTAATCAGAGCTCTTGTTCAAGTGCGATCATGGACTTGTGATGACCCTATTTCTTTTTGTATTTGCAGCATCAGCACCGGCAAATGGAGGAGACGGGCACAGCCGAAGCATCTTGCCATAGGACCTCGGGTCAAGACACCACTAACACAGAGGACACAGTGGCCCGAGGGCGAGGGGAGTGCCACGGGGGAGACCACAACATCATAATCATCATCAGATTCTTCCTCCAGTGGGCACTCCCTAGTGGTGGTGGAGCCATCGGGGCATCGCCTTGTGGCATCCTTGTTCGTCAACCCTGTTCTACCACTACCCTCCCTGCTGCTCCCCACCCAGTCCACCGTTCCCGCTCACCCAAGAAGGTGGGTGTCTCCTTTGCCGCAGTCACCTCCGCCTCAGCCCGCTACCCCTGCTGCCCTCAGTGAGGAGGCTATTGACCTCCTGAAAAGTATCTCTGTGGGTCAGACAGCCATTTTGAATGCCATCCAGGCTATGGCAAGTCAGCTAAAACAGACTAATGCATTCCTGGTGCAATTTCTGGCTTACAGAGATCTTTTGTGGCTCTGGCCTCCATGCTGATGGCAGTCAGTCACCCTCCACCTTTCATCCCCCCTCTACTTCCCTCTTCTCAATCCAAATCCCCCCCTTCCCCTATCTACCCAAAGCTCACAGACAGATCTGCAAGCATCCACATCAATGCACAAGAGGAGCACACACAAACACAAGCACCACAAAACACACCGGCATGCAAGCATACTACAGCGACCCAGAGACACAACAACAGTCACAACTTTCCTAGGCACCCCCACCGCCCCAAGCATCACACACACAACATCTAGCATATGCACAGGCATCACACCAACAGTCAATGACACACCCACTACATCCATCATATCTGCAGACATCACCGTAGCAGACCCCCAGACATCCACCACAAGCACCACACCTGCAGACATCACAACTACAGAAATCCATCACATACAGCATACCTGCAGTCACCACCCCAACAGCCACACACACATCCACCACTCCATCTCCCAGCACCTCCACCTCCCAGTCCCCCAAGACACACAAACACACTCACTCACCCACCCAACAGACACACACCTCACACCAGCACATCTCCCAGAAAAATGCACCCACAACATCCAAACTCACACAGCAGACAACCTCCAATTCCTGACCCCCTTCTGCTGAGTGTCCCTGTGTCCCTAAGAAAGATTTTTTTGTTCGACCTTTATCTTTCCCCTGTTCCTTCCTCCCTGTCCCAAACGCAAGGGGCCCCTACCCACCTCCCAGCCCCTCCCTTCCACCTCAATGGCCTCCCCTGCCTCCCCCCGGAAGCACCCATACCTCTTCCCCAAGAGAAGCCCACCCCTCCCAAAAAGAAGACCACCTCTCCCAAACCCAAACCCCCCTCTCCCAAACCTGATCCCATCCCCTTCCCCTGGATAATCCCTGAGGTGCCTGACTGTCTACTTGACGCACCTTCCCGGGAAGGTTCCCTGGCAGTTGGGAGTCAAGTTTAGGCACAGCACTGTGCTATTACTGGACTTTCTATGGACTTGCCAATGGCCTTTGGACTTTACACAAATTCAAGTTAATAATCCCCAAGAGTTGTTTTTTGGGTATACATTTGTCCTGCAGTTCCTTTTCTACCTTAATGTTGTTCCTGAGTGACTTGTGTTGTGTGCCTACAGTTGTATGTGTTTCAGTCTTCTTGCTGATCCATTTGCTGTTGTTTGCAGTATCTGACTTTGTGGGCAGTGCTGGTGTCCCCCAAGAGAAGGGTATATGTTCAGTGTATGGATTTGTAGGTGTAAATGCACCGGTGGTGTCATGACATTGTGCACTGTTCGTTATGGTAAGTATTTCAACTTGTGTTGTCCAGTGTGAGCATGCATGGCGCTGGACTTGTCCCCCTGACATGGCTTATGGATTCACCTAATGTGTGTCAGCTTGAGGTTTTTTGGGCAGACATAGAGTGTGTTCAGCTGTGCTAGCTTTGTTTGCATTTGCCTGTGCATGTGTCCATTTGGCTGTGTGTACCTTGCAGCTACTTCCTGTACAGATATCTCCCATGCAGTTGGCGATGTATGTGCTTTGTTGACTTGCACTTCTACTTTCTGCAGATGGGCATGTCATTTGGGTCTAGTACTGTTTTTCTCTGTGACACATGTAGGGTCATTTCCTGTACCCATGTTGTTTGAGGTGTATGTTCAAAGTGATATGTGTCCCAGTGCAGCCTCCTTCACTGAGTGCTCCTGAAACCCCCATCCCTATTGTGCAGATATTGTTAGCATAGTGCTGTTTGTCTATTTTATCTCCCTGTCTACCGTGCATGCCATTGTCCTTCCTTTGTGCTGTGATGTATGTGATGTGTGTGTCCATTGCAGGGCTATTTCATGGAGTAGTGTTTGTGTTCCATGTCACATCGATACATATGTGTGTTGTATGTGACAACAGTCCATGGCCTGTGTGGAATGTGAGTGTGTGAGCTGCATTTATAGGTGTCATGTGAGTGTGTTGTTCGTGATGTGCGAGACAATGTTGTATAGCCTTCACTATCCCTGTGCCTTAGATTTGAAGATGGGTGTTTTTGTGCAGTGTTGCAGTGCCTTGTGAGTGACCTACCCAAAGGGAGCGTATTGTGACTGTGAATGAGTCCATATTTATGTTTGATTTGGACTATGTACATGATGAGATGACAGTGATATGATCTGTTGTTACAGGAAATTACACAGGTAGGTGTGTGTGTACTTACGGTGGGTTTCGCTGATAGTGGCGTTGATTTTGTGTTCCATCGATGTTCAACAACAGCAGCAGGACATCCATGATGGGTTCCATGGTGGCATCGGACTTGTAAAGCTGCCTGCAGGTGAGTGTCTCCCTATATACTGTCCATTTCCGCCTTCTGAGACATTGTGGTTGGACTGCCACAGTCACAGTGGTGGTGTGCAACCTCGTAATGTGTCCAGCGGAAACACCCTTATATGCCGGGCTGTTTCTGCTGTCTTGTGACTGCAGCAGTCTGTGCTGCCTGGCAGTGACAGCAGAACTGCAGTGGTCTTTGCTCCCTAACGCAATATGGATGTCTGACCGCCATCCTGATGGTGGTCAGACTGCCACAACCGCCATGGCAGTTGATAGACTGCCAAACTCGTAATGAGGCCAAACAACTGAAACACACACAACTTTCCTCAAATCAAATTCAAATCAAATCAGGGTTTATAAAGCACAACTACTCACCCGTAAGAGTCTCAAGGCACTAAGGGAGTTGTCCTCTGAGCTTCAGTTGAAGAAACAGGTTTTAAGCTCCTTTCTAAATTGAGGTAGCCATGGTGACTGCCTGAAGTGCAGGGGCAGGGTGTTCCCTGCTCTTTGCCGTGAGGTAGGCGATGGTCATGTTTGCACTTCTGCTGGTAGAAGGGATGTAGAAGGTAGTGTCACAATATGGGGTCATATACGTTGATCAGGAGAAGATCCTATCTAGGCAGCAAGTACATAGAACATTTGCCGATTGAAGATCAGATTCAGCAGCTATGATTCACTTATTATGGAAGGAAAGGTGATATCTGGGCTTCCAAAATACAGGGAGAATATTCAGAAAGTCTATTAGGGCAATTCGAATAGTCATGCATGTCCCTATTTTAACAGGCAATTCAGAAGGTTTAACAAGAACATTTGGATTTTACGTGAGTAAGGAGGCATTCACGATTATTGGATTGACTCAAAAGTCAGCAGCATGAGGCCCTTTTCAATCAGCCCCTGTCGGGGTAGGGGAATCAGACAAGAGTGATGACCAGTTTCAGAGAAATAGTACTGCTGGAAATGTGAGCAAGGTCACAATTATGCATGGTTCGTCATGCATCAACTTGTGTAAGTGCAGGCAATATCAGGGTTATCACCCAAGAACGCAATATAGACACGTCTGGGAAGATCAGAGGATAAGAAAGAAGAATCAGGAATGAGCAAATGAGGCTAAAGGCAATGAACAGCAAGGTAATAAGTATAGCTGAAAGACACATTACCAAAGCCTGTGAGGATAATGGATTTGAATAAGGTATTAGTGGTTTTCGAGAAAGAAGGGGAGGCAGAGTTTTTAAGACAAGGATATATGCATGGTTAGGAGATACCATTTCAAGACCGTATGGTGACTTTCACCACACCTAATCTGAAGTCAGCAAGGGACATGTTGGAAGTCTTAAAGAGCAGAATTGATAAAGAACTAGTGATGAGGTAGGTGACTGGTCCATTTCAATAATACCCAATAAAACATTTCAGAATTTCCAAATACCCCAGGTCCAGGAGGTGACACATTTCCACATTACATTTGGTGCCGACCAAGGAACAAGGAGAGTTCAGGTACATCACCTCCTATATCCAGTGGGTAGTTTGGAGAACTTCTTCATTGACAAGCAAGAATTCACAATGACATACACATTGATCGAGGCAGCTGAAGTTTTGGTCATGAATAAGGGAGTAGGCACATAGTTAGTAAGGGAAGACATTGTCAGAAATCTAGTTGCTGCCAATGCATCCAAGCAGTTACTTGCTGTTCGGTTTTGTAATGGAGAGATAGTGGTACTATGATATGTTTGTCCATGGGTGTCCCATTTCATAGGCAGCGCTTGAGAAGTTAACTACTTTCTTGGAGTTAAAATGTAAGCAGGAGAGTGGGTTGGATGGAGTGGCACATTATATGGACGACTTCTTGTTTGTTGGTGAAGCTGAGTCAGGGCAATGTCAGTTTTATAAGTTGTTAAAGTCATATGACCAATAAACTAGGAGAACCCTTAGCTTTTGAAAGGTGTGAAGGTCCAGTTAAAAAGCTGTCCTTTTTGGAGATTAAGCTGCGCACTGTTAAAGAGCATCAAGGCTGCCTAAGAAAGGTCACGCTTTCAGGGCACTGGTGCACTGTTGTAGGCTGCCAAAGAAAGTAACATAACTGTAACTGCAGACACCGATATCCCAGTTGAACTTTATAGTGTGAATGTGACAACTTGGAGTGGCCTTTTCAAGGAGATTGCTGATAGCCACAGAGGACATGAAGTACACATGACATTTTACTAGCTTGCCGAAATAAGAGAAGGAAGATTTAAAGGTGTGAGGTCTCTTTTGGGTGAACTTCAATGGAGTTTCACTATGGAGGGTAGAAAGAGTTTCTAGTGATCTGCTGACTCTTTACACAGGTGCAGCAGGCAGCATTGGTTGTGGGGGCCGACTGGTCAAGAGGTGGTCTGTGGAGCATTGAACTGATTAATTGCAAGAGAAGGGACTTACAGAAAACATCAACTTTATCAAACTATTTCCCACTTGGTATGAGTGGCAGTATGAGTTAGGACAGTTGAGAGATAGCGGCACAGTATTTTGGTAAGGCAGCTTCACAGTGGTGCAGGTATTGAATAACATTCCACTAACTACCTCAACATTATGTGGTTGCTCAGGGCACTAAGCTACAGTGCTTAAGACTAAACATATCTGTTATTGCATGGTTTGTGGAAGGTTGTACAAATGTAATTGTAAATGATTTGTCTTGTGGCAGGTTGCATGGTTTCAGGAAGCTGGCCAGACTCAAAAAAGAATATATCCACCAGGCCACCGGCATATTGAGCACCACCACTGAATTCACTGGCATTGCGTTACTTGCAAAAGCATACACTGGGTAGATATGAGGTGAGTATAGAAGACTACGGAGAATGGCTCAGAATGGCTAGAGATGCCTCAGTGTAGTGACTCACAGAGGATACCCCAGTAGTATCAGGTGGTGGTAAGAGAGTTGGGGGTCGGATGAAGGCAGGGAGAGAAAGAAGAGTGGGTAGACCAGGTCAACATTAGCTTTAAGTTTGAAAGCATTCAGCTTTGTGGCCAAAGCAAGGAACAGAAAGGAATCTCCATTAGGATTCCGAACTGGGAAGATGATGATATACTAGAGCAGGATGAGATCGACTGCTCAGATAAAAGGAAAGAAGTTGCTCTGACTTCTTAAGAAGTATTAGTGCAAGTATTATCAATGTTATACGCATTGTCTCATTAGAAATCCTTATTTCAATGTGCATTTGCTCTAGCAAATTTTAGGGTCCAACTCACAGGCAATCAACCCTCAAGTCATGCATGCCCTTTGCCTATGCATGGCATGGGATTGAATGCAGAGCCTGCCAACAACCAACCATAAGGAGCCACGGGGAGCCCCAGTGCCTCTGTGCCAGCATTTTTTTAAATATTTATTTTGGTAGGTGGGTGTGTGCGCCCACCCCACCTCCCAAGCCTTTATAGGCCCCAGGAAGTCCATTCCCTGGAGCTGTATTAGTTTTTTTATAGGACATGGCCCCCTCTCCAAACCACTTTGGGCCCTGGAGACCCCAGTAGCAGGACCTTTTCTTATTTATTAAGGGGTGGGGGCACCAAGATCCCACCCGAGCCAACAGTGTCCCCAGAAACCCCAATTCCAGGGGGCACCCTCAAAACACTATTGACCTGATTCACAAAGGTAGACTTACACTTTTGTGTAAGTTTATGACTGTTTGCTATTCACAAAGGTATTTTACTAGTATTATCTTTATGACTATGGAGTTTCCACACAGAAATGAGAGGACTGTCGTATCTTTGTGGAGGCTCCTCAGTCATAAAGATGCTACTAGTAAAATACATTTGTGAATAGCAAGCAATCATTAACTTATGCAAAAGTGTAAGTTTGCCTCTGTGAATCATGCCTCATGTTAGGAACTGCAGAGGGAGCTCCGGGGCCCATGCCACTGCACCACCTCCCGACTTACACCCATCCTGGGTGCTTTGGGAGCCGGCATTGGTGCCCATGGTGGGAGCAACAGTTTTTTCATGCTCCCACCAGGCGGGAGCCATCAACAATTCCATGCCAGCAAGAGTGCGGGCAGGGAAACATATGTCTGCTTCTATCCGGCGAGAGCATTTTTAGAATTCCCGCCAGGTGGGAGAAGATATGTTTCCCTGCCTGCACTGTCACTGTTGAGGAAAATACTGTGTCCTGGGGGAACACAGTGAATAAGCCAGCCCCAGGGGATGGCATTCTGGGAGCTTGGGGGGTGGGGGGAGAGGTCCCCTCCCCTTTAATTTAAGTTCAGCCCAAGGGAATGAGGTCCTCAGGGCCTAATGAGGATTGGAAAGGGGCTGCCTGACCCCACGCATTTATTTTACATTAGACCTAGTGGACGGGATTCCTGGGGCCTTTCCCGGCTCAAGGGGGGGGCTGCATGCCCTTCTCCTTTTTAATTAACGGGGAATGGGGTTTCTTGGGCCTCCTAGAGGCTTGTGGGGGGGACACGTGTCCCCTCCCCTAAATATGTGTTTGCACCACCACCCCAGACCCTTGCCAAGCCCAGGGGGTATGTTCTTTACTAGTGTGAGAGCTTGCTTTTTTTAAAAAAAGTTAGAAGCAAAATTACATATCCTCTGTGAATTTACAGCAAAATGAAAAACATATGTTTTTGGCCCCTTGGGGGTCCCCCTGTGAAGCACTTAACAGGCCTAAAAATGACTGGACCAATTTATACCAAATCACAAAATGCACTTTTTCTCGACCAAAATCTTTCAGCAGTTTTTGTGGTATAGCTGTTCAATTTTCCCATGGAAAAATAAATGGGGAAATACTTCTGTGAACCTCCCTTTTTCTCGGTCCCCGCTTGACAGATCTCCCCAAAACTTTCCAGGGAGAAGCAGAGGTGTGAGGTGGATGAGACATTTTTGGAAAGTTTTGGGAAGATTTGTCATTTTAAATTACAACCTCTACTCCCACCCCTCCCGAGAGTACCCAGGGTCCAGGAGGTGACGCAAACAATTTAAAAAGAACAGGAGCATGCCATCCTCCTCTTTGAGCCTCCCTGAGGCCTAGTGACCCCACGGCCAAGGGCAGACAGTAAATTAAATGGGGGGGGGGGGTTTGGTCTCCCTCCCTGAGCCTCCTTGAGAGCCCTGGGACCTCATCATCATGGAGTTGATACCAAATTAAAGGGGAGGGTGGTGAGCAGCCTCCAAAGGCCCTGGGAACCCCGCCCGTTGGGATGAAAATTATTTAAAGGGGTATGTCCCCCATTCCCAAGCTTCAAAAGGCCCCAGAGACTCCTATTCCCCCAGTGTCAGCTCAATTGTTGTGTCCTATGGGCACTGTTTTCCTGCCTGCAAGAGCACAGGCAGGGAAGATTTGTATGCTCTCACCCCGTTGGAACTGCAAAAATGCTCCTGCCAGATTAGAGGACATATGTTTTTCCTGTCCATGCTCTTGCAGGCAGGGAAACAGAGATTGATCCCACCCAGTGGGAGCAGAGAAAAATACCTACCCCCGCTCAGTGGATTGCAAAGCCAGCTCCTGCTGCACCCAGGATGGGTGCATGCAGGGGAGCAGATGGGGCTGTGGTGTCCCCGATGCTCACCCTCCCACTGCCCCTAATGCTGTGTGTCCCTGGCGCCATTATAAGCTCTGGGAGGGAGGGGCCACCTGCCCCCTCTCCTTAAACATAAATACTGCTCCTGTGGGATGGTGCCTCAAGGCACTTTAAAGGGTGGGGGAGGGTGTTATGCATCTCTATTCCACTTAAGTATGAATACAGCCCTGGGGATGGGGTCCGCAGGACCTGTAAAAGCTTTGTCAGATGGGTCATGCATCCCCTCCCATTAACAATGAATTTGGCCCCAGGGAAGCCATCCTTGGGGCCTGTAAAAGGCTTGGGGAGGGGGACGGACCACCTCCTCATTATTAAACAAAATTAAAAGAGTTGTTGGCTCCCGCCGGCACCCAGGATAGGTGCTGGCAAGGGAGCCAGTGGGGCCAGAAGTGCCCTGGGGCTCCCTTCATGGTCCCCACCAACAAATAAAAAGTGATGGGTGTTCTGAGGGGACCCGGGACACCCACAATAATATTAAAAAATAAGAAAGAAGGAAAATGAATAACAAATCGATGGCAAGAACAGCTCATGTATCATTCACAGCTGCTAGCAAGGAGTGCCCCATAATGACTAGGGCTTTTTTCAAGTGCATATTTACCTGCTGGTGGTGCCCCTAGAAGTGGGAGGGACACAACCAAACATTATTATAATGTTGTGTGGGGGCTACAGGCAGTGCAGTACGCCCCAGCAACATTAAAAAAAAAACCAGTAAGGGGCATATTTACATGCCCCTAGCGCCACAGGAGCATCACTTTTCATGACGCTCAGTTGGCGCTGCGCATTGTGCAACATTTACAAGGCGGCACTAAGCCACTTTATGTGGCTTAATGCTGCCTTGTAAATATGGGCTGCTCCGATGCAGTTTTTCGTGGCAGAGGGGCGTGCAATGGGTGAGGCTGTGGGCGTTCAACCGCAACACCCATTGCTTTTGAAGCTGTCCCAGATTTACAAGAATTTGTGAATCTGTGGCAGCACCAAAAACCAACACCTCCCAAGGGGTGGCGTTAGTATGGCGCAATGAGGAGACATACTTTTATTTCTCCTCGTTTTCACTTTTTCTATGTGTGTTAAAGAATGCATCACAAATAGAAAGAGCAAAACGCCATGAATTATTGTTTATGTGCAAGAATATGTTCCTTCCTGTACCTATACAACCATTCAATAATGACGCTTTGCTACTTCTATGTGTGCTGTATTCTGCAGCACACATAGAAGTACCAAATCACCATTGTAGGTTGTTTATGTGTAGGAAGGAAACCTTCCTGCACATAAACAATCATTCCTTTCAACGCAGACACCCTTGCATTATGTTGCAAGGATGCCTGCTTTGGCAGCTAAATTTAGCACCAGCACTAGGGGAAACTCAGGGATGCACTGTATTTGTGTAAATACCTGTGTTTCAGAAGTGATGCAGCACAGCACTGCCAATTTTGAAAGCCATTTCTGTGTAAATATAACCCATAGTCTCCTGGGTCATTAATTTCATGACTCCAGGAGAGCTTACCATATTTTCTAAAGCCCTACTGAGCTAGAGCTATATGCTCTTCAGCTGGAGTGCAGGGATCTCTAATACTTGGTTCGGTGGTTGCTCTTTTTACCTCTAAAAATGTACAAAATATTTCAGGCAAACCACTTTTTGACAAAGTCATTATATTAGCCTTAATTAAAGTAATACCTTTTATACTGTTGCACATTCCCAGCTGGGGATAGGATGTGGGTCCCACACCCAACTCCCTGCTGAGCTGTGTGCATCGCTGAGTAGGCTGCCAGCGGGGGGCAGGGGTGTTCTCTGTCAGTGGAGGATTCATTTCGCAGCAAGTTGAAGTCCGCCTCAATCATGGATGAGTGAGGAATAGTAAATGTCATGTCAATGGTATGATGTCTACATTCTTTCATCAACTTAAACTACAAAGCTAGAGTAAAAATCAAATAGAGTCAAAAATCAAATAGGAGCAGGCCAGCCCAGACAAGGATTCCAGGCTCACTATGTCACTGAATTCAAGCTAGCCTGGCTGATGAGGGGTGATGCCCCATAACCGGTACCAGGATCCTTGTTTTCAGTCCAGGGAGGAGCTGGCCTGGCAGTTTGGGCTGGACTGTTCCCATGGGGAACAGGGTCAAGAGTGACTTGCATATTGCTGGGTCCAAACTGGGGTGGCATATTGAGCAAAACAATTGATGGAAGAAACCCAGATCTGTGGCTGGGGTGAATGTTTGATTTGTCCGCATTCTATCCATCGTTTGGTTTGTTTGCTTTTGTAGCTGAGTTACATTCCAATATGGAATTTATTTTTACTGGGTTTTTTGTGTTTTCTCGAAGGGTTGGGATTAATTGGATGCATGAATGCTGGAAATGGAGGGGTTAAGTCGTGCAAAGGAGAGCACTGTCTGACTGTGCTATAGGGAACTCAAGCTGTGCAAGAAGGGCTGATCTGAGAGCTCAGTGTTTGGGCTATTTTTTGGCAGCTTGTTGGCCTGGTATATGGTGTGCTGTGCTGCTTTATTTTTGATGTCCTTGATATTACAAACAAACATTGATTGTAGCTATCTCAAATTCTCAGAGTCTTCCATTTCTTGGGAAACACCTACACAGCATGTCTTTAAAAGCTAAAACTGGCCCTAGTTAGCGTTAGCAAACATGGGGCACTTTTTCAGATATATGATTCACTAATGGGGGCTAACTTTTATTTTGGTGCCTGGGCCTATTTTCTGTCCAAGAGCGACCCTGAGAGTAGCCTGGGCCTCCAGTGTGGATGGAGACAGGCGTTCCACCTATACAAGTTGTTTAAAACGCACAGCCATCTGTCTCACCCCGTTTCATCCGGTAAAAGCTGCTGAAATGTACACAGTGATAAAGGCAGGTCCTGAGTGGTTAAATAGAATGCGAGAATTCTCGTGGCATTATTGATTCCTTTTGTAAGGGTCGAAACATGGAATCCCTTATGAATTTTGCCTCTGGGAAAAATCGATTCAAACTTTATTGGTATTTTGCCAAGAAAAATCTGAGTTAATCTTCCTTGCAGACTATTAATGAACACTCCCTTCCCTGCCCCCCTCCTCCCCCCCAAAAACAAATAACGATAAAAATTACACCCAGGTGAAAGATCCTGAACCGGGGAATGCATTTTTGGGTCCAATATTTGCAGTTAGCAAAGAATGGTGTGAAATGTACAATAACATTCTTACAAATATAGCTTGCTTATGTAAAGGAATAGGATACTGCATCAAGAACAGTCTGAAAGTAAGTCCTTCAAAATCAAGTCATTCACAGACTGGGATCCAAAATCAAAAGGCGCCTAATGAAGCTTCTTCTTTTGGGGGAGTCAGTTGACTGACACGTCTTTACCTATCTGGGAATAACCATTTCAGATACCCCAGGGAAATCTTTTGCTTTGTTGCCCCTCTAGGAAACCCCATTAAAGAAAACTTTCAATAATATATTCTCTGGCCTGAGGCAGGAAGCTTCATATCATGGAGCTGAAATTTGTGGCCAATGCCTCAACACCACACCAATCACAAACGTGGAAGGAACAACGTGATCCACTGAAGACAGCACATCATCACAGAAATGAGGCAACACATTCCTCACTTCCGACAGAACAACCCAGAGCTGGGGATAGAAGATAAACAGAAACACCAAATGAATTCAGTGTGACTACGGACCGACAATATGCCTCATTGGTAGGCACCTCCAATTTTGTCTATAACCACAGACAGTGCCAACGAACAGGCCTCATTAAAAATTCCAAGTACCACATACGGGCTTTTTTTTTTTTTTTTCCTAAACATTCTCGCCTCAATAATATCCTCTGTGCACAGTTGCCCTGGTCCTGCTTCCTTTAATCTCATCTGTCCAAAATGTTACAGCCATTTCTTTTCTGCCCTTGGCAAGAACATTTCAGAAGCAAAGCTGTATATAAAAAGGTTAAATTAGTATTATTTATCCACAGCAAATGGTCCATTAAGCTGTAACATTGTCCCAATCTTTTGATAACAATCCCACCGTATGCAGCCACTTTTTCTCAGTCTCTTTACACCTCGTTTAGACTTTGTTGTAAATTTCATTTCCAGTTTCATCAGATCTCACAGTTGGTGTGGCATTTGGTGGACAACAGCAAACGGGTCCAGGACTGTGTGCAGAATCATTCAGACATATCTTTCATTTTTTCCTGATAGAAAATCACAATAAATAAAATACCTCTGAAAGACTCCCCAGGTTGCTTGAAACTCTGAACCAGATGAAAATGCAATGCGGAGATGGAATAAAACCATAGTAATTATAGGCTATTCATCCCATTACAGTGGTGCAATCAGTGATCAGGAGGATACAACAAAAGCACTTTTAAAAGTCATTGTTTGACTAAAACAGGTCTGGAGGCTGTACTGTAATTTACACTTGAGCTGAGGGAATTTACGACGATAAAATAATAGGAACTCAACTACCGGGTGCAAAGTCAGCCACTTCTGGGATAGCCTTTAGTTTTGATCTAAGAACAACCATACACATGTTGCATGGAAGTCATTGCACCTCTGTTATCAGGGGGTGATTTTCAAAACATACAGTGGTCGCAATTGGACTCTCATAAATTCATGCTGAGATGATCTTAACTAGTTGATCTTAACTAGTGGTGCAAATGGATAATCTAACAACATTGCAGTAAGTATTGAATAGGAAAGGAAAGAGTCCGTTTAGTAAATAAAAAATGTATTGCATTGATAATGCGAACATAGGAAATATTATTTTTGGGAAAAAATGGTTGTTGTTGTTGTATTAACAACCTATAGCAAGTTGAAACTGGCGAAGTTAAAAAACACAACAGGTGCCAACTTTTTTCCCAAACCCAATTGTAATTAAATGGCACATTATTCTCACTGTAGATCCAGTTCTTACATTGATAATGGTTGGCTCAGTTTCACACATTTTTGAGTATAGTAACTGGATTCAGCTCTGAGTACGTCACGTAGTTAGCTGAACGAGACCATACCAAAGACTGTAGCGTGGTATGCAAAATGCAGTACCAAGCAACATGACTTACCATATCTAGAGCACTTCTTGTTGCTAAAACTTTTACCACAGCGCTAGCAAGAGATCTGCTCGCTAGGGGTGATGCCCACCCACTGTTAGTTTGACTTTTTCTGGGTGTGTCAGCATCTGGTGCAGGGCTGCAGACCCAGGAATTTTGTTGCTCCAGAAGGGATTATAATCAAAACCCAGATGGGACAGCCCCTGTCAAGCCTGCTCTTCACCTCGTGGGTGGGACTATTTTGATACCAAAAAATCAGGCAAGCTACTTCCCCTGAAGTGGAAGACATGCATATTCTGGGTGAAGACAAAATCAGTGCTTAATTTGTAACTATAAATGTGCCAGTGCCCAAAGCTCTTGTCTGAAACACGCGGCTGCTGCAATTAAATGTGCGAGCACGGAATACTGAGGCAGTGGAGTCCTGAAGCCATCTCAGGCCTCTTTAATCCTTTTACAGCCACTCTCTGCCCCTTCACCTTACTCTTGCAGTTTTCTGCTTTCTCCATTTTTTACGCTTTTTTGTTTTTCTCTTCCTCCGTCTTTCCCAATTTGCTTGCAGTAAATGCTGGAGGCAGAAAAACAAGTGCCGGCCCTCAAAAATAGGTGCCGGTGCCCCGCACTAGAAACAACCGGCTCGAGTTAAGCACTGGACACAACATAACATACAAGTAAACAAATGAGAGCACAAAATCAAAAAGGGGAGGCAGAAACAGGCCAGAAGTTAGGAAAAGGAAGGGTAAGAAAAAACAAATATGAGGGTCATGATAAGGGAAGGGTCAAGAGCAGGCTAATACTCTGACAGTCACACAAAAAGTTCTTTCTCTGGCAACATACAGCAGGTTTATAATGGAAACATTCCAATCCACCGGTACTAGTACCAATCTCTTAACTTCATATGTAGAGTTCTACCTTAAAATGTACCATAAATATCATATTAAACTTTCGATGCAAATAAAGGGGTTAAACAGCGTGGAGTTGCCACTCTAACGTAGTAGGATTATGCTAATAGCAGTTCGTCCTGCAAAATGAAAGACCCCTTACCCATTCACAAATTAAACTGGAAATTATTCAAGACCAAACTGTCACGTATAATAATTAGATTCAGGGATAATCCCAATCTTGATTGAAAGTATAACATGTTCAATATAGACTGAATGTAATTTTATTCAGTGCAAATGCGTCTTTACATTTTTCCAACACACTTGTAATGAAATACAGCCATCACGTGTTAGGACACCTCCTGACCTTGGGCTTTTTCAAGGTGGTCTGGTTTGATCTGGTTTGGTCTCTGTGGTTTAAACTGTTTAGGCCACAGATACCAAGCCAGACTGCATAAGGATTAGGGAACTGGGGGCCAGATGTAGGAAGGAAAAATATTGTGAGTCGGAAATTGCGAGTCAATGCGACTCGCAATTTCCGACTCGCAAAATGGGATCCAACAAAAAAAGCGACATCAATGTGCGACTCGAAAATGATGTCGCACCGCAGATTGCGAGTCCACTGTTAGCGAGGTTGCTTTTTGCGTCCTCGCTAAAAGCGAACTCGCAATTTGCGAGTCGGGTGTCGCAAATTGCGACTGGCCCGCAAATTGCATGCAGGTGCAGCAAAACAGTTGGAAAAACACTTCCTGGCTCTTGCTGATGACATCAGAGCCAGAAAGACATCAAATACACCTGGGAGGAGGGAGGACCACACCCTTTTCAAACTGCTGAGCAACTACCTGGAGGAACAGCTGCTACCATGGAAGACACAGGCAGTGCAGGAAGGAAGAGGAAATTACAATTCTCAGAGAAAGAACTTGAGGTGCTGACAGAAGAATGCTGCCAGCACCATGACCAGCTTTTTGGAAAGGCAGCCCTGAGTGTCCCAGACACTGATAAGAGGAGGATCTGGCAGCAAATCCAGGAGAGGATCAATGCCATTGGGGTGAGCCACAGAAGCATTGATGAAATTAAAAAAAGGTGGTACGACCTGCGCTCCAGGACAAAGGAGAGGGTGGCAGAGCGCCTCAAGGAGATGAGGGGCACAGGAGGAGGCCCATCCACCATCCCACCACCCACAGCCATGGAGGAATTGGTGGAGCAGACACTGGAGCCGGAGGCTGTGTCAGGAATGGGTGCATTGGACACGTCAGGGCAAGGGACATCCAAAAGTGAGTACCATGAAACATGCATGTACACATACAAATGCTATATCCACACTCACCCAGTACACAGCAGCATGCACAGCCAGACTAACTACATTCCAGACTAGCAACCACCAGAATGGTGCATTATGGGCAATGTAGTACAGTAGTCAGCATGAAGGCAAATGTTTATTATGAGGCATACAACAGATGTCATAGACTGACAGTGTGTTCCCTATGTCCCACAGGTCTCCCACAAGACACCCCCACCTGCCACACCATCCAGGGTGAAGACAGCAGGCCACAGGCATTGCAGGAGGCTGCAGCACCCATTACAGGGCCCAGCACAACACCACCACAGTCCCCTCCAGAAGAAGTACAGGACATGGAGGAAGGAGTCACGACACCTGGCCCCAGCCACACTGTGAGACAGCCAGAGCCAGAAGCACCACTGTGTCGCAGACGCAGAGTCCAGGTCCAGGCGGTGGCCCAGGAGGATATAGGGGAGGCATCCATGTCTGCAGTTGAGGCATCCCTCCTGTCAGGTCAGCGCCTGCAAACAAAGCAATTGAGGATTATCTCAGGTGCAATGCACAGAATGAAACACAATCTCACACATGGCCTGGCTGATGTGAACACACAGTTCACTAGACTAAATGACAATGTCAGTGACCTTACAGATTCAATCCGCCATCTGGTGACAGAACTGGTGGCTGAGAGACAAAGCGCAAGGCGCCGGGAGCGCCACCTAGTCCAAAGATTTGACCGCATGGCAGCATCCATTGGCTGCCTTGCCATGAACACCAAAGGCCTGTCAAGACGGACCGTGAGTCTGCAGGTGGAACTGGGCCACTTTGCAGGGGATGTGGCGCGGGGATTGGGCCACATTAGCGACGCTGTGGACATGTTGGAGGTCAGGCTGGTGGCAAGGGGCACGGGTGAGACCCCTTAGGACAGTGAGGATGGGTCCACTATCAGCAGTGTATTTGCCACAGACACACGTGTACTGCGGAGTGGCAGTGCACGTCAGCTGACCCACCTGCGACAAGCCATGCTGGGCGTACCAGGAGGAGGAGTTAGGCACAAACACTGCAGGACTCATGAGGCACATGCAGTTAATGTGTCCTCATTGATGGTGGACATGTGCAGCCCTTTACGGACAGTTATGTTCTGTTGTTATTAGGTTCACTAATTAAAATGTTTTGTTTGTTCCACTACACAACTGGGCTCTTTGTGTGTGACATTGGTGAGTGTGGTGTCTGTTGCCACGTACCTTCCAAAGTATTGGGTTGTAATGTGGTCCCGTCTCTGTCTGCCTTGATTTGCAATGCTTCCATCTCCAGGCTGCCGATGTGGGGGCTCTTGCTCGTCCTCCTCCGAATCTGGGTCTTCAGGGGTGAGATGTAGCCCACGTCTGGTGGCAATGTTGTGCAGTATTGCGCATGCGCCAACTATCTTGAATGCTGTTATTGGGGCATACTGGAGCGCACCTCCACTTCTGTGGAGGCATCGGAATCTTGCCTTTAACAGTCCAAAGGTCCTCTCCATGACATTTCTGATCCGCCTATGTGCACTGTTATATCGCCTCTCATTCTCATTGCTGAGTGTTAGGTACGGGGTTAGTATCCATGGTCGTAGCGCATATGCACTGTCACCTGTTTGGCAAAAATAAGCAATGTTAGCAGGGCATGAATGGTTTCTACAGTGACCTGTGTGTATGGCTTCAGGGTGTCTTCAGAAATACTTAAGAGATATCCGTCTCCAAACTCCCCACGTTCTAGGCGTTGGTGTGTCCCACTGTCCCTGAAAATGGAAGAGTCATGTGTATTCCCTGGAAATTTGGCTACCATGTCAGTGATGACATAATGGGCGTCACATACCACCTGGATGTACAGTGAGTGGGTACATTTCCTATTGCGGAACAGATATTCCAGATTTGCAGGACGGCAAATTTGTATATGTGTCCCGTCCACACACCCTATTACATTGGGGAAGTTGGCAATTCTGTAGAATTCCAACTTGGTGCTATTAATTTCTGCCTCATTCCTGGGTAGGTATATGTATCTGTACATGTGTGTGTGAGTATTGCATCTAGGAAACATCTGAAGAATCGTGAGAGTGCACTTTGGGATACCCCACCTGCCACTGCAATCACCCCCTGATAGCTACCCGAGGCCAAGAGGTGCAGTGAGCATAGCACTTGCACATGTGTGGGGATGGCGCTGCTGCGCACAGTCTGGCGTTGAAGCTTCGGATTAAGTAGATCAATTAATTCTAATATTGCTGCACTGCTGATTCTGTATTTGTCATATATCTCCTCCTCAGTTTGTTGGAAAAGTGTCTGCCTGGTTCTGTATATCCTCTCCTGTCTCTGGCTCCTCCTCCTCCTCTGCTGTGCGGTGTGGACTCTCCTCCTCCTTGCTATCACATTTATTTCAGCCATTATGAGTAACCCAGATGCCTTCTGGGTCTCCTTTTCTACTTTGGTTCTGGTTACCACCTGCTCTGACTTAGTGGTAATTTGGGTGTGCAGAATGTTTTTTTTGCGACTAGTCGCAATTTGCGAGTGGCTTTTTCATATGGTTTGCGACTCGCAATTTGCGACTTCCTATTTGCGGGTTGCAAAATCAGGTCGCAATTTTTGCGAGTCGGTAATGGCTTGCATCCCAATTTGCACTAAGGAAATGGGATTTTTGCATCCCATTTCCGATTTTGCGGGGTCGCAAATTGCGATTCGGGCCATTTGCGACTTGCAAAATTTTGCTACATCTGGCCCTGGATTCCCAATTTGACAACAATACGAATTCAGTGTAAGGGGAGGTGCATGTGTCCCCCTGACTTATAAATTTAGCTTAGTGGCAAAGTATCACAACGCCTGCAGGCCAGGAGGGGGAGAAACATGTGTTTGCTGTATTTCACCCCGAGTGAGTAGGAAAAATTTAAAGACGCATCCTCACTGAATAAAATTACATTCACTCTGCATTGAAGGTGTTATACTAATCGAGTATAAAAATAACGGAAAAGCAACAAGGAAACTGATTAGAATAAGCTTTTAAACACATCAAACACAAACAACACTGGACAACAAATACCCAGCCAAATACTTCAGTTACTGGCTTCGTCAGTTAGGTACAACTTGACTATATCGGCACAGCAACCTCAGGATTAAAGCATACCCTTCAGATTTAGTAGGATGTGATAAGGTAACAAAAGGTAATAGCCAAAAGAGCTTAATAAACAACTTCCTAAACTTTTGGAATTCCTCAAAATAGCATGCCATTACATTACCTTGTATCATTAATTAATTGTTTAGTCATCTTCTGTAATGGTACACATGCCTTAAAAAAACAATGGAATTGAATGCCTCCATCGGAGTTCTCTATATTAAGTATGTGTTGTGTCAAACATTTCCAACCATCAGTTTTGTTCTATAATTCAAAAAAAGGTATGGCATGTGAGTGACTTTTTCCCAGCCCAATTTGTTGTTCAAGGTCTCCTGTGACATGGAACACATCAACACAAATCTACTTGACCGTTCAAACTGAGGCACATGCTGACTGTGACAGATCCTCCCTCAACTCCACTGACCTTCCCTTAGTGCCTTACAAATCAGGCCAGTATGTTCGGCCAGCCTGTTCCCGCACCATGGAGACAAAAACAGGCAAATAAAATTTGTAGAATTGGTTGCGCTTTTCTGTCATAAACTACAGCAGTGAACACATTCCCTTTTATTGTACATACTATATTCTCTGACAGATTTCTTATGGATGCCCTGAAGACAGTAAACCTGGAAGAGGGATCTGAGATTCTCCATTATATGAGCAAATATGTTTGTTCGCAACTTGCTGTGTATCCATGGAGGAAATTGGATACACTCTATAATCAAAACCTAGAGGCGTCTATCCAACCTACGGGGACTGAAGGAGGTGCCAGGAAAGGTTTATCTTTTATTTCTTCTGTAGAATTGGTTGTGTGCCTTGCTTTTTTTAGATTGAGCGTGCAAACGCTCTGGCCTGTTGTAATCTATCTGTGGGCTTTTAACCACACCCACTGCACGCCCATCACTATCGCTCATTTGCCTTTCAAAAATCCTTTGTTATGATTGGTAAATGTTTTACATTTGTCCCTCCTTGGGGCAGTTTTGTTACCACCTTGGCAATCGACCATGTTACATGGATAGTTGCACTTTTGCCAATATGTTTGACTAGGAGCTAACTTCTTTTTCTTATGTGTCTCTCCTTCGCCCTCATGCTCACGGTGGCCGTGGCACTTTGAATCGGCTCACTTATGTTGACTGTTTTACTTTTCATTTTTAATTTATGTGGCAAGAAAAGTCCAGTTAAGAATTTACAACGCTAACACCTCTAACTCAATCCTCTTTGCCAATAATTGTTGTGTTACAGCAGCTGATGCAGCCTCATAAACTTCAGGTACAAAACACACTGGCTCATTCATTGTCTTGGAAATAATAGCAACGAGCCAGCGAGCATGCTTTGATGCAGGCATATAAAAATCCTCCTTTTGGGTTCCACCGATCCTCACAAAAGACTGTGTGAGGCAAGTTTCAAAATGTGCAGAGTTAAAGGAGCCAACATTATGACTTGAGCAGGGAAACTATTGTGGTGCAACATTTCCTGTCATATGACTTACAACTAAATTTACATACCCATAATTCCATATCACTTCTGAGTCCTTCTGTTGTTTCTTTTTGTGACAATAAGTGTTTCATCAATGTACCGGATTACAACAATTATTATAAATTGGTTGTATTTTAAAGGGTTTTCGAAGATGAAATTAGTAAACTAAATCACCCTGACAGTCTGTGGAACGGTGTTTCCTGGCGCCACAGACTGTGGCCAATAAAAGTATACTGCGGTTTCTTTTGAAACCAAATACATCTTTTGCCTTTTACTAAAGATTTCCGTGGAGAGGAACATATAAGAGTTTCAATCAATTAATTTTTGAAAGCTCTGCCAAGTGCAGGGTTACCCTTATTTAGTAAACAAAAGTATAGCTATACAATAGACAGATTATTTACTGGTTCCTCAAGTGCAACAACATTCTTTTGTTATCTGTCAACTCGGTTTTGGGGAGTGATTCTTCCTGTAACATGATTAACCTATAGCCCTGTTACATGACATATAAGAACGACACATGCTGCACAAAAAACTCCATATCATCTGAAAGGATCCAATACCATGTGGAAAGCAGCAATATATGACAACAGGTAAGGAAGGATCAATTGGTAAATGAAACACTTAACTGTATCCAATCTGGGTTTTATTTCTGGATCTGCTCTTGCTTCTCCCTTCTCATTGATTATTGAGATTTTATTCAAATTCCCTCTGTGACTTAATTGTAAATATGTGTTAAAGTATACATTTGCAAACACACACACTCATGCACATATATATATATGTGTATATATATATATATATATATATATATATATATATATAAATATGTTTAAAACAAACAATTGAAAATAATTGTAACGCTGCACTCCAGGAAAGTTTGTATGCTTTTTAATTCAGTCGTGTACATCACCAACCAACACCACTGACGCGTTTCGACCTCCCGGTCTTGCTCACAGTGTGTGAGTGTTTTTTCTATTTCTATTTCTCTTTTTTATAGTCTATAACCTCTACCATCCAAGTGCATTATGGGGCATGTAGTGAAATTTAAAAATCATCCTAAAAAAGAGGGTTAAAACACCTAATGTTGTTAACAAAACCTCTCTTGAATCCAGAAGTGATCTGAAAATCTGTGGTTTTGGGTCCAATACTTATACCCCTTTCTGCCATCGAAGTAGGCAAACGTCAAAGTAAAGTCTTGGTTGTTTACAAGATCCTGCCTTACCCAGGCCAGGCCCCAGACACACAACAGGGGGTTAGAGACTGCATTGTGTGTGGGCAGGCACAGCCCATTTGGGTGTAAGTGACCACTCCTCCCTCCACTCCAGCCCAGATGGCTCATCAGGATATGCAAGCTACATCTCAGCTTCCTTTGTGCCACTGTCTAGAAGAGATTCCCAAACAGCCAACTGTCATTTTGACCCAGACAGGGAATACACAAAGAGGCAGAGTATCAGAATGGTTTAAGCAAGAAAATGGCTACTTTCTAAAAGTGGCATTTTTGAACGAGCAATCTCAAAAACAACTTCACTAACAGATTTATTTTTAATTGTGAGTTCAAAGACCCCAAACTCCAAATTTTGAACTGCTCTCAAAGCGAAACTGCAATTTAAGGATATTTAAAGGAAGCCGCCATATTAACCTATGAGAGAGCTAGGCATTGCAACAGTGAAAAACCAATTTGGCAGAATCTCACTATTAGGACATGTAAAAACATACATGCACATATCCTACCTTTAATATACACTGCACTCTGCCCTTGGGGCTACCTAGGGTCAAACTTAGAGGAAGATTTGGGCCTGGCAAGTCGAATCGGCAGGTTAAAACTACACACACAGACACTGCAGTGGCAGGTCTGAACCATGTTTACAGGGCTACTCATGTGGGTGGCACAAGCAATGCTGCAGGCCAACTAATAGCATTTGATTTACAGGCCCTGGGCACCTCTAGTGCACTTGCACATTAGCACTGGTCAGCATTGGTAAAGTGCCCAGAGTACCAAAAACAGCAAAAACAGAGCCAGCAGACAGTCACAACATGAGAAGCAGAGGCAAAAAAGACAGGGGTCCCCAAGTTCCATTGATGATAAAGTGGGGTCCACAGAAGTCAAAAGGTTGGGAACCACTTTGTCTAGAGAGCTAAATCTAGGGATGTGCAAAGTGAAGTAGCTTTTTCCTCACACGTTACTGCAAACATTACAGAAAGTATGAGTAGAATACAATGTGAAATGCAAATGATTGCCTTAGTGTAACTTTAACTACCACAGCCATGTTTTCATGCTAATACTAACCCTGCTTAAGGAATGCACCCATCTATGATGTTGAAGCCTCTCTTTCACATCTTGGCTTCTGAGATGAGAAATTGCTGATTAGTTTGCTCAGCCGGAAAAATGTAATTTTTTGTTAAAACTGCAGTTTGTCTTTTTCCTTTCTCATTATCTCAGAATATGGCACCTGTATACTCTGTTTTACAGTGTCATGCAATCTTCATTGATAGCATGTTGGTATAAATCAATGTTTTACCTTTACTCACCGAGTTTAGTCTAACATCATTTTTGGAGGAGAAGCCCTGGTTGACAAAATCTGTAATTCACAGTACGTTTTTGTTGTTATTGTTAAGAGACTCTTAAGAATTTGATTGGTATATGTGTAGAGTTTCTTTAGCAGTCCTGGTGCATTGGTGCTGGGGAGTGGAGCTGAACTGACCTCCACTCAACAATGCAGGTGCCACAGAGTAAAAATTAGGGATTCTCCATGGTATCTGAATAGAGGATGGCCTAGGTCTTGACTCTTCAACCAGGTCAGACTGCACCTGTGTGCTGCAAGATTTATGTAATGTGAAGTCTGCTTGTATCTATTATATAGAGATTTGTATTGAAATTGTCATCTGGGTGATGATGGGATAAAAACAGTTTTGTGAGGTACAGAAGCTAGGAGTTAGAGGTGTGCACAAACTACACAATAAGAGCAGGAGCTCTAGAAAAGTATGAGGAGTCAATAGTTACCAAGGACCCCATCACAGACCATAGAGGATGAATGTGTGGATGAAAGAGGTACACTTATCTAGCTATCCTAGATGCTCTGAGAGACACAAAAGACTGTTGTTAGGGGTGTCTGATTGCAAAGGGGGTCAGTGTATAGATACAGAAGAATGTTCTTACCTCCTTTCACAATAACTGACAGGAACAGTTGTGAGACCCACCTCTACACTTCTCGCCCCTTGTGCCCTGCTCCTCCACAGGCTGAGCTGCGCACAAGACCAGCAGACACTGAGCTGTGCACTTGGTTATGAATGAGGGTGCAATAAGGATTTGGGGGAAAAGAAGAAAAGCAAAAAAGGACCCCCATCCATGTGATGAACCACTAGTATGAAAAACACAAGTGCAGTTATACTGACGATTGGGTTAAGTGAAGTAGCGGTGAGGCTAAAAAGTATTTTCCAGAAGCTATTGAACACCAGAAGAACCTTAAGAAACAACTGACTGATCCTAAATATCAATTTAGTCCAGGACAATGGGCAGCCGTTCTAATTTGATACAAGGAAGCTCTGAAGTGTATGTAGGCACATTTCAAATGCAGGGATTGTAGGGCACCTATGAGAAACTGAGGCACCAAATAATTCACATGAGGGATGGGCTAGGCCTTGTGCCCCCTACTGCACCACCTCCTCCTTATGTGTCTCTCCAGATTGCTGGATAGAGCTTAGAAACTGTAGAAGAAAAGGAGGATATATTAGATATCCTGAGCTTCTCATACTGGCAGTCAATTCTGGGGGTGCACCATAAGGCAAGCCTGGGAATGATGCAACACTAGTCAGTGGGCTGGCAATTGAGACACAGGCAATTAGAGTGCAAGCATGTGCAGTGGGAGTGGAAATGTACCAACCAATAGTGTAATGCAACAAACGCCAAGCTGAGAGGCACACCAAACAACACCCCACTTGCCACCCTGATCCCTGTTTCAATTTCATTCAGTACCTCTACACACCAAAGCATCACATCATAGTAGTCAGACTCGCAGTCTAACCTTTAGTCAAGATAGTCTAAGAATGACTAAAATATGAAGGATAAGAGAGCTGGAGAGGCATACCGCTTTGGCAAGTGAAGCAGACAGAGACAACCCTAATGACACTGCTTTGCTTCCAACCAGATGCATTTCTGCAAGAGTACCTGGTCCCTTGAACAGGTAGCTGAGTCAATATCCAGTTTCATTGGTCACCTGCTGATCTAGTGAATATGAAAGGATAATTCTTTAGCATATGCAGTATCTCTCAAAAGTTCCATGAGGAATATTAGGCCGTATTTAAATGTTATAACCCAACTGGGCTGATGTGAAAAATTGTTTTGTCATATTATACTAAGTGAAGTAAAGGATCAATTATTAGACAACTCAAATTGTCCATTGTTTGAAATGATCATCTTTTGTGTGGTATTCATGCAGACTTTTGCCTTCTTTAACTGAGCCAGTTTTTTGTTGGCCATCCAAATTCACACACTTTACTCCTGCTAAGCAGTGGTAGAGTGCTTGTGCTCTCCCGTTTAATAAAGGTCATTTGGCAAACACCTAACTGACACATGTAATTTACTTTTAAGACTTTAGGATATAGTATTACCTGTACCTAGGGCCTGAAAGTTATTGCTACATGTAGGCCACAGCACTCATTGTACCACCAATTGATGTAGTACTGTTGAACATGTCTCTAGGCAGGCCAGCCTGTGTGTGCAGTATCAAACTTTCCAACTTGGCCAAATAAACCTTTTCTCAGGCCTAAATGTTCCTTTTTAGTGTTTCTATGTCACCCCTAATGTGGGCCATAAATGCTCACACAGTAGGGTGCATTGTATTTGAAAACTAGGGCATGTATATTTAAAGTTGGTAAATGTGCTCTCAATGGGAAACCCAAAAATTTGTTTTACGTTGTAACAAGGCTGATTCTCCTATAGAGAAAAACTGGGTCACAATACAACAACTTCTAATGCTTAGTTTCAGTTTGTGATGGCTAGCTAATATTTTCTCGTTTTAACAGTATTTTAAAATTCAGCCTTATTATAACATCTGTTTTTAATTACTATTTCAAAAATTATACTTTTAAAAAGTTGTAATTTCTCTGCCTAAGGCAAAACAGCCATTCTGCCAGTGTCCAGTGCCATCTGACTGTTGAATGGATGGCTCCGCTGTGGTGAGATGTGATTTGCTCACAGACAATGAACGAAAGGCTTAGTGTGGAGAGTTGTTTTCCCTCATTGAGCAGGATGGCCTCGGGGGCTGTTTCCAGCTTTCTGAGCTTCAAAGGAGCTTCCCTTGTCACAGACAGATGTATCTGACACTTGGCATTGCTCTCTAAATTGTCTGCTAGCTAGCGTGGCTTTAAACTCAGTGGAAGGGAGAAATGCACCAGAACTATATTAGAGTGACCACAATGGAGGGTTTGCACATGGGTGGACAGAGGGAGTTCTGACCAGGGGAAGAAGGGGTCTGCCATGTTCGTTGTAGAGAAATAGAATTACTGTGGGGTAGCTTACAGTTAAGCACACAGGAAGTGCTACAGAAGTGGGTAGGATTACATTTGGGAACTTTTACCCCCATTGGTTAGGGAATAGTCGGGCATTCCCCCACCCATGGGCTGGCAGTGGGAATAAATGTGGCACCCCAGTACCCTCTTCAGAACACTCATGGACCTGTGAAGAGTAGATGAAGAACTTTCCTGCTGTGTGAATTCTGAAGGAAGACTGGATCTGCTTGCCTGGAACCCAGGACCCCATGGGTGGGCAGAGGGAACTCTGACCAAGGGAAGAAGGGGTCTGCCATGTTGGTTGTAGAGAAAGAGCGTTACTGTGGGATAGCTTACAGTCAAGCACATAGGAAGTGATACAAAAGTGGGTAGGATTACATCAGGAACGTTTACCCCCATTGGTTAGGGAATAGTCAGGCATTCCCCCACCCACAGGCTGGCAGTGGGAATAAATGTGGCACCCCAGTACCCTCTTCAGAACACTAATGGATCTGTGAAGAGTAGATGAAAGACTGTCCTGCCGTGTGAATTCTGAAGGAAAGACTGGACCTGCTTGCCTTGAACCCAGTACCCCAAAAGTGACCCCAGTTAGTTGACCTCCCGTTTGAGCGACAGGGACATAACAACCTTCCAGAGACCTCTCTTCTTGCAAGTGTTGAGCTAAATAGCTCCAACTAGACCTGCCTGGACCCTACCGCCAGCATTTTTTGGAGTGAGTCCCAGTCCCATAGTGGTGTCCCCCCAACATGGGCCTTTATCTGGTGTGAGGGTGTACTCCTGCTGTCTCCTAACTCCAAGTTCAGGGACTTTGAATTTTTTTTTTGCCTAGTTACTGCCTGGAGAACTGTCAAAGATCGGGACCGCCATCACAATCATTGACATTGAATCACTTGTCTGCCTCAGCTTGCTGATCTGTCCCATTGAACGAGATCTGACTTCCAAAGATGATTCAACGTCCGAATGTAGAATGCTTCTTCAGGACTGATGCCAAGCAACAATCAGTCAACACCAAGGTCATCCTGGGCCCAGACTTCTGATTTCACTAGCTCTGTGCTTTCTCACTTTCATCAGTGACTGAACTGGGACCCCACCATTCAGCAACCTGTTATCATCAAACCCTACATTGAATCCAGCTTGCAACTTGTCCTGTTGACGACTTGTCGATTACAAATTTTTCTCAATAAATAGTCTTTGGTCAAAAGATAAACTTTCCACTGGGATGAACCTGGGCTCTGTATTCAATCTGCACTCCATCACTGTCAGCCTTAACTTGACTTTCACCAGGTCCATTCATATCGCTGGTTCTAAATATAGGATTGTTGTTGTTTTTGTATCATTTGATTAATTAAATAATTAATCATGTATTTTTTTATTTTATTCTAAATCGATATGAGATTTTTCTTGTGTTTTGTTTTCACTTTATTGCTGTTTGAGTGCTGCATAAATACTTAACACATTGCCCCTAAATTAAGCCTGACTGCTTTGTGCCAAGCTGCCAAAGAGTTAAGCACAGGTTTGTTTATTGGCATTTCTGGCTCACCTTGACAAGATTGTAATTATCATATGAAGTTGGTTCTTATGCCCCTCAATCGATCTCCCCCTTATGCCTGCTAATCTCTTGCAGCCAGCAGAGGCACCTATTCATCAAGCTGCTGTTATTCTTCTTAGGGATGCACTATTTAATCCTGTTAATGAAATATGTGATGTAAAAACTGGGAAGGAACTTACAAAGTGCACAGCTATCCAGAAATCGGGTGTACCAACACTAGAAAGGAATGGCAGCAGTGAGGATAAGGGACTATAAAGCAACAGAGAAGTAAGTCTTCAAGAGGCCTTGAACAGCAGAGTGACTTTCAACCAATTTAACCAAACTAAACCAAAATTAATAACTGCAAACGGAACTAGCTGGAAACCACTGCTGGTTATCTTGGCCATTTGAAAGGTGAGTTTGTTCATTGTTCTGGTATTGGTAATGATAAAACAAATGATCAAAAAGCTGTTGGAGTTGTTTTTGTTCTGGGGCTATTTCCACAGGTATAGGATCAATTGCACACCATTGGCAGCAGATGACAAACTTGAGGTCTTTATCTACTGGTTTATCTTGCAAACCATGGTGTTGTTGTACAAGAAATAAAGACAAATTCTAGTTATTCTAAGCTAATGTCTCTACAAATCCAATTCTTCCAACAAATGGTAAGATGGTGGAGCCAGGGTGGAAGGTGGGGATGGGGAAGAACCCACAAAGGTGAACAAGGAGGTATGAGATCTGGATTGGGTAATGGGTGGATAAGGATAGATTCTGCTCCACCAAGTGATTCCTCATGTTTTAATTTGGGTTACATGGGCCACTGGAAACATGACTGCCCTAACATTTTCCAAGATCAGCCCCAACAACATGAGTATATCCAGATTTCACAAAATCAATATCCGAACATTTAGGGCAGTGCAAGTGGGATTTAGTGATCTGTGTATGCTTTAATTCCTCTAAATCAAAATGGGACATACATGTGATGCATTAATATCAGAAATCCCACCTCTTTTCTTAATGATACTAGTGCTGGTCTATGTGCCCCAAAAACCTCTGACATTCCATCTCTATCTCACTGGGGCAAAACTACTGAGACATTTCACATTTCTAACATGAGTTCTTCATTATGTTACTAATCCTGTTTCTAATCCAGTGTCTGTTTCCTTGGGCTACATCACTGATCAAAATGTTTTTCTTCTAAGGCCTACCTCACCTACAAACCTCTTTGGGAGAGTTCTACTATTCAAATTGAATTCTACTTATTTTAATCAAGTGATGATGTCCCATACACAGTTTTAGCTGTTTATGAGAAAATAATGGTTGATGTGAAGCAGACAGTTTCTCAAAACCCATACCTCTATCAATGACTGATATTTCACACCAAGTTCCTTCTACCTTGTGCTCTGTACATGCTAGTGATGTAGGCTGTGTTTTAACTGCTAAACCTCTAATGATCAAGGTCAAGCATATGAAAGAGATACCAAGAATATCTCATTACCCTTGATGCCTGAGGTGGAAGAAGGATCATGACTAGTCATCTCTGCTTTAATAAAACAAGGGGTTTGGTAATAACCTGACATTCTGCATAAGATCTGCATACTAATAAGGTTGTTGTGATACCCAGTTTTCCTGTTGTGCCTAAACTAGCTTTCCTTATTTTATGTGTACCATTAACTGTTTTACTGTTGTCAATTTGTATTCTTCGTTCTTCTCCATACCCATACACCCCAATATTCAAGATCTTTTCGGACTTTCATTTGCTGGAGACCCCTTTTAGAGATGGATGGGTATCACCTCCAATGGATTCTAGGGTATGTTAATACTGTCAAGTCATTGCAAGATTGTGTTATGAAAAACATTCCTGAACCATTTCCCTGGTCTAAGGAGGCAGAACAAGCTTTATTAAAATTGAAACAAGCACTGTCCTGTGTGTCTGTTTTGGGATTATCGGATTATTGCAAACTTTTCACATTGCACTGCCATGAGAAGGAGTGCTTTCATTGAGGAATTTTGGTGCACGATCCCAGTGTCTAAAAAGAAACCAATTGCATATTGTTAATCTGTTCTTGTGAATGTTGCTACAGGGCTTCCATCATACTTGCACACAGTTGCTGCTGCTGCTCTTCTTCTAGAAGAGTTTGAAAATACTGTGTAAGAGTTGACTGTTATTGTTGCTGTATCACATGCTGTAGATCCATTATCATTGACCACTTAAAATCACCATATTTATACGTCCAGACTGATGTGGTATGAAATACTTTTAATATCTGCGTCTCAACTAACTCTGGAATGATTTCCTGTGTTAAAGTCTGCTTCCCTGTTTCCCTCTGCACTCAAGAGTGAGCCTGCCAAACTGCTTTACTGTCATAGCCCACCCAACTAAATCTTGAACCAATCTTACTGATGCACCTTCACTAAATTGTGATTTTATTTACTATGTTGATGGTCCATGTCTCAGAAACAGAATAGAAAGGTTATATTAGTTGCAGGCCATGCTGATTCTACCAAATATGATGTTACTGAAATTCAATGTGCACTAAACATGCATTCCACCCCATCCAAGTAGCTGAATGTATTGCTCTTTATCGTGTTTGTATTCAAGTAACTAAGAAAACTGTTGCTATCCTCAATCTTCAAATTATGCCATTGTAGTGACTATGGCCTTCTCTGGATGCAATGGGGTTCCTTACTTCTGCTAATAAGGATGGGTTCCATGTAAAGGGCTTGCTCAAAGCGCTTCAATTAGCATCTACAATTATTACTGTTAATTGTGCTGCTCACCATTCTATGAGAGTTGAGGTGTCTAGAGCACATACCCTTGCTGGTCACACCTCTAAAAAAGAGTTGATTTCCCTCCCAGTTCTGAAGTCACTCAATATGTCTCTCAGTTTACTGAACCCCTCATGCCCACCGTAAGGGACATTACCAACTTAGAAGATTTACAATTTTACAATTGATTAAAGCAGGACTGTATAAGGGAGAGTGGTTAGTGCAAACATACTTTTCCTCTGGTGTGGAGTGTTAGCAGAGTTAATATAGCTAGGCCTGGGTGCAATTTTCAATTTCACTGCCAAAATCAGAGAAATTTTAGGAATTATTGATAAATAAAAATCCCACCGGTGGAATTAACAATTATGCACTGGTTTCTAAAGTTTGGAAACCACTGCACACCACTTAGCACTCTTCCATACTCTGCATTGATTAAAACTTGTAATCACTGCAGAGGATGCAAGGGTGCCGAGTTGTATTTGGCTGCACTATGCATCCTCAATGATTTATGGATGCAAGAGTGAATTTTGCACTAAGAAAATAGAATTCAACTGTGTGAGTTCCACCCACCTCTAGTCATAATCTGTATGACAGGTACCCCAGGTACCCTCTGGTTTGCTTTTTTCTTCCAATTCATCCATTTCCTAAAAATATTGCCATTCCTGTGCCATTTGTTGAGCCTATAATATAGAGAAGGGTGTCTAAATTCCCCTCCCAGTGCCGACCCATCTCTACTGGGGCTCTTTATCCACCTTTAGATCAATATTATTCAAATGTTTCAATATTAATCTATTACTTGTGTTCGGAGTCTAGTGTATATATTTTCCAAATGGATTGAAATCTACCCATTTGCTTAATCGGATGCAGTCAAAGTATCCAAGAAACTGCTTAGAGGTCCAGAGCATAGGCTTTGAATTCCCCTTCTGATAGGGAGTGACAAAGGTACTCACGTTGTAACTGTGGGTCGAGAACTATGTAAAGTTCTAGTAATAATACAATTCATTGATTGAGATTACCTCTCCAAGTCTTTGTATTGAGTAGTTGAGAGGTTTAATGGCCAAGATCCATAGTGAAACATGGCTAAAGTGACTAAAGCTCTGCGTTGGCAGTCCCTACCAAAAAAATCTAAACTGATCCCCTATGATATAGTAATGGGATGCCCAATGATTCCTTCTACCTCCCTGATGTCTCCAGCTTTGCTTAATTTGCACCTGACTGATGATGTGACTTTGCATTTTTGCAAACAACTGATTAGCTGGTTCAACAGCTTTCTTTTTAAGGTCCAAGTTATCCTGCCTGAATGGTGTCTGTAATGAGCTTCAGCCTGGTGATTCAGTGTACATGAAGATACCCTTGTGTAAATCAGCAAGTCAATCTGGTTGGGAAGCCCCCCCTGTCAGATCCTGCTCACCACATACACCACTGTCAAGTGCCACAGCCAGCCTGCTTGGATCCATGCATCACACTGCAAGCGGACCACTGGATCTACAGACTCTGGCGACCGACCTACTCTTGTATTGCTTCCTGTCATTTGAGTGGGACCTTTGCTTGTCAGATAGACTACTCGTGTTTCAGTGGAGCACTGCACCTTTGCTCTGAAATATATAAGTGCTCCCGTTGCTGTGTCCCAGTTGCACCGATCTCATCATGATGTAGCGAGAACAGCGGCAAAGAGGGAGTCCTTATCCCATCCATAGTTCGCCACTTATTCTGAACTCCATGCCTTCCCCCAAATAATCACTACAAAGGACAGTGGCCCGAACATGCCTGTCCCCACATACCGCTTGGCTAAGGACACCGTGGTGTACACCCCAGCACTCCCCCTGGTAGGTCTCCCACACTTCCCTGACCTACATGCATCTGAATATGGCCCCTTTGGATGGCTCTGTCATTTCACACTATAGAGGACTAGTTTCTGGATGACCATCTTCTTTCATTTGACCAACTGCTGTCAGACTACAACCTTCAACTGGGCCAATTCCTGCTTTACAGACAGTTGGCCCAATCTGTCGTACCCTTTGGAATACTGCAGACACGGAACCAGCCCCTCACCCTGTAATACAGAGTACCCTGATAATGGAGAATGGCCGGCACCTCATTACCTGGCTCTACAAAGCCATCAGAGACTTGTTGGTGGTCCCCCTAGTCTCTCTCGGGCAGAAATGGGATGATGATCATGGGAGAGTGCTGAATCACAAGGCATGGTCCAAGCCCTAGAATTCCCTTAACATTTCTCTCAAAACTCTTTTTTTAAGAACATACAATTCTTTCTACTGTACAGTGCGTGTCTCACCCCAGCTCAAACAACCCGCTATTTCCCCAGAGCACAAACGAGCTGCCCATGCTGCCAGCCGCTAGACACGGACCTAATGCATATGCTTAGGTCCTGCCTAGCCCTAGAACACTACTGAAAAATGGTTCACGACACCCTGTGTGAGGTCACTGAACTGCCTGATAAACACACCTAGGAAGCGTGCTCGCTAGGCATCTTTAAGCACTGAAAACAATATAAGATGCACACTTGTTTCACTTTCATGGTGCTCCTCCTTGCTGAATGTACGCTCTTCCTACAGTGGACTTCCTAAACAGACCCACCACTGGAAGCTTGGTATGGCACAGTGCATAAATGGGCAACACTCTTCGTTATGAAGAGGTGCGACATCTCTGCAAACAACCTATATCCTCCCACTGGGCCACCATATTGTCACAATTCCTACAACATACCAGGAACAATGACCTCCCTCCCTAGATGCATAGATCCCCATAACCACCCCCACCATCACCAACAGCTCTCACCCTTATCTAACATGTAGTATGTTACACAGAGGTTTTCTCACCTAACTTCCCCTTGCTGTGCTCATCCCACTTCACTCTCCCCCAACTCTGTCCGCCCCTTTGACCTGCTGCTCTTGCCAATTCGTTTCCCCTTGTTTCCTCTAGTTCAAAAAGGTTAATGGACCACTTTCCCACCCTACGCTTACTCCCTTCACCGTTACTATACATTAATGATTCTTTCACAGTCTCTTTGATTCTTGATGTATGCAATCATTGTACTGTGTTCATAATGGACTCTTGGGCGGCTACTCTTCTTCTCACTGTCACCTACATTATTTACCACCACATTCATGTAACATATTGGGAACCCGTTGATGTTCGTGAAAAACCTAATAACATTTTTTTTTTTTTTTTTAAAACAGTGTAGCTATTCTGACAAGAACTGGGTAGCAATCGGGCCTGTTCTGTTAAACAAGGACTATTCCAAATCCTGTTACCCTGCTTATTTTGTACTTGCCAGAAGACACACTCAAGGCCAAAAGTCCTCCTCTCTGTTGAATGCTGCTCAGAGAAACCTCTGAGACCGATGGTTTCTTTGGCATTGTATTCCCTAGTATCGGCATGGGATTGTCTGTATATGAAATCCAACGACCTGCAAAGGTGTTAGAGTAAGTTTCTCAACTTTCATAGCTTTAAAACTGATTTCTAATCAGCCAGAGACTCAAATAAGCAATTTTAGTAAACAAAATAGCTCTTGATTGTGTCCTGCCTGTCGAATTTGGAGTTTTCGCAATTGCAAGTTCAGAATGCATTACTTTCGTACTAAACATTTTATTAAACAAACATGAATATATTGATCAAATACGTGAACGTATAATGAGCTTACACATGGTAGATGATTCGATAGGTTGTGAACAGTGGAGTATTTGGTCTTGGATGAAAAGTATTTTTAGAGTTTGGGGAATGATGATTCTTTAAACTGTGTTGTTCATTTGTTTGTCCTCATATTGATTTATATCATTCAAGGAGTCTGCATTACCTTTACTAGTCACCTCACTAGAGGCAGGAAACCCTCTCTATCTTATTCCCTGAAAATATTCGACAAGAAGTATGGCCAGGATTGGAAATCTGGCTATGGGTCTATGAAATGTTTTGAATCTGTGAAGTCTGAAGCCTCTCTTTCACATCTTAGCTCCTGAGATGGGAAAGTGTTGATTTTCTTGTTCAGCAAAAAACATTCACATTTTTACTACAGATGAAAATTACCTTCTTTCTTTCTAAGGATCTCCGACTCCAGCATTTGCATACTTCCTTTGTTTCACAATGTCATGTGATCTCATTGAGATTCTATATATAAAAACCTATACATTTGTGCTTTTCCATTGCATACTGAATTTGCTCCAGTAAAGGATTGTTGTGGGATACCTCCCCCTGTCTCTGGGATTCACAGATAATTTGCTTGTCTTTTGTTCATAAACCCTTTCAGGCTTTGATTGGCACTTGCACAGATCTTCTTTTACAGCGAGGTCTCCACTGTTTTATCTGTCCTAAGAAAAAACGGTACATGAGATGTTCTCACGCACCAAAGACATCGACTTAGTGATTCCTGAAAGTTAAAGGATAACAGTGTGCTGTAGGGCAGCTAAATCATCTATTTGCACCTAGTTTAAAGAACGTGCTTATAAGGTAAATGCTGCGTATCTGGCCCCAGACTGTCTGTCACACAAGCACCGGCGAGACAACACTTACAGGAGAGGTTATCAGGCTTGCAGCTCTTACTTACATCTCTGCCTTGTAAAGCTATGCTTTTGAGAAGCGATGTTCATCCAGGTCATAGCAGGTGTCAGATTAGATATTGACCTCTTGATTGTTCTATTTGGCGCAACAGATGATGAAATTCTATATTCCCTTAAATCTGTCATTGGTAGCCTCATTAGGGGCCAGCGCAAAGTGCTTCGTCCCCTGTAGTAATCTCTATTTGGGCTTCCAACCCAGCCCATGTCACATCAGTCACTTTCAATTGGTTTGTGCGCTTGCCTTTTGAAATCCGCTTGCTTTCTTTTGTGAAAAGCATGCATATGTCATTGCTTTTCCTGTGTTTAGCCCACCTACACAGCACCGGTAAACTACTGAAAACATACAAGGCTCGATATTTTCAGCATGGTTTACAGACTACTTTATCTGTTTATTTTCCACACAGCGCAATCGTCCTGGGGTTTGCATAGCGCGATCGCGCTCGGTTTTTCAGTTTTCAATTTCAGCACAATCGCGTTGCATTTACACGCTGCGTTTTTTTTCCTTTTAATTTGTGTGGCAAGAAAAGTCCGATTAGGAGTTTGCAATGCTAATGGATTTAACTCAAGCAAATGCGAGACTAGTTGCATTGAAAATACTTGTTTTTCATCTGTTACATGATGCCAGGCTGAAAAGTGCCTAAAAGTGGAAAGGGCCTGAATTACTCACTATGACAGTTTGGTCTAATAAGGTGTAAAATCTTTAAGCTATGGAAAGACATACTGCAACAGTATGCAACAGGATATCGCTGTTCGAAAAATATACGGTACCTCTTTTTTTAACATTCATTACATGGCAGGACTCAAAGGAGAGATGGTATCAGGCTCCAGCGATGATGGTGTTGGTCGTCGTGCCAACCTCAAACCCAACTAAATATTTCAATAACCTTTAGTTGCAGGCTAACCTGTTTTGGGGCCTTCGAGCTACTGTTCTACCTTTTATGTGGATACTTGGATTTCTTAAAAGGGTTTGTGGGGTGGTAGTATTGAGGGGGCCTGTACACCAGAGATGTTGTCACCTTCAGATGCAATGCTCATGTATACTCAGTCTCGCATATTTTAAGGGTGATGAGCAACAAGGCCAGGATAGTTACAACCGTGAGTTGTTTTGACAACTAATTGGGAGTGAAATGCAACAAATGATTCAATCCTTTGTGTTGTGATAGACCATTTGGTTACATATGCATGTAAGAGTACAGGTTGCCCTCCGGTCAATGTCCATGCTGTTAAATGTTGACTAAAAGTTGTTAAAAAAAGTAGGGGCATATTTACAAGCCCCTAGCACCACTTTGTGCAGCCCGTCATTTTTTTATGCTAAGGCGGTGTTAAGGAGGCCTTTGTAAACCCTTGCTCCAAGTTATGCCTGCGCCATGCACAATATATGCAAGGCAGGTGTTCCGACGTAGGGAGGCCCGAAGAAATGGCACAGTGAAATTTAGAACACTTCATGGCGCCATTCTTTTTTAATGCCTGCTCAAAGCAGGCGTTAAAATGACCCACCCATTTTAATTAATGGGCCTTCCTGTGATTTGCTGCACTCGGATCAAAATTTTTGACGCTAGTGCAGCAAAGCACCACAATAGTGTCAAAAGGTTTTGCCACTATTGTCCCAACAACCGCCATGGTACGCAGTATTGTAAAGACGTCGCAACCATGGTGCTGCTGGGTGGGGCAGAGGCGACACAAGAAAAGTTTAGTACCATACCTATGAAAATATATGTCCATTACAGCATACATAGCTAAAAGGTCACACTAATTGCAGATGTGTGTTATACAATTATAGTAACATGGGATGCAATATGGTACCTTCCAGCATCTGATTTCCCAACATCACCAAAACATACACAGATGCTGTGGGTATGCAAGATCCCAACAAAAGCATCCAGGGGAATATTTATGAGAGACTTGTGCCACCGGAGTGTCACTTTTTTTTAATGCCTTAGCGGCACAAGCCTCTCAACCATATCTATGAGGCCATGCAGTCATGAGGCCTCATAGATATGGAGTATGACAAAGCAAAGCAAGTTGCTGCATTGCCTTCCTCTGCACCAGTGAGGCATTCCATGGGCCTTGCAGTGGCTTTTCCCACGCAACACCCATGGATTTTGATGTTGCCCCAGATTTACAAAATCATGTAAACCTGGGGCAGCACCAACGTCTTACGCCTCCCCAGAGCAAGAAAAGCCAGGAGAAAAAAAAAATGTTCTACTAATTATTTCCTCTTTCCATGTGTGCTGAAGTCTGCATTACACATAGAAATAGAAAACGTTTCTCTGGATTGTTTTTGTACAGGAAAGTGCCCCTTCCTCTACAAAAACAATCCATCGGTGCTGCTAATTGTGAGCCAGAGCAGAGGGAAGGACAGGAATGCACTGTATTTGGTGAATTCCTGCCCTTTCACATTGGCATAGGGCAGCGCAGCAAGAAGACTCGCGGCACTGGCCTACCCAATTCTCCATGAATTTGGGCCCCTCTTTTGAGCTCAGGTGTTCCAAGCAAAGGCATATGTACTGTCACACTGATCTGCTGCCTACAGAATATGTCGAATGTCTGGAAAAAGGATTGGTTGAGGGCCTGAAAACAAGGTGAAGGGGCGCAATACCCTTTACTATTGGCACATGCTTAATTTCCGGGTACAGAGAAATAATCATACTGTGAACTGGGCTAGACACTGACCTATTGGAATACTTCGAACGTTTCTCCTCATAAATGCCCGTTTAAGCAACGTTTCAACTAATACTTTAGAAAATGGTGCTCTAAAATGAATCATTTGGCTGCATTTAAACAAAAAATAATGTCCCTGATGGGTGTCCTCCAACCAAGAGAGAGAGACTCGCTTGCCTTGCTTGCTCGGAGCTTCAAGGAGATACAAATTACATGTTCATTTTTATACAGAAATCCTCTCATCCGCCTTCCTAAGCTTTCGAATGTGGCTCATAAATCTTGAGCTTGTATTCATTTAAATCCAACAGAATTCATCAGGAGTCTGGATAAACTAGTTTTGTTTGCCTCCTGGGAAAATACTAGCTAAAACGAGAGCGGGGGAGGTTCATTTTCTCACCCTGTTCCATTATTCTACAGTGTGTCTGGGACCCATTTCTTTTTATCTCCAAGGTGCCGAGGGGCAAGAAGCGTGTAAATAAACCAACTGCCTTTAGATTTCAGTGTATCACTCCAGTATTTCAAGTATGCTTCTGAGCCAGGCCCGAGATAAAAGAATGTGTTTGTACCTGTTGTACAGTCATTCAAATGGCACCTTGTGCAGATGCCACAGCAATTTGAAACAAGCATTGGCATAGCCAATGGGTCTCTGCAATGGGAGTGCCTAATTAGGGCTATGCAAGAAGCACTTTATTATTTACACTATTTGAGTTTGATTGCTCTGTAAAAAATGTTCCCTGCATAAATTTCTGAGCATCGGTGTCACTTAGTTTAATTTTTCAGAAAGGTTATGGAGTGGTGTTCCTGGCTCCTCTCCTGATAATTTTGCCTCACCATCACTTTGAGGGTCAGGTTTGTGCCACAGGAAAAGGGATGAAGCATGTGTCAACTCAAAAAGAATTCAAGCGAGGCTACTACGAGGCTAGTGAGTGCAGTGTCAAGAACAAGATCAGATCTTCATGCACCAGATTGGTGCTGCACTACGCGCCAGTGAATGTTAACAAAGGAGGGCATATAAAACAGTATGTGTTCGGTGGGGAAATTAGTGCACACAGAAGCTATATGTCTGTATTTTAATAATCCACATCCAAGTCAAACAGGTTTTAAGATATTTGACAAAAAATGCTTTTAAAGAACATAAAAATATGAACAAAAGCTCGACAAAGCCTGATAATGAGTAAGTGACATCACCATATTCTGCTAAACACAATGTTATCAGGTCAGAACAATCATTTTTGACCTGGGTCATTATAGGTGTCAAGTTGGCACAATGCCAGACCACCCTCCAGCCATTATCCTTAGCCCTTAGTATCTGTTTAGGGCCAACCACAATCATCTGCGCCTGTGAATTACCTTCAACAAGTACAACTAGGTACGATTAGGGGATTGTGGTGCTATGGACAGATGGTATCACTTCAGCCCCACAAATCAATGCCAGAAGACTCCGAGAGGCGAACACGTAATCGATGATCGAACTACAGTCCTGCCCAATAAATGTAGAAACCACTATGCCACCTGAACTAAAAACAGGAATAGCTAAGTCATGTGTCAACAAAGTGCATATAAATGTCTCCCCTTCCAATCCATGTCATCCTGATCTGCTCCACTGGTAGAGGCAAAACCCCCAATTTAGCATTAAAATCCCCTGCCAATAAGAGATTAAGGGCCATATGTACGAACACATTTTCCCATTGACACAGAATAGGAAAAAACCTTTGCTACACCTGACCCTAAATGACATCTTTAGCCTGAGCTCTTTCAGCTATGGAACCAATTACTGCAGAGAGGCCAAGAAAAATATAATTATTTTTAGATGCAAAACCATTGTTGTAATAGTTTACCATAAAAACTCTGAACTTACCACCCCAACAAACCTCAAACACTTGTACATCCCTCATATTCGTTGCTACCAGAATAATTTTGCACACAATATTAACCTTAAATCAGGCCACCAAGCTCCCTTTGGCATGACCTGAGGTTGAGGGAGTGGCAAAATGACTAAAACTATTAAACCCATGAAGAACCATTTCAGACACGGCCCAGGTTTCTTGCATAGAAACAATATCAAAATTAGATATAAATGACTGCCATCCCTCAATCTCTAACGTTGATGCCAAACCAGCTACTTTCCAGCTTAGAAATTTCAGGTTCGACTTCTTGCTAACTAAGAGTTGTGTACGAGCGGTGAAAACTGCAGCCTCTCCAGGTGAATTTGTAACTGAAACATCAAGGGCCTGGTGGACTATTGCACAAGGGGCTGGTAAGGGGAAACTAATCTCAGGCGACAGATCAATAGTGCTTCCCTCCCAGTGCCCGTGCATCCCTGCAGACAGGTCCGCTAGATCTAATAGTAAAAATTGTATTTGATTGTCAATCAATATCTTCCAGCCCTGACAAAGCTGAATATATATTAATGAGTGGGAGGGAAGTGGGGGGAGGATGATTCCCTATAGCCATTACATGGGCATGTTGGGGATTTCGATTTTCAGTACTACCGGCAACGTAAGCAGGAGCTGAATGTTTATAAAAGAAGCCAAGTGGTAATATTCTGATCTCCGTAGAACTCACCATGCCAGCTCTGACTAATGCGAGCACTTCCCGGGTGACATCAGTAACATGGATAATCTCAAAGTTGCCAAGAGCTTGCCTCACCAAAGGAACTATGCCTCCCACCTGTCCCACAAGCAAAATCTCTTTAAATAGATCCCACTCACAGCATACAATAGTATTTAACCAAAAATAACTTTGTTTTTTAGAACTATGGTTGTTTCAATGGTATTGCCTTGAAGCCTAGGTACATTTTCTAAAATAGCAACATAGAGACATTAGGCTGGGGGCAGATCAATAACAGGGATCTGTAACTGAGGCATTCTGAAGATCGTTTGTCGTTGTTGGCTAACAGACTGTGACTTATTATCATTAGCTAACAGAGAAGTTAGCTCATGTGGCTGGGAATTTACAATGTTTGTAGCCACCTGATTAACTGAACCATCACCGCGACCACCAACTAATGTACTGAGAGACAAGCTCTCGGCAACTGCGTAAGAGGAATGACTGGGACCAGATACAACTAACATGGAAGAAGTCCAATCTGATTCCTCTGTCTGGGTCATCGAAGACTGTAATTGTGCCGGGCCCTTCTCTGCCACCAATAGTAAATTACCCAGACTAGATCCTGTTGAAGCTAGGCAACTATTGATATGTTGCAGAAAATAGATCATTAAGCCAATTCCTCAACGGGGTCCAAGAGTCAACACTGGGTAGAAGCAATGATGCAGGATTGACTGGATTATCAATCTTCAAGACCTGCGTGGATCAGGTCGATTTAGCTCTCGGGCCCTCTTTCTCTTTTCACTACTGGGCCAGAGTCCGGAGAGCAAATTGGAACATGTGAACAATCAGTAACATCCAGACCTTCCTGTACCACAAGATCGCCAGCAACAACTCCACCCAGCTCTGAGGTGCAGGTTTGACTTAAGGACACCAATATATTATTGTCTAAAGGTGCACTGCCAACAGACCCATAATTGCATGGATCAGCAAGGCTTAATGCCTTAGGGAGAGACAAAGGGCCAGATGTAGCAACTTCCCAAATTGCGACTTGCAATTTGCGAGTCCCTGCGACTCGCAAATTGCAAGTCGCAATTTGGGATGCAGAAAGGTGTCTCAGACACCTTCTGCGAGTCGCTATGGGGTCGCAAAGACCCACCTCATTAATATTAATGAGGTGGGTCGCAATTTGCGACCCCATAGCGAGTCAGGGCACTCACGGGGATGGAGGCCTGCTGTAGTCAGCAGACCTCCATGTCCGTGACTGCTTTGAAATAAAGCAGTTTTTTTTTTTTCAAAGTGCAACCCGTTTTCCTTAAAAAAAAACGAGCTGCACTTTGAAAAATAAACCGAAACCATTTGCTTCGGTATTTTTCAGGGCAGGTAGTGGTCCATTGGACCACTGCCTGCTCTGAAAAATAATTTTTTGGTCCAGTCACAAAGGGGAAGGGGTCCCCTGGGGACCCCTTCCCGTTTGCGACTGGGTTACCATCCACTTCAAGTGGATGGTAACTGCGAGTCCATTTGCGACCGCTTTCGGGGTCGCAAATGGAATTGCATACCAGTGCGACTCGCAAATAGGAAGGGAACACCCCTTCCTATTTGCGACTCTGAAATGCATTTTGCGAGTCGTTTCCGACTCGCAAAATGCATTTCTACATACCAGATGGGCTTTAGCGACTCGCAAATGGCGTTTTTTGCCGTTTGCGAGTCGCTAAAGCTTTCCTACATCTGGCCCATAGTTACTTATTTTTGGGAGGAGAGATGTACAGTCACCATAATCAGACTTGACCCTAGAGAAAGCAAGACTGTCAGAAAAGGAGGAAGTCGAAGGAAGATACAGTTGGGAAAACGAGAAAGGCAGAAAGGAGTGATGGGAAAGGGCTTTCGAGAGTGGGAGATGGGACAGGAAACATTGAGTGGTGGCAGTAAGAGACGTGGTGAACCTGATCCCCATGTCAATAAATAAGTATGTGGCTACAGGGGCATTTTGTACCCAACTGCGCCAGGGAATCAAAGTTGGTATTTGTCTTACTAGGCTTGTGATGCAAACTTTATGGAGTAGCAGGCTACCCGTCTACTAAAAGTGTCTCATCCCTCGACATGGGTTTGAAGCGCTACGCATAAGCAATTGCTGCACAGATCAAGATTAGGCATCTTTGGTGTTTGGCAATGCCAACAGGGGCCTCAACAGACATTGGCAGTCTACAAAACTGAGATAATAAAGACTCTCTCGAGCACAAGGATTTGCTTTATTTATGACCTTTAATCCCAGTGCTTTCCCAGAATCACTCCCATGCACTCTCCTGTTGCATCTGCCTGAGGCACACTCACAACTCACCCAGTAGATGCCCAGGGTATCCTGCAGGGGCAGGAAGCTGTACCCGCCGTGCTGCAGAGTCCTGGCAGATGAGGCATGCCAGCTCTCAGCCATGCTGGCATTATTAAAAATGGCGCTTGTGGGTAATGAAAACCCCAGCGCTTCTATCGTGTGGCAGGACCAGTCAACCATTTAAAAAAAGAAAACAGTAGGAACGAAACAATGCCCTACAATGCCCCCCTGCCCACGCTGAGCAGAAGGTGGGCAGTGCACTCAGAGAGGGTGAAGCACTGTAAGCAGCATGACATATGCATGCCCTTGACAAATGGGGAGAACGTTAAAGGGAGAGACGATAGTGCTAGCAAATCGGAAGCCTATGGGCGGGCTGTAAGCCCATAAGGAGATACAGCATGTCTCAGTTTGAGACAGTGCATGCACGCCATCTTCGAGCTGAGACCTAAACATCTAGATAGCAGCTTTAATAATTGACAGGACTGTATTTATGTTATGTTGCTTGCAGTCCCCAATATCCAACTGCCTTAATGCATGCTCATTTACAGCATCACATACCCAGGTACTGCTGCCATATTAAAGAGGTGGCCATATATGCCCGTCTCTCAAAAACTGCGCCCCAGTACCCAACGTCAGCCTCCAGGTACATCCTCCTATGATAGGCACAGCTATCATAACTTTATATGCCAAGTACAGGAAACGTCCTCTACGCCGACTTTTTTATAACGAAGTCCTGGTTAACGAAAGCGGAACAACGCCTTCTTTAACCACGACTTCGTTATTTTGTGCCTTAACCACGCATGTCCTGAACAACGAACATGCGTGGTTAAGGTACAAACAAGGGAGTCGGCTGAGGAGGACGACGCGGATGACGAGGCAACGACTCAGGTAAGTCGGGGGTTTTAGGTTTTGTGGCGGGGTTGAGGGGGCGGGGGTTTTTAGGTTTTGGGGCGGGGTGGGGGGTCGGGGGTTTTAGGTTTTGGAGCTTGGGTTGGGGGCGGGGCGTTTTAGGTTTTGGGGTGGGGGTCGGGGGTTTTAGGTTTTGGGGCGGGGTTGGGGGGGTGGGGCGTTTTAGGTTTTGGGGCCGGGGTGGGGCGTCAGGGGGTTGTAGGTTTTGGGGCAGGGGTTGGGGGGGCGTTTTAGGTTTTGGGGTGGGGGTGGGGGTCAGGGGTTTGAAGTTTTGGGGTAGGGTTGGGGGGTGGGGCGTTTTAGGTTTTGGGGCGGGGGTGCGGGGTCAGGGGGTTTTAGGTTTTGGGGTGGGTTTGGGAGGGCAGGCGTTTTAGGTTTTGGGGCGGGGTGGGGGGTCAGGGGGTTTTAGGTTTTGGGGCGGGGGTCAGGGGGTTTTAGGTTTTGGGGTGGGGTTGGGGGGGCAGGCGTTTTAGGTATTGGGGTTGGGGGGTTGGGGTGACGCATGCAGGATCAATGGGTGCCTATTACTAATGCCTTTACCAGGAATGCCTTTACAATGAAATATCGTTGTTAAGGCATTCGTGGTAAAGGCATTAGTAGTAACAACGGGTCGGTGTTCCGACCTCGTTGTTCAGGCACTCGTTGTTTTGGCAGTCGGCGTTCCGTCATACAACCGCCAAGTACAGCATGACCAGCTCCTTAATGCCTTATCTTTAAAAACACTTTGGCCCTGATTTTAGAAAATATTTTTTAGCGCCCCCCAAAAACCACCATGGCGGTAGTTAGGGAACTAGCATCAAATTTTTTGACGCCTTTTTGGAGCTTTGCACGATTAGCGGAAAATATTTTGATGCTACTCCTGCAAAGCTCCTCGAGGCCTGTTGTAATCAATGGTGTGCCTCCTTTTAACGCTGCTCTGAGCAGGAGTTAAAAGTGCCAAAAAAAATGAAGCAAAGATATCTTTTAAATTTCCTTGCGCCATTTTTTCACCCCCCTTGCATACATTATACTTGATGCAGGCATAATGTAGCGCAAAGGGTTACAAAGTGGAGCAATGCCTGCGTTGCACCACTTTGTGACTTTGATGCAGGGGTTTAGGCCTCGTTGGGCCACATTAGCGTAAAAAAATGACACTAATGTGGCGCAAGGAGGCACTAGGGGCTCTTAAATCAGCTCCTTTGATTTTAATCCTCATAAAACCTCTAAGCTATGGGTGCAGCCATCCTATACGAAGCTGCAATGAAAATATAATCAGCATATGCCGGGTAAAACAATTGTGTGGCACATTCAAAAACCATGTGCCAAATTACTGCCACTATATATCAAGTGCAGCCTCATGCGCTGAACTACAGCCATCCTGTGTGCAGATAGAGCTTCTGATGCACAGGTAGAGCATCAAATGGCTGATTCAGTTTTCATATGCTATATATAGCATTACATGCTCAAGCAATGCTTCATATAACCGGTGCTTTTTCATAGACCAATTTAGAATCAGTTTATATTCAGGTACCACTTCAGATATTCAAATACAGCTTCGTGTGACTGGTACAGATGTAACAGGTTGGGCACAGCATCATATGCTCAAGTAATACGTCTTCCTGTACTTATGTGAATTTAGTGCCATCATGTTCTGAGGTACACCCTCGAGCTATGTACAGATGCATAGGCTCAGGTGCAATCATTATATACTGTCATCATCATATGCTCAAATACAACTCAAATGAAATGTACAGACTCACGTGCACAACATTTGCCAGGTCCTGATGCATTACACCCAACTGTTCTCACATGGGACATATGCCAGCCATACATGCTCTCAACTAAACATATGGATCTGTCTATAATCACTCTTAACAGTTTGAGTGCCACCATGCCAATCTAGTGTACGTTATTCAAATGCCAGATTGCATTACATAGCATATGCCAGGTGCAGTCTCAGGTATCCATCTACTGTCGTGATGTGCCATGTACAGCCTCATAGACAAAGGTGCTATAAGTAGGTATCGCTTTAGATGCTCATGTACTGGCATGTGATTACACCATGCAAGATTTTATGTGGCCAGCTATAACTATCATATACCCGAACACAGCACCACATGCTGAATTGCAGACTTTTGTTCACAGGTACAATATCATAGCTCAAGCTATATTATTCATATGCCAATATTGTGCCTTTCATGCCATTGTACTGACATCATATACCAACTTCAGCTTCTTATATATAAAAACTCTCATCTTGCATCAGCTGCAACTTCATTAGTCAAGCTATTGTCCTTATGTGAAAGCCAAACTTTGTGTGTCCAGTAGGTCCGGATCGAAATGATAATTCCGCTTGCGATTTTGGTGGAATTTGTGACTCTGCATTATTCTGGGAATGTGGAGTTCCAGGCCAATTCCACCAATCACTGTGTGGTGGAATATTTTTCCCTGCGAGGCTCCAGAAATGCAAGCGGGTGAGCAAGATTTTGCATCCCCTAGAGTGATTTCCACTTGCTACAAGGACTTCTGGTGAGATTTCCTATTGAGGTCGGTCGCAAATGGCCAGAAGGCTGCTTTTCGAGCACTTTTTCTCCCAGACCACCAACAACATCAACTCAAATGGCAGTGTGCTCTTGCAAGCTGCGTGATGCCATTGGCGTGAGCAGCACAACATGCATATTTCCAACTGTTGGCAGACCTCTGTGGAACCTTGCGGATTTTTACACACATACCTGGGTTACCCTTACATTATCGTTGTAAAGGCATGCCTGGTAAAGTTATATGCGTGGTAAACAAATTGTGTGGTGACCGCTTTGTAATTATAGTTTCCCATCACTGTTCTCATTTCCAGGCCTCAGAGGGCATATCCTAAAAGCAGCTACTCTTTGAAAGGCCTGACCCTTACTTAACTTTTATTTGTAGTCCGGAAATGACCAGTTTTTGCTTTGATTGTCCAAAATAACAAAAAGACAGTTATATGCTTTGGATTTGATTATTCATGCAGGACCAGCAATCCAGTGTCAGAGGACCTTCAATACAATTGTGACAGGTTGCACACTAAATTCATCCTTCTTGCCTATCAATCCCATCTCCAGTCCATTCATCTCACAGTGTCCGCCTGTGGCTCAAGTAGTCTGTCTACACTTCCACTGCTTACATTCCTCACATCAATCCTGTCTATGTCTTCACTTGTTCTTCCTCTTCAAAACTGTATATTTCAAGTAGCCATCGAGCAGACGTCAAAACCTCACCTTTCTTCAATTTCTAGTTAAACAAGCCTTAGCAACTCCAATACGTCTAGGCTCTAAAAAAGCTTTGCCAGTTTTTTATGGACCATATATGAATGCATGCATCATGATGTGAGAGCATACCCAGAAAGTTTGAAATGCGTATTCTGTTAAAGAAAATAAATTTCAAAATAGTTGCTAATATATATATGTTACGCATGGCTATCCTTTTTAATTTACCAATCTAACATGGTAGACCAATTAAAAAATGTTCATTGACACAAATCACTGAACTCAAAAGAGTAGCGGATCTGGACCTAGCAACACATGCACCCAAAACCTGAAATTATTTGCTAGACTGACTCATACTTTGGAGGCAAAGTGGCAGTGGATTTACTTTTATTTTATAGGTGCAGGCTGGGTGACAAAATGCAATGTGGGAGGCTTGACTAAACATTTCCTTTACCGTGAACAAAGACTGCTTGACAGACTTCCAGAGGATAAAAGAAATGACCTCCTGACTAAGGGCCTCATTACGAGGCTGGCGGCCTTCAGACTGCCAGCCGCACGGTGGCGGTAAGGATCGCCCCTGCTGTGGCGGTCCGACAGCCACATGAAGATCCTGGTGGTCAGACTGCCAGGGTTCACCAGCACCACTGGGATTGGTGATCCCGATGGCCTGGCGGTGGTGGAGATCGGAATTAGCCAGGGAAGCGCTGCATGCAGAGCTGCAGCGGATTATGACCATTATGGAGGACAGTTGCAGGGGGGGACAGGGGGCCCTTGCACTGCCCATGCACTTGGCATCGCCAGTGTAGGGGTCCTCCTGCCCAGCACCATTACAATGTTCACTGTGTGCTGCGCAGCCGGAAACAATGCTGTAGTCTGTCTCCCACTAGGCTGGAGGGCGGAAACCAAAGTTTCTGCCCGCCGGCCCAGCGGGGAAAATCCTAATAGGTCCGGCAGGGGTGTCGCCACAAAGGTGGCAGCCATCCTGTCGGGAGTTTGACGGATGGGTTTTCCCGTCCGTCAAACTCATAATGAGAACCAGACTGTTCAGAGAGGACATAATCACCAAATCAATGACTTAAACATTCATAAGTTGGAGGAAACATGTGCTTCACTTCTCCAAGATAATTCTGATTTCCTTTGTTCATGTAGTGTTGGAAAGTGGATTATTGGAAAGGGCAAGTCAGTACCTACATTTAGCAACAGGCCACTAACCTCCACTTAAGTCCAGTTAGGTCTCAATAAATTAAACCCATCTCAACCCTTGGTAGGTTGGCAAAGAGCAACAATTCTTAACTTAGGAGATTAGTGTGTAAAGCATTTAAAAATCATGAAACAGTGAATAAGTAAAACAAAAAACGTAATATAAACCACACACCAATTTATAAAAATAGATTATATTTGTATCTTTAAAATGACACCAAAATGATTAAAACCGGATGAGGGAAACCGGAGAATTTTTAAAGAATTAATGCTTTCTAGTGCATAGAAGCAACTAGTGCTGAAAGGGTTAAAAAAGGTCACACTGGAAAGGGACAAAGTCCAGAGATCAGGACATCCCCGGGGTAACACTGTCACACTTACTTTCAGAAGTGTTTCTTGATTCACGAAAGTGGCCCACAGCACCAGCCAAGGCTTCAGAGGCTATGTTTTGCCTCTTGGGATGTGGGACTACAGTTCCCACAATGCACCTCTCCAAATTATGGAGTTGCTCCAAACGCCTCCAAACTTATGGATCTTCTTCCAGAGGTCCTTTTTGTGTCCTTGAAATGTCCACAACATGATCTAAGGTACCAGAGCTCTGAGCTGCTCTTTGGGAGTTGGGACTACAATTCCCAGAATGCACTTGGTCAGAATCCTCAAATGGCCACTGGACGGTGGTCAGCTGGGCTCTGCTTGCAGGACTTGATGCAGGGGACTCTGGGAAGCTCCTTTGTACCTGTAGCAAACAGGGAGTCCCTTCTTGAAGCAGTAGAAGACAGGCAAAGTCTTTTTAGTTCTGAAGCCCAATGTGCAGCTGGTGCAGTCCTTCAGAGTGCAGTGTCCTGATGCAGGTCAGGGGTCCAGCAGGGCAGTCCTTCTTCTTGTTTGTCTTGTTCCTTGTAGGGATCTGAGGTGTGGGTGCAGCTCTGCCATATTTATCCTTGCTCTTGGGTGGAAAGCAGGGGGGTCCTGAGTATCCAATCACAGGGAGGCTCCTCCCCCTTTGATGACCACTTCCTGGGAAGTGTGGCAAAAATCAATCTCAGGAAGCAACATTCTCCAAAAATCCAACATGGCTGAAAGCGATTTTTGGAGGTTAGATCTGGCTGAGCTCACCCACTAGTATGGTTAAAAATCCTAAACACACTCCTCTCCTGCCCTCTCCTAATCTAATCAAGAGGGCACCTAATTGTCTGGGGTTACAGGGTGTGTGGGAGGCGCTGGGCTGCTCCAAGTGTCCTTCCCTGCCTTTGAAGGCCAGTTTGGCCACCCTCCCCCCCTTCCTGCTTCCCCATATGCTCAGGCAGATCTCCTCCTCCAGGCGCATTCTTTGTGTTCAGCCCAGGCCACTTCACACCTCATGAAGGCAGCCTGGCCAGGCTGCCAGAGGCTGGCCAATCGGAGAAGGGCACTACAGAGCTGAATTTGGCAATGTTCAGGTAGAGTTTTAAAACTCTTTGCCTGAGCTTGTTATATTGAATCCAACATTTGTAAGTTGTGGGATTTATTATAACAATGAATGTGAACCCAAACTCAAGGTATCTGACAAAGTCTCCCCATTTTAGCCTATGGAGGCCTTTCACTACAGTGAGGAAAAATAAATTTGGCTATTTTACCTCACCAGGGCTTATAAAACTGCCTTTAAAATGACACTGGGCACCTCAGCAGTGCACCTATGGGTGCACAACCTATACTGGAGTACATAAACCAAAATGCCCTTCCATATACTAGGGACTTATAGGTAGATTGACATAGTCAATTATAATTAGCCTAATTTGCATACTCATTTTACACAGAGCACAGGCCCTGGGACTGGATAGCAGTACCCAGGGCACCATTAGAGTCAGGAAAACACCAGCAGAAGGTGAAAATGGGGGCAAAAAGTTAGGGGGCCTCTGCAATCAGACCTGTTTTCTCACAAGTGATACCAAAGCAAGTATGAAAGTCATTCCTACAAATAGCTACTGAAGCAGAGGGGCACAAAGGTTGCTGCGAGCCACCTGCATTTTTTTTACCCAATGCAGAAGTGGTATCAAAATGCAGATTACAAAGACAATTGCCGAACATGTGTATTGCAACACTTTCCCAAAGAAAATAATGTAGGTAGGGAATTAAAAGAAAAACATATTGGAACAAATGATAAATTAAATTAAAGTATTTAAATAATTTAAAAGGATAAAGAGATGTTATTTAAGGTAAAATAAGTTGCCTATAAATAAAACATATGAGTATGGGCACTCACGGGGATGGTGGCCTGCTGGAGTCAGCAGACCACCATGTCCGTGACTGCTTTTTAATAAAGCAGTTTTTTTTTTTCTAAGTGCTGCACTTAGAAAAAAAAAAATGCTTTATTAAAAAGCAGTCACGGACATGGTGGTCTGCTGACTCCAGCAGGCCACCATCCCCGTGAGTGCCCATACTCGCAATGGGGTCGCAAACTGCGACCCACCTCATTAATATTAATGAGGTGGGTCTTTGCGACCCCATTGCGAGTTGCAGAAGGTGTCTGAGACACCTTTCTGCATATCAAATTGCGACTTGCAATTTGCGAGTCGCAGGGACTCGCAAATTGCAATTTGGATTTTTCCTACATCTGGCCCTAAGTTATTAATGCAGTACCATTTGTATACTGTTCTATATTTATAATGCATATAATTACTATTAAACATTAATATCTAATATAAAATATTCTTTCTAATTTTAATAGATTTTTAATAATCTTTTTAAATTTTCCCTATACTTTACCATATGGAGGTCTCTACCCCGGTGGCGAAGACCTCTGCCTACATGTGAAAGAGTTCAAGTAGTAATTTTACAGTCGTAAATTAGTCCTCATCCCCTTAATTCGGGGGGGGGGGTGAGGACATGTAAGTCTACAATTTTGAGTAATTTTACAGTCGTAAATGATGCATAGCCAAAAGCAGTAAAGTTCATCTAAAACATGGGAGTACACTTACAATTGTTGATTAACTTTTATGTAAGTTTATCTTTGTAAATAGGGCCCAAAAGTCGTCTAGAAGACACTCTAACATAACATCACTTGAAATTTCATCAAGCTGAAGAAAAATGCACGCTGCTTCCGCCCGTGCTGGCCCTCTCACAAATTCTCTTTTCTACTGCTGATCTTGTGGCCTTCTTAATTTTGCACAAGAAACCGGCTGGTTGAAAACTAGCAATGGGGACTTTAAAAACAAACTTTGAGGAATTTTTAATACTGCATAATCTTTATACCTGATGTTACGAACATCATCCTAACACTATCATCGTTTTATAGGCACTGGCCCGCCGAAGTTTCCTTCAGTTCCCTTTACCATCTATGCCTCTGGTGCATGCTGACCCGGAATCGTGATAATTATAAAATCAATGCCAACAAAATATAAGCATCTAATAATAATATTTTAGAGCTTTGGGTAGTCCTTTGTAGATAATCTTGTAATGGGACATATAACTGTACTCTCTTGACTGATGTAAGCTATGCAGCCATCGCCCTTTAATAAACACACATTCCCATCCCTTGAGTGGCGGTACAAAGCGCAGGGGATTTAACAGAGATTTAACTCATCAAAATAATATATACTGGTCATGTTTAAAAAAAGGGCCGAGATCATTAGTAATCATTGGACAGCTTGCCTTAAACTTGACAGTCATAAAACAACTGTGCATTATTTGGGTCTGGTCTACAGGTAGCCCAGGTGGATGCCTCATAGCACATGTTATATAGATAAGTAAGAGTAGAAAATGACCTGGCTGTGTAAAAAGGGCATTACAACTGCTTTTTAGCACAGCATAAGGAATTCACCCACCCGTGTGAGGCTACAAACCATTTCCCCTTAAATATGGTGGCGGAGACTGACCTGGATGTGGCAATTGGACATGTGAACTTGACGAAATATATTTATGCAGAAGTATTTATCAATAGCCAGTTGATAAGAAAGATACATGTTCTATTGAAAATGATAACCCCCATAATGAAGAAACACTATAACCAATACCTGAGTAAAGAAAGTATCCTCCCACAACTTCAAGATAGCCAAAACTCTTACCTATACCTTCACTCTACCACTTATTCACCCTCACCCTAACCATCAGCAGAGTCCCAACCCGATTCCTCAGCGTGGGTTCAAGTCCTAACCCCAAAAATGTCACTCCTCATTAGAACCCTAATCCTATCCCGAAGCTTAAGCCTGCCATGCTTAAATTATCCGTATTGAAACACAGATGTTTGTAGTATTTGATGACATTTTTGTTTCATTATTATTCAAAATACAAATTTGTCAAAATAGAGTTTTATTTATTACATTTTCTATATTCTAGTATTTTTTTTCTACAAACTGTTGGTGGGGACAGCGTTTCCCCACTGGGCAGGGAGTTAGGGGAATAGACATGATTAGCTGTACACTGTTTCCATAATGCTAAATCTGCAGGTCTGAGGCAAGGGAGCAGCAAAATCCACATTTAATTGCTTCACTCAAATGCTCTCTGCAGGAGAGAATGCAAACCCCGTAAGAGCCTTCAGGAGAGAAAGCAAGCAGCCAGGAGTCCATCACAAACTAGTTCTTGAAATAGGTTCATTCTGGGATTAAAAGGCTGGTATTCACCACCCCTATTAAAGGGAGGGAAAGAAGTAAGAGGTTATAGAAGGACAACAAGTGAAATCAAATGTTTTGATGTGTTTTAAATATTACAGAAGTGTAGTACGCTCTTGGAGGGTTAGAGATTAGGTCAAAGATTTAGGCCCTCGTTACAACATTGAAGGTATTGACTGCCTACCGCCACGGCGACGGCGGCCAACATACCGTCACCGTGGCTACCAGCTGGCAACGCGTATTATGACCGCCAACGGTATCGCCGGTCATGGCGGCGGACAGCGGTAAGGCGGCGCTGCTCACATCAGAACCGCCATGCCAGCAAAACACCCTGCCGACTGTATCATGAGCAATGATAAGGCCTGGTGGTGTTTTGCTGACGGACGCTGCTGCTGACAGCAGCGCTGCGGACCGTCTCCAGCTGGAGGACCTCCTGCAAGCAGGTAAGTCGGGTTCTCTAACCGGAGAAGTGGGTGAGGGGTGCTGTGTGAATGTTGAGGGTGTATTGGTTGGGATGCGTGCATGCGGGTGTGAGTCACGTTGGATGCATGCGTGAATGAGTGATTGTGAGTGTTTTGTGTTGTGGATGCATGTGTGTGACAAGGTATGTTGGTGTGTGTTGTGGTGTGTGGGTATGTATATGTGCATGCGTGGGTGGAGGTGGGTATGCATGTGTGTATATGGGTGCGCGTGTGGGTGTGGATATGTGCGGGGGCAGGAGTGGGTGGGGGAGGGTGGGGGAGGACTCTGGGGAGGGGGGCAGGGGAGACCCCTATCAGTGCCAGGGAATGAATTCCCTGGCACTGATAGTGCCTACTGCCATGGTTTTTGTGGTGGTACAAAAATCACGGAAATCATGGCGGTAGTCCGGGTCATAATCCTGACGGTGGGAATGTGACGGCCGCCTGGCTGGAGACCAAAGTCTCCAGCCCAGCGGTTGTTACCACACTGGCGATCGGTGTGTTAAAGTGGCGGTGTCGGATGGTGGTAACCCCCAGGGTCCAAATCCCATTTTTTTTACTGCCGGCCTGTTGGCGGTATTACCGCTGCTTTAACACCAACCGCCAGGGTTGTAATGAGGGCCTTAATGCGCCTTTTGCGAATTTATGTGTGCAACCTGCATGTATTGTATTTTAATGTCTAATACAACTAATATTGATTGTTCTATTAAGGTGCATGCCTCTGGCAGTTGGCGCCATATAAAAATTAATTTAATACATTTGAATGTGAAATGCTTTTGTGTTTATTTTTTAACACTAAGGCCCTGGTTACGAGATAGGTGTAGCTCGAGGGATATTTACTGCACCAGGTTAATGTCAATAGCAGCTCACTTTTCCTCGTTCCCATCCTTCCTCATGGACGCCCTATGTGCCCCACTCCCTGTATGGCAGCCGCTTCCACAGCTCAATTGACTGATTACTATTTATTTTGCTTTTTCTCCTCAAGACCCATAAATATCAATCTACCCACAATCATACTCGTTTTTGCATCCCTCTGCTTGCACAGCCTAATGCTGGATTCTAGAGATAGTTTGAGAAATTTACTGAATCCAACTTTATCTCTGCCTCATTATTCTGGAGTATTGAAGATCCAATGGCCTCAATATCTAAACAAGTGAGAGTTTCTTCAGAGTGGAATTCGAACAGGAAAGCTATTTCTCTGGTCCCAGAGGAAGGGTGGGATTTAGGGATGAACCTTGGGTCCGGAAATCATAGGAAGTTTCAAATTAAACATCAATCTGAAGTTTGTAGTGATGATCCACTGTACAATGGACACCTTCCAGAAAACCATCCTGTAGATTGTTCCAGGGGATTATTTCACAAACCTGAATCTATACAATGCTTTACGTCTCATACAAATTTGAGTTGCTCCTTGGAAGTTTCTGGGATTTGCTATCCTGACACCTCTTTTCCAGGCTGAGTTTTGTTATTTCCATCTGCAATCTTCTCTTCATCCATACCTCGTTGACTGGTTAAGTCATGCTCAGAACAAGGAAACGATATCACTACAAGTCAGGACAATATGCCGCCTGTTGAATTCGTTGGGTTTTCTTATCAACAATACCATGTCCAGATTGATTCCTGTTAAGGATCTGGAATTTTACTGGAGCAACAATTTCAAATGGAGGTGAAGATTATATCCCTTCCTGTTGATTATGATAATTGCATCCATGCACAGGTGACATGTCACATGGCTATCCAATGAATGTAGTGAGAAATATTTTGCTTGTGCTGGGGGAACATAGGTTTCTTCTAGAAAGATTCAGAGTTTTGGTCTGTTTTTTTTTTTTCACTGCCCTACAGGGCTCAACAACGTTTCTAGTACCTCGGGCCTAGTTGCATATACAGTGCTCCACTGCCTTTGGTATGTTCACGTTATAGAAACCCCATATGCACATATACACTTGAAGCCGATATCCAAACACGGGAGCTTAACTTGTATCTCCCACTTTTCTTGTAAGTGGGCTGCAGCCTATTTCCATGCTGACATGCCCATTTTCAACACTGGTGTGCAGTGCTTAATCTTCAAAAAATGTACAGCGGCCCAGTGGTATTGTTTGTTGCTTGGCTGCTAGTGCATCATGGGGAGAGTAGAGGGGTGAAGCTGGGTCACGGGAGGTGGGATGGGGAGGAGGAGAGAGTGCACCTAAGTGTGCACGTGAGTTTGGCCGGCCGTCTTAGGCCAGCCAAACACACATGCGCACTTAGGTTTCTCCAGCCCAGCTATGTTGAATAGCCGGGCTGGAGAAACTGCACAGATCCCAGGGCTCTGTCTGAGTGGCAGTCCGAGCCGCTCAGACCAATCCTGGTGCTACTTTTGTGCTATGTTTAGCATGAAAGCAGAACCACGATTGCTGGGAAGCATGTGATGGTAACCCAGCAAATGCTGGAATACAAACCATCAGGAGCAGAGGAGCGAGGTGGCAGCAGTTGGCGGGAGCAGCGGGAAAGATATATTTTTTTAATGGTTTCCCCCTCCCTGTCGTCCCCCTGCCTTGACAATTACTCCAGCTGCCGCTGTTAGACGCAACACTTGTATGGTGCAACTAGCAAGCTGGTTTTTGATTGTACGTAGCAGCAGTCCTCAGTACTGCAGCCTTTGCACTGTACTGGCACAAGAGCAACAAAAACCATGTGCACTCCTTCAAGGGCCCTTAACCCCTTTGCTGCCAGGCCTTTTCCCCCTCCTGTGCCAAGCCTTTTTTTGGCTATTTAGGGCAGTTCGCGCTTAGGCCCTCATAACTTTTTGTCCACATAAGCTAGCCAAGTCAAATTTGCAATTTTCCAACATCCTAGGGATTCTAGAGGTACCCAGACTTTGTGGGTTCCTCTGAAGGAGGCCAAGAAATTAGCCAAAATACAATGAAAATTTCGCTTTTTTTAAAAAAATGGGGAAAAGTGGCTGCAGAAGAAGGCTTGTGATTTTCTTCCCTGAAAATGGCATCAACAAAGGGTTTGTGGTGATAAAATCAACAGCTTCCCAGCTTTCAGGAGCAGACAGACTTGAATCAGAAAACCCAATTTTTCAACACAAATTTGGCATTTTAGTGGGACATACCCCATTTTTACGAATTTTTGTGCTTTCAGCCTCCTTCCAGTCAGTGACAGAAATGGGTATGAAACCAATGCTGGATCCCAGAAACCTAAACATTTCTGAAAAGTAGACAAAATTCTGAATTCAGCAAGGGGTAATTTGTGTAGATCCTACAAGGGTTTCCTACAGAAAATAACAACTGAAAAAGAAAAATATTGAAATTGAGGTGAAAAAAACAGCAATTTTTCTATACGTTTTACTCTGTAACTTTTTCCTGCAATGTCAGATTTTGAAAGCAATATACCGTTACGTCTGCTGGACTCTTCTGGTTGCGGGGATATATAGGGCTTGTAGGTTCATCAAGAACCCTAGGTATCCAGAGCCAATAAATGAGCTGCACCCTGCAGTGGGTTTTTATTCTATACCGGTTATACAGCAATTCATTTGCTGAAATATAAAGAGTGAAAAATAGCTATAAAGAAAACCTTAGTATTTCCAAAATGGGCACAAGATTAGGTGTTGAGGAGCAGTGGTTATTTGCACATCTCTGAATTCCGGGGTGACCATACTAGCATGTGAATTACAGGGCATTTCTCAAATAGACGTCTTTTTTACACACTCTCTTATATTTGGAAGGAAAAAATGAAGAGAAAGACAAGGGGCAATAACACCTGTTTTACTATTCTATGTTCCCCCAATTCTCCCAATAAAAATGATACCTCACTTGTGTGGGTAGGCCTAGCACCCGCAACAGGAAATGCCCCAAAACACAACGTGGACACATCCCATTTTTTTTACAGAAAACAGAGGTGTTTTTTGCAAAGTGCCTACCTGTAGATTTTGGCCTCTAGCTCAGCTGGCAACTAGGGAAACCTACCAAACCTGTGCATTTTTGAAAACTAGAGACCTAGGGTAATCCAAGATGGGGTGACTTGTGGGGCTCTGACCAGGTTCTGTTACCCAGAATCCTTTGCAAACCTCAAAATTTGGCTAAAAAACACATTTTCCTAAAATTTCGGTGACAGAAAGTGCTGGAATCTGAGAGGAGCCACAACTTTCCTTCCACCCAGCGTTCCCCCAAGTCTCCCAATAAAAATGATACCTCACTTGTGTGGGTAAGCCTAGCACCCGCGATAGGAAATGCCCCAAAACACAACGTGGACACATCACCATTTTTAAAAGAAAACAGAGGTGTTTTTTGCAAAGTGCCTACCTGTAGATTTTGGCGTCTAGCTCAGCCGGCACCTAGGGAAACCTACCAAACCTGTGCATTTCTGAAAACTAGAGACCTAGGGGAATCCAAGATGGGGTGACTTGTGGGGCTCTGACCAGGTTCTGTTACCCAGAATCCTTTGCAAACCTCAAAATTTGGCTAAAAAACATGTTTTCCTCACATTTCGGTGACAGAAAGTTCTGGAATCTGAGAGGAGCCACAAATTTCCGTCCACCCAGCGTTTCCCCAAGTCTCCTGATAAAAATGATACCTCACTTGTGTGGGTAGGCCTAGCGCCCACGACAGGAAATGCCCCAAAAACACAACGTGGACACATCACAATTTTTTACAGAAAACAGAGGTGTTTTTTGCAAAGTGCCTACCTGTAGATTTTGGCCTCTAGCTCCTCCGGCACCTAGGGAAACCTACCAAACCTGTGCATTTTTGAAAACTAGAGACCTAGGGGAATCCAAGATGGGGTGACTTGTGGGGATCTGACCAGGTTCTGTTACCCAGAATCCTTTCCAAACCTCAAAATGTGGCTAAAAAAACAAGTTTTCCTCATATTTCGGTGACAGAAAGTTCTGGAATCTGAGAGGAGCCACAAATTTCCTTCCACCCAGCGTTCCCCCAAGTCTCCCGATAAAAATGATACCTCACTTGTGTGGGTAGGCCTAGCGCCCGTGACAGGAAAATCCCCCAAAACACAACGTGGACACATCACATTTTTTGACAGAAAACAGAGGTGTTTTTTGCAAAGTGCCTACCTGTAGATTTTGGCCACTAGCTCAGCCGGCACCTAGGGAAACCTACCAAACCTGTGCATTTTTGAAAACTAGAGACCTAGGGGAATCCAAGATGGGGTGACTTGTGGGGATCTGACCAGGTTCTGTTACCCAGAATCCTTTCCAAACCTAAAAATGTGGCTAAAAAAACAAGTTTTCCTCATATTTCGGTGACAGAAAGTTCTGGAATCTGAGAGGAGCCACAAATTTCCTTCCACCCAGCGTTTCCCCAAGTCTCCCGATAGAAATGATACCTCACTTGTGTGGGTAGGCCTAGCACCCGTGACAGGAAAATCCCCCAAAACACAACGTGGACACATCACATTTTTTGACAGAAAACAGAGGTGTTTTTTGCAAAGTGCCTACCTGTAGATTTTGGCGTCTAGCTCAGCCGACACCTAGGGAAACCTACCAAACCTGTGCATTTTTTAAAACTAGAGACCTAGGGGAATCCAAGATGGGGTGACTTGTGGGGCTCTGACCAGGTTCTTTTACTCAGAATCCTTTGCAAACCTCAAAATTTGGCTAAAAAAACACATTTTCCTCACATTTTGGTGACAGAAAGTTCTGGAATCTGAGAGGAGCCACAAACTACCTTCCACCCAGCGTTCCTCAAAGTCTCCCGATAAAAATGATACCTCACTTGTGTGGGTAGGCCTAGCGCCCACGACAGGAAATGTCCCAAAACACAACATGGACACATCACAATTATTGACAGAAAAAAGAGGTGTTTTTTGCAAAGTGCCTACCTGTAGATTTTGGCCTTTAGCTCAGACAGCCCCTAGGGAAATCTACCAAACCTGTGCATTTTTTTAAGGTAGAGACATAGGGGAATCTAAGATGGGGTGACTTGTGGGGCTCTGACCAGGTTCTATTAACCAGAATCCTTTGCAAACCTCAAAATTTGGCTTAAAAAACATGTTTTCCATTTATTTCGGTGACAGAACGTTCTGGAATCTGAGAGGAGCCACACATTTCCTTCCACCCAACGTTCCCCCAAGTCTCCCGATAAAAATGGTACCTTACTTGTGTGGGTAGGCCTAGCGCCCACGAAAGGAAATGGCCCAAAACACAACTTGGACATATCACATTTTTTTCACAGAAAACAGTGCCTACCTGTAGATTTTGGCCTCTAGCTCAGCCGGCACCTGGGGCAACCTAGCAAACCAGTGCATTTTTGAAAACTAGAAACCTAGGGGAACCCAAGATGGTGTGATTTGTGGGGCTCTGACCAGGTTCTGTTACGCAGAATCCTTTGCAAACCTCAAAATTTTGCCAAAAAACACTTTTTCCTCTCATTTCAGTGACAGAAATGGGTATGAAACCAATGCTGGATCCCAGAAACCTAAACATTTCTGAAAAGTAGACAAAATTCTGAATTCAGCAAGGGGTAATTTGTGTAGATCCTACAAGGGTTTCCTACAGAAAATAACAACTGAAAAAGAAAAATATTGAAATTGAGGTGAAAAAAACAGCAATTTTTCTATACGTTTTACTCTGTAACTTTTTCCTGCAATGTCAGATTTTGAAAGCAATATACCGTTACGTCTGCTGGACTCTTCTGGTTGCGGGGATATATAGGGCTTGTAGGTTCATCAAGAACACTAGGTACCCAGAGCCAATAAATGAGCTGCACCCTGCAGTGGGTTTTTATTCTATACCGGTTATACAGCAATTCATTTGCTGAAATATAAAGAGTGAAAAATAGCTATAAAGAAAACCTTAGTATTTCCAAAATGGGCACAAGATTAGGTGTTGAGGAGCAGTGGTTATTTGCACATCTCTGAATTCCGGGGTGACCATACTAGCATGTGAATTACAGGGCATTTCTCAAATAGACGTCTTTTTTACACACTCTCTTACATTTGGAAGGAAAAAATGAAGAGAAAGACAAGGGGCAATAACACCTGTTTTGCTATTCTATGTTCCCCCAATTCTCCCAATAAAAATGATACCTCACTTGTGTGGGTAGGCCTAGCACCCGCAATAGGAAATGCCCCAAAACACAACGTGGACACATCCCATTTTTTTACAGAAAACAGAGATGTTTTTTGCAAAGTGCCTACCTGTAGATTTTGGCCTCTAGCTCAGCTGGCAACTAGGGAAACCTACCAAACCTGTGCATTTTTGAAAACTAGAGACCTAGGGTAATCCAAGATGGGGGTGACGTGTGGGGCTCTGACCAGGTTCTGTTACCCAGAATCCTTTGCAAACCTCAAAATTTGGCTAAAAAACATTTTCCTCAAATTTCGGTGACAGAAAGTGCTGGAATCTGAGAGGAGCCACAACTTTCCTTCCACCCAGCGTTCCCCCAAGTCTCCCAATAAAAATGATACCTCACTTGTGTGGCTAAGCCTAGCGCCCGCGATAGGAAATGCCCCAAAACACAACGTGGACACATCACCATTTTTAAAAGAAAACAGAGGTGTTTTTTGCAAAGTGCCTACCTGTAGATTTTGGCCTCTAGCTCAGCCGGCACCTAGGGAAACCTACCAAACCTGTGCATTTCTGAAAACTAGAGACCTAGGGGAATCCAAGATGGTGTGACTTGTGGGGCTCTGACCAGGTTCTGTTACCCAGAATCCTTTGCAAACCTCAAAATTTGGCTAAAAAACACGTTTTCCTCACATTTCGGTGACAGAAAGTTCTGGAATCTGAGAGGAGCCACAAATTTCCTTCCACCCAGCGTTTCCCCAAGTCTCCTGATAAAAATGATACCTCACTTGTGTGGGTAGGCCTAGCGCCCGCAACAGGAAATGCCCCAAAAACACAACGTGGACACATCACAATTTTTGACAGAAAACAGAGGTGTTTTTTGCAAAGTGCCTACCTGTAGATTTTGGCCACTAGCTCAGCCGGCACCTAGGGAAACCTACCAAACCTGTGCATTTTTGAAAACTAGAGACCTAGGGGAATCCAAGATGGGGTGACTTGTGGGGCTCTGACCAGGTTCTGTTACCCAGAATCCTTTGCAAACCTCAAAATTTGGCTAAAAAACACGTTTTCCTCATATTTCGGTGACAGAAAGTTCTGGAATCTGAGAGGAGCCACAAATTTCCTTCCACCCAGCGTTTCCCCAAGTCTTCTGATAAAAATGATACCTCACTTGTGTGGGTAGGCCTCGCGCCCGTGATAGGAAATGCCCCAAAACACAACGTGGACACATCACATTTTTTGACAGAAAACAGAGGTGTTTTTTGCAAAGTGCCTACCTGTAGATTTTGGCCTCTAGCTCAGCCGACACCTAGGGAAACTTACCAAACCTGTGCATTTTTAAAAACTAGAGACCTAGGGGAATCCAAGATGGGGTGACTTGTGGGGCTCTGACCAGGTTCTGTTACTCAGAATCCTTTGCATACCTCAAAATTTGGCTAAAAAAACACATTTTCCTCACATTTCAGTGACAGAAAGTTCTGGAATCTGAGAGGAGCCACAAACTACCTTCCACCCAGCGTTCCTCAAAGTCTCCAGATAAAAATGATACCTCACTTGTGTGGGTAGGCCTAGCGCCCGCAACAGGAAATGCCCCAAAACACAACGTGGACACATCCCATTTTTTTACAGAAAACAGAGATGTTTTTTGCAAAGTGCCTACCTGTAGATTTTGGCCTCTAGCTCAGCTGGCAACTAGGGAAACCTACCAAACCTGTGCATTTTTGAAAACTAGAGACCTAGGGTAATCCAAGATGGGGTGACGTGTGGGGCTCTGACCAGGTTCTGTTACCCAGAATCCTTTGCAAACCTCAAAATTTGGCTAAAAAACATTTTCCTCAAATTTCGGTGACAGAAAGTGCTGGAATCTGAGAGGAGCCACAACTTTCCTTCCACCCAGCGTTCCCCCAAGTCTCCCAATAAAAATGATACCTCACTTGTGTGGCTAAGCCTAGCGCCCGCGATAGGAAATGCCCCAAAACACAACGTGGACACATCACCATTTTTAAAAGAAAACAGAGGTGTTTTTTGCAAAGTGCCTACCTGTAGATTTTGGCCTCTAGCTCAGCCGGCACCTAGGGAAACCTACCAAACCTGTGCATTTCTGAAAACTAGAGACCTAGGGGAATCCAAGATGGTGTGACTTGTGGGGCTCTGACCAGGTTCTGTTACCCAGAATCCTTTGCAAACCTCAAAATTTGGCTAAAAAACACGTTTTCCTCACATTTCGGTGACAGAAAGTTCTGGAATCTGAGAGGAGCCACAAATTTCCTTCCACCCAGCGTTTCCCCAAGTCTCCTGATAAAAATGATACCTCACTTGTGTGGGTAGGCCTAGCGCCCGCAACAGGAAATGCCCCTAAAACACAACGTGGACACATCACAATTTTTGACAGAAAACAGAGGTGTTTTTTGCAAAGTGCCTACCTGTAGATTTTGGCCACTAGCTCAGCCGGCACCTAGGGAAACCTACCAAACCTGTGCATTTTTGAAAACTAGAGACCTAGGGGAATCCAAGATGGGGTGACTTGTGGGGCTCTGACCAGGTTCTGTTACCCAGAATCCTTTGCAAACCTCAAAATTTAGCTAAAAAACACGTTTTCGTCATATTTCGGTGACAGAAAGTTCTGGAATCTGAGAGGAGCCACAAATTTCCTTCCACCCAGCGTTTCCCCAAGTCTTCTGATAAAAATGATACCTCACTTGTGTGGGTAGGCCTCGCGCCCGTGATAGGAAATGCCCCAAAACACAACGTGGACACATCACATTTTTTGACAGAAAACAGAGGTGTTTTTTGCAAAGTGCCTACCTGTAGATTTTGGCCTCTAGCTCAGCCGACACCTAGGGAAACTTACCAAACCTGTGCATTTTTAAAAACTAGAGACCTAGGGGAATCCAAGATGGGGTGACTTGTGGGGCTCTGACCAGGTTCTGTTACCCAGAATACTTTGCAAACCTCAAAATTTGGCTTAAAAAACACGTTTTCAATTTATTTCGGTGACAGAAAGTTCTGGAATCTGAGAGGAGCCACAAATTTCCTTCCACCCAGTGTTCCCCCAAGTCTCCCGATAAAAATGGTACCTTACTTGTGTGGGTAGGCCTAGCGCCCACGAAAGGAAATGGCCCAAAACACAACTTGGACATATCAAATTTTTTTCACAGAAAACAGTGCCTACCTGTGGATTTTGGCCTCTAGCTCAGCCGGCACCTGGGGCAACCTAGCAAACCAGTGCATTTTTGAAAACTAGAAACCTAGGGGAACCCAAGATGGTGTGATTTGTGGGGCTCTGACCAGGTTCTGTTACACAGAATCCTTTGCAAACCTCAAAATTTGGCCAAAAAAACACTTTTTCCTCTCATTTCGGTGACAGAAAGTTCTGGAATCTGAGAGGAGCCACAAATTTCTTTCCACCCAGCGTTCCCCCAAGTCTCCCGATAAAAATGGTACCTCACTTTTGTGGGTAGGCCTAGCGCCCACAAAAGGAAATGGCCCAAAACACAACGTGGACACATCACATTTTTTCCCAGAAAACAGAGGTGTTTCTTGCAAAGTGCCTACCTGTGGATTTTGGCCTCTAGCTCAGCCGGCCCCAGGGGGGGCAGAAATGGCCTAAAATACATTTGCCCCCACACCCCACAAACCCTCCCACGGGAGCGAACCTTGACTACGGGGTCACTCCCCTTGCGTGACTTTGGCGCAAAAAAAAAAATCCCCAGTGCCTAGTGGCTTCTGCCCCCTTGGGGGCAGATTGGCCTCATAAAAATAGGCCAATCTGCCCCCAAGGGGGTCAGAAATGGCCTAAATATAATTTGCCCCCTAAGGGAGCAACCCTTGCCTAAGGGGTCACTCCCCACCTCCAAAAAACAAAACAAAACAAAAAAAAGATCCCTGGGAGCGACCCTTGCCCAAGGGGTTGCTCTCTTATGCCAATTTGTTTAAAAAAAAAATCCCTGGTGTCTAGTGGGCTTTTCAAAAGCAGGATTGCTTTGCAATCCGCCTTTTGAAACGCTCAGATAGACTTCAAAGGGAAGGAAATTCCTTCCCTTCCCTTTGAAGCCTCTCTGGGCCTCCCCCACGTGATCGAAAGAGAAATGCTTTGCATTTCTCTTTCGATCACGCTGGAAGCTGAAATTCCAGCGCAATGGGAGGAGGCCCTCTGTGATTGTAAGCGCGCGATGCGCACTGACGTCACGGGGGGGATTCGGGGGTGGAAGGGGAAGGGTTTCCCCTTCCATCCCTGCTTTGGGGGGGGGGGGGTGGTGAGCACATGGGGGGAGCGCTGTCACTCCCCCAAGTTCCCGGTGCAGGAAGGGGTGATTTAGTCCAAGGCCGTAGGGGTTAAACACCCAAAATGGTGTCCAAGGTCTTTGTAGTGCAAGCAGCAGAGAGATTTTAAAGTGAAGAAGCACAAAAATTGTATTTTTCTAGAGAGAGTATAGACAGCATTGCTTGACAGGTACTGGTACTCAATATACCATTAAAACTCATTTAATGCATTGCTGCACAGTCTCTTCATTTCACAGCACATGGTCTGACTTCATATTGGAGTTGCTGAATACAAATTCATGGATCTGCTGCTAACATGTGCACTGAAATGTGTAAATGGTGCAATGTGCTACGAGGAAACAATGTTACGGTAAAAGTTTTTGCCAGGGTCCTCATTCACTTGGTGTATCCAGTACTGGAATTGGAAAAACTGTTCTGAGGGTCAGGGGGTTGCAGACAAAAGGGGGGGGAGTCACAAGGGGTGGAGCTTGAAAAGCAGAGTCTGACAGTCTACCATAGATTTATTTTTTAAAAATCTGCTGATCTCAGTGCTTAGTTAGAGCCAGTGGTTGCAGGAGGGGCCCAGTGCCATTCATTTGTAAGGACCAGCACTTACTTTTCCTCAACAGACTTTCATCTAGAGCAAGCGAGAAAGATACAAAAGGGAGAAAAACTGAGGAATAGAAAGATTGAAAAACAATGACACGGGGAGAAAGGAGGGATGAAAAAGAACCTAACCTGCAAGAGTGAGATAAAGAGGCAGGGAGTGTCTGGTGGTGGATTAAATAGCCATTAAGTGGAATCTAGACTCCACAACCTTTGGATTGGTCCCCCTCCTACTTTCGATAGTGAGGGCCATGGGCGCCAGCGCAAAACTTTGGATGCCGACATTTATTCTTTTTCAAATTAAGCAGTGCTTGATCCACAATCATAGGTCTGCACTGGGTGTGGTTGTTGCTCCAGCCCAATGTGCTGAACACCACACGTAGGGACTGGGAGCAGGTCACACTAGCAGACTGTGGTAAAGTTTAACTTGTATCAGGTCGCAAGGGGCCCGCCCACTCTTTCAGACAGGCTGACTGCCATCACAGGTTGGCAGCAGTGCGGCAGGCAAAGACCTAGGATGGGCAGAGTGTGTGCAGCCACAGTAGCTGTCTGACAGAGTAGCTATACTGCGTACACATGATCATCAATCATAAGTAATGAATGGTACTAAAGTCTGACGCTTGCATGCTGGTATCATATTAATAATGATGTGATCCAAAGGGCTTTTTAAGGAAATGAAAAAGACAAGCAAATCCCGAGTTGGGCTGTCATGCGTGGGAGGATAGGAAGAGTCCTGGTACCCTTAAATATGTGAGGATGGTGCCCAAAGGCAAACACTTGCATAAATTAATACCTGGCCGGCACATTCCCTCACGCTGGGATCTAGCGTCCTGCCAGTACAAAAGTACATTACAGTGTTCAAAGACATTGCTCAGGAGATACACTCGTGGTTAGTTTCAGCTCATCTAGAAAAAAGGTTCACTCTGTTGTTTGTAATCATTAAGGGACTATTAAAGGTTCTCAAGTAGTTAAATAAGTTTAGCAAACAAGGCTACAAATATATTGGCAGATGGTTGACACAGATTCGAAGGAAGTCCTGGAGGAAATAATCATAAATTGTCTACTTATGCGAAGTAAATACCAGTCAGTACAACTTGAAAGTTGTGCTAAAACCCATAGCCACAGTTGGTTCAAAATATCCTTGAGTGTAGACATCTCAATACAACACATACCGATTCAAGCACAGACTCTATCAGTGCTGACAGTAAAAGTATTCCTAGAAGAATCCAGTTCTCCAAGGATAGTGAACAACCCTCAAAATTTAAAAGACAGGTGATTTATGTTTAATGGAGGGTATTACGTAACCAGAAAAGCAAGATGGATCATTGGAAAAGGCTTCTTTGGAGTCCCAGGAAAACATGGAATCTCAGTTTGGCAGGCATGGTACTCCGTCACGATTGTGAGGAAGTCCCCTGTTCCAAAATCACACAAGAAAGTACAGTGTTCACAGGGAGCTCTAAGCTGTGGAAAATTTCCTAGTAGCTCTTATACCATGTTAGGTAAGTTGATGCTGATGGATACTGAGGAGAGGCGAGGTTCGGAGGTGGGGGAGGGGAGGGAAAGTTTCCTTTACGGACTAGGTGGTCTGACACACTATATAGCGTCATGCTTCATCATATGACCACCTAGCCCCACCCAGGTAGGAAAATGCCACCTGGGCGGACTAAGCCTCACTGTTAAAGGAACAGGAGGGAGTGCGTAAATTATCACTGTTCTGGAAAAATTTAGGATCCAGCTAACCTAGGGTATACTTCAAAACATCTAAGCAGTCACCTATGTGAAAGTACACTTTTAATAGTGGTGACTGTTGGTGTGGTTAAACACAAAAATGGGGACACCTCTGTGAGAGCAAGGACTCACAGGGTCGCCTATCTAAGAGTCAATGGCCAACATGTTTCTGCCCTCTCTGTTGAGCCAAGGAAGGTCTCGGGGCATTTGTCAGGGCCTAGGATCCCTATGTCTTATCTAATATGAGGGAAAAATAAATACTCCGTGCACTGGGAGAGAAAGTGGAAGAAGGTGCAATGAAGGTAAGGGGCCTACCTTAAGCAAGGAAATACCCGTGTGGAGGCACTATACCTGAAGGCAACTAGCCCCGGGTATCCAGGAGGGGGAGTGTCCCTTTATTGTCACACAAACTCCAAAGGGGGCGCTCACTGTGCACCTATTCTATGCCCAAGCGGATTTTAGTTTTGTATTTAGGGAGATCAGTACGGTGTTGTTCCCTTTGGATATTTTTAAATCCTCAACTCTCCCTTACTCTCCAGTTGTGTTATGATGGGAAGTCCCCTGTTCACCAACCCCACGGTCCAACTGCCTCATTTAGAGAGTTCCTGTTGGATCTGTTGACGGAAAACATTCTCTGGCAGCCCCATGAATTAGGGGATGCCAGAGGAAGGGCATTACACCACCCATTCTATTTAGTGATACTGTACAGTGTATCTTTCTTATCTGTCTCTGCCAGGAAAAACCTGGCTGTGAGGGAAAGAAAACAAATAATGACCCCACACTCTGTGAAAAACTCTTAGGGTGTGAGAGTTCATAAGATTTTTGGAATTCTATGGTACCGACATACCGAAGTATGTATACATGAGTCGGACATCATCTTTATCCACATTGCCACATATGCATGAATGTTGTTCTCATAACTTTCTGTGTATAATGCCATCCATGCTGTAGCATAAACTGTGCACTGAAAATAGCAACTTCACCTGTGAAATCACGAGTGTGTCGGCATACTTGAAAGCTGGAAAATGGTTAGCGCTTTGATGATATAGACCTTTTTTCTGAAGCAGTAATCAGAGTTCTTAAGGAGTTAAGAGTGACTTTGCCCAAGTGCTGCCATAAAGCAGATAAAGGGTATTTGGGGACATTAACAGCATGAGAGAAGCATCTGGATTGGGTGGCGAGGGGAGCAGGGCAAGCACTGAGGCGGTGGAGGGAGCGGCGGGAGTGGCGGGAGCAGCGGAGGCGGCAGGGAGGTGTATTTTTTTAATATTGCAATCACCCCTCCCACTGCCGCCCCACCTCCCCTTCTCCACAGGCTGCCCCCCAGCCCTTCGTGGCAGCAGCAGTCGCCCCCTGAGTATATGAGCCTTATCTGAAGGCATTTGACAGTACATACAACCAGTGCTATTTCAGCTGGCACGGGATTGTTGACGTCTTATAGAGAGGGTCAGACTTGCTAAGTACGCTTGGTTCTATGTGTGGCTGGTGCGAAGTACCCTTGATTCACAGTGAGAACATGGCACATTTCTTTTAAAACAGCTTACTGTAATTTTATGTGTATCTGCCACCCTCCTGGTGGGAAGAATAAGCCATTATGGTATTTCAGGCGGCTTGTGACAAACATAAACCGCAGCACAGGAACGGCTGGATGCCTTAATAGCTGCATCAAGCACAGTTGGGGGCACTGTGACATACATATACGGAGGTTGCAATACTTCTTTGCACAGCGCTTGTTACTGTCTACAAAAGGACGTGCTGGTCTCCTTCAGATGCAAATCAGATTCTCATTCTTTCTACCATGCATTTGAAGAGAATGAATTGAAAAGAAAATTATGAAAGCATTGTTTTTCTTTGAAGTACATTGAGATGCAGGGCATCATATAGGCAAAATATGTGAGTAAGGGTGCTGACAAGGCCAGGCAGGCCTTTTGTTCCTCCAGGCATTTCCTCGGTAGACTGGAGCCCTTGGAGAACGGTTTTGAACGTTCCGGACCATTCCTGGTGCCCCTTTCACTTTCCCTAGCTCCGGCAAAATGCAGTAGGCACGGGGAGGTTTCAAGCGGGAGAGCGGGAGGGAGGGAAGGTGAAGGCTGGGAGAAAGTAATCAGAGAATGAGGATGAGAGAGAAGAAAGGAGGAGAGAAAGGATGGGTGGAAGGAGACGAAGAGAGGTGGTTTGGACATTTTTACGAGGGCTGCTTTTGGATCTCCAGTCTGGGTGCAGAGGGGTTGAGAGCCAGCCACCAGAGTCTGGCACCATTTCCAGATGATCTTTTAGGCCAAGTGTACTAATGCCATCTGAGATGTCACCTCAAACATTTTTCATGTTGTGCTTTTGCCGTCTACAGTAATCCGGTAATGGATATGAAGGCCATTCGCAAGAATTCGCAAATAGCCTAATTAATATTCATATGGCAGCACTGCTTTTCTAATTCTTGGCAAATGGCGGTAAATGCAGAGGATGAGGCCTGCAAAGGAATGAAGCCCTCCATCTTCGCATTTTACAGAGTGCTACTATTTAGCCTTGGTCCCTCCTTTAACTATCCCATCTCACACTGTGCCACTGTGTGTCACCGGACATGGCTCCCATCATACAGTCACCCAGCGAGGAGCCGATCTCACACGATGTGCACACTATTCACTGGAAACCCCTGCAGAGACCAGGTTTCCAGCAAATTGCTTGGAGGCTCTGTGTAGCGGTGTCCATTAAGGCTTGTGAAACCTTCTCAGGACATTGGTATCAGCTTAAGAAGCTCTATTGTTGGAGGGGGCAGGTGGTGAATTTAAAGTGCCTCAGGCTGCACTCAACACTAAGGCCTGCCACAGGCCATTCCACCTTCAAGGACTTACCCCCCCCCCCCCCCCGCCCCCCTCCTCACACTGTGATTATTTTTCGAAAGTTGGAATTTCTGCCTTAAGGTACGGTGCAGCAATTACAGATATATTGGTGCAATGTGTTAATATGCAGCAGTACCACACACCTTTTCAGATTTATTAGATGCCCGCATCTGCTATTCCCTTACACAAATAGATCCATTCCACTTTGAGAATGGTTAATCTATCCTTTCTCCGGTAGAGAATCTGTCAATGGTTTTTCCTCATGAGTCACAAGGAATGGATAATTCAATATAACTGTTCCCTTTCCTTCATAAGGTTTAGAATCACGGACATTGTGAGTCAGAAATTCATTTGTGATGTGCATGGTCACTTTATTACTTCCCGAACAAGATTTCTGGACTTTCAAAGCCTGCCAGTTAATGCATCCCCATCTTTACAAGTGCAAAAGCGTAAAGAAGGTTGGGCCAGTGTTTTGTGCTGTATCCTTGGTGAGAGTGCTGTGTTTCTCCTACATCATCATGCAAGGTCTTATTAGTCCTAAAACTGTTTCGTTCGTAGCATGGTAGCTTTTATTTATACCTCATGCTCAGTTGTTCATTGGTGGCACCATCTCTTCCTCAAGGATACTTTGTCCTCCATGTAATAAGGGGATGCTGTTAGACACTGTTTCTTGGGCCTCGGGAAGAAGGGGCTAATGGGCCTCAGACATGGAGGTAATTTTCCTCTAATTTCCCGGGTCCGTCCTTTTATGGCTCTGAAAACTGGGTCAAGTATAACATCTTCTGCTCCTGGCTGTCATTGTTAGAGAAGGCAAGCTGTCAGAAGCTTCTCAGGTAGTTAGTGTGTGAGTGCTTCAAGCACAGGGCTCAACAATCAAACCAGAAGCACAACAATTTAAATGTCCCACCTGTGCTTGTCTTTGTTTAAAAGAAACTACTTTAATACACAAAAAAGGATATGGGCATTTCACATAGTTGCTATACCCACAAATCAGTAATTCTCTCCTCTTCCCTTTCCCTCATTTTCTCACCTATCCTCGGGCTTGAGTGTGTCTGTGGACAGGTGAAACTATGAGGCACAGGTGCAATGCAACCCCCTTCTCTAGCATTAGTGCACTCAGCTGGTCCTAATAGTCCCAACAGTTAGTTTATCTCCACACTGTAGAGTTTCATTGAAGTACCGTCCGCAGCAAGAACCTGCTGCATGTGTCTACCTTTATCTCCCATTTCTGGGAGGAGACACATCAACTGCTATTGCTCTGGCACTGAGGTCAAGTTCATTGGAAGCAGCAGTGGAAGGCTATTGCCAGGAGTATGTGGTGGTGTACAGACTCCGGTGAAGTTGTAGGTCTACGGCTGATTAAAAGCTTGCTCCTGGGCTTCCAGTCAGTAGGGTGATGAGCTGCAAGGTGAGAGATCATGGTACTGTCTTGAGTAGCACTTATTCAAGTGAGACAACCTGTGCTTAGGTCATGGTGGTGGGCTAGTGACGGAGTCCACTCAGGTTCACTCAGTCATCACAGTGGCCCGACTACTGTGACACACTCCAGACTGTCAAAGTGGTAAAGACTGAACACCTTCAGAACTTAGCAGCACAATCTGCTCAATAGAATGCCAGGATCACAGTGGCACAATATGCTCGGCACAACTTCATCACAACTTCAGGTTCACAACAGCACAATCTGCTTGATATGCCATAGTGCAGGCTGCTTGGAGATAGAGACAGGTCTCCAAACCAGTAGTATGCAGTTCCCTCTACTAAGTTTGTAAGAGTAGATGTGCCATCAACTCCGGGGTCAGCTGCTTCTAACTTGCCCTAGATGATCACTCCTTTGCAGGGTGGGTGTCCAGCAAAAAGGTTAGCTTCTAGCTGTTTTTCGAGCCAGGGAGACAGCTCTCCCTTCCATGTCAGACTCCGGGGACGATTTTTCACCTCTGTGAAGTTGGGCTGTCACAGAGCTAACAGCTCTGGTTTCATGGCAGTCCTAAGAGTCAAAGAGAACTTGGAACTGGAACAAGTGGATCAGCAGATCCAACTGTTATATGGTCAAAGCAGACAGGGGAAGTGTATACTTTGTTTACATTTTTAAAGCCAATTCGAGGTTTTCTTCTTTCATATGTTCTCTGCAGGCTGCTCTCTGGGCACAGCGTTTGTGTAGAGCAAGGCCATCTTTAATTTGGAGCACCCACAACAGAGGCAGAAAGAGGTGTAAGATTTTTGCACCTGGCTATCAGTAGACACAGTGAACAGTGATCAGGAAAAGGTCAAATGGCTGGCCTTACCAAAAGAACCCTTCACACTCTGTACAACGAAGACTGCAGGTCCACCCTTCAACCCCACTGCCTACCAAATCACAGTGATCAGGAGGACTAAACAGCAGGCCCTCCCAAGATACTTGCAGTCAGGCACTTTCGATGGATAAATATGACTTTACACTATTCCTGTCATAACAGAACCCCTCCTAGATCAGACTAACCGGCCTCTATTGGAGACATCTGATCATCAGATCAACAAAACATATGGGAAAGTTAATCTGTATTCCTGTAGTTTTTTTCTGGGTGTATGCTCCACTTTGAAATCCAGACCATGCTGTGAGATTCATCCTTCATTGCTCGCAACCACTTGAGTGGTTTGTGATCTGCCTAGACCAAAAACTTAGTACCAAATAGACACGGCCGGAACTTTCCTAAAGCCCACAAAGCATTCCTTCACAATAACATCCAGTTCTACTCTCTGGGTAGTGAGCTAAGTCCACCAGATTCTCTCTTCGCTTCTCATTAAGTTGAATCAGTACCACTCCAACTCCCTTTTCTGAGGCACCCGTCTGTACAATGAAGGGTTCGCTGTAGTCAGGGAGCTTAAGCACTAGTGCATTGCATAGTGAACTCTCTTTAGTTCTTCAAAAGCATTTTGACACTCCTCAGTCCAAATCATCATCTTTGGCTTTTTTTGGATGTGAAAGCTGTCAAACTATATTCCCATTGTTAGCTACAAAGTTCAAGTAGTATTCAGCGCGTCATAAAAAGACTCTCACTTGAGTCTGGGCAATGAGCACCTCCTCTCCAAAACTGACTGAATCTTAGGATCCAATGGATGCATATTCCTGTTATCTACACAACACAACTGTCACACCTGACACATGGCTACATTGATGGTCAGTTTTGCACACCGTATCCTGATCAACACCTGTTCTAGATGTTTTAGGTGCTCCTTGAATGAAGTAATAAACATTGAATTGTCATCCAGTTAGGCCATACAGAACACTTTAGCCTTGATAGAACATCATTTACCAGGAGCTGGTAAGTGTTAGGAGTCTTTTGCAACCTGGAAGGCATAGAAAATAGGGTCTGCTGCTTGACTCTAGGCACTAAAACAATTTGCCAGGACCTACTGGTCAGTTCAAAGGTGTGTTCAAGTACTTTGTAGCACCGAGCTGGTCCACAATCTCATCAGTTCTAGGGTTTGGATGTACATCTGTCTTTGTGGCTTTGTTGCAGGCTCTGTCATTCACATAATACCACACTTCTGTAGATCTTTAATTGGACAACAGCACCATTTAGCTGGACCAAGGACCAAGGGTCCTCTCAATCACCCCTAAGTCCATCCACCTGTGCCTTAATGCATTCCTAGATACGGTCAGGCAATAAGTAATTCTTTCCAAAGGCAGACTATCTTCTGTGTCAATCCCATGAACATAGACATATGTCAACCCTGGGGTCAGTGAGTACAGGTTGGAAAATCATCCCAGTACCTCCCTACATTCTAAATTCACAACTGGGGCAGATTCTATCTGCTACTCAGGTGTCAACTCAAGGGCAAGTTGTAAATTTTCCACAGATCCATTTCTCATGTCAGCAAGCAAGCCAGTCAGGAAGAGGATCACAGAGTCTTCCTCCACTTCCTCTGTCATAGCCATGAAATTCATTGTGCAGTCAGTCCCAAGTTAAGACGTCAGCTGATTTACATGGAACACCATTCTAGGTTCCCTTGCGGAACCTGTGTACACCAAGAAGCTCACATCACTACCCTACCTTGTATGGTCCAGATTGTTTATCTTCCAAAGCTCTGAGACAAATAGACCTCCCCTCCAACACCTTCTAACCAACCTGGTATTCATTCAGTGCTGCTTTTTCCTTCATCAGCTCCTCAGTAGCCTAAATGTTTTTCTTTACCCAATCCATGTATTGTGTCATCAAAATTCTGAAACACTCAGACAGTCCACCAGATCATTCTGAGGTGAGTCTGAAGTTGCTTCCCACCCTTCTCCAATCAAGGTGAGTAGGCCCTGTACTGGGTGCCCAAAGAGAGGTTCAAATTGTCAAAAAGTAATTTCTTCTGTGGAATTTCCCAGTAAGCAAATAAAAGGCATAGCAGAGAAGATCTCACATTTTCTTGAAGTTCTCTGGTAGTGTTCTTATCATGCTCTTAAAGGTCTTATTATTACTCTCCACTAATCCATTGGTTTGTGTTTGGTATGCAGTGGAGAAGTAGTATGCCACACCAGCTGCTCCCATATCTCTGTCATATTAAATGGGGTAAAATTATGTCCCTGGTTGGAAATCATAGGTTTAGGAAATGGAGCACTATAAAAAAATCTATAAAACAGCACTTGCTACCACACTTGCAGTCATGATCTGCAGAGGTATCGCTTCTACATGACTGGTGGCATGGAATATGACAACCAAAATGTGCTTATTGCCTGATACTGAGTGGGAGATAAAATGGACCAACAATATCTATTTCCACCAGCTCAAATGGAACACCTGAAACTGTGAGAGACACTCTCAGTGCCCATGTACTACCTCCAGACCTACAGCTCAGTTTGCAAGTGGTGCAGCTTCTGCAAAACATTTCTGTGTCTCTGTGAATCACTGGCTAGTAAACCAGAGGGTCCAACGTATGCTGGGTTTAAAAAAATCTTGTGTCAGGCAATGTCCGGTGTACTAGTGTAAACATTAGCCTCATAATAGCACCTTGCTCAGAATTTATACTTTTTGACGCTGAACTGCGCTAACACAGTTCAGCGTCAAAAAGTTATCCGGCGGCTGGTGCCATACCAAGACACCAGCTGGGCATCATATTTATGGTAAGGCCCGGCTAGGGTCATAGAAAAGGATGCTAGCCTGGTGGGGAGGCGTAGGGGGAACAGGGGACTTAACTTCAGAGGATGACGCTAGTACATGCAGAGGCAAAAAAAAATGCCTCTTCCCAGACTAGCGTAATTTTCTAATGTAAGAACCCCATGGACATGCCTCCTGTCTCAGCTAAGACAGGAGTCATGCCCCCCAGCCCAATGGCCATGCCCAGGGGATTTATGTCCCCTGGGCATGGCCATTGGGCCCAGTGCTATGTAGGGGGGCCCAAGTTAGGCCCCCCTATGGCACTGCAAAAAAATAAATACTCACCTCTACCTACCTGGGATGGGGTCCCCCCATTCTTGGGTGTTTTCCTGGTGTGAGTGGGGGTGGGTGTGTTGTGTAGCCATTTCAGTTATAGCTCCATGCACGTTAGTTTAACCCACTAGGCCGCTGGGCACTTTGACCTAGATATATTTTATTCGGCTTCTCATTGTTATTTTTACAATAACCAGTTTTACGGTCTTGTTTTATTTTCATCTATCTAACTGTTTTTGCTTAGCCCAGTACGGTGTCCTCAAACAAGACATTCTTGATCACTTAGTGCTCCAGTCAAGGCTACAGTTTGGTATATTGCCGGTGAACGTGGTAGCAGTTTAGTCTCCAACATTCATAGAAAATACACATCCTTATGTAGGGACATTTTCTTAGAACATCAGTTGTGTTATTTTAAAAACACTTCCTAGTCCCATTGCACGTTAAGAGGGAGATTCCAGCCAGGGAACCATGACTGTATGCTGAGTGCTGAATGCTTCGCTGCAGATGCTAACACAGACTACAGGCCTTTGCTCAGGTATGAGGGTTGATGTCCTCCCGGGGGAACCTGAAAGGCAGAATTAGAGCTTAACATGCTGTGCTCAGAGTACAACTTAGATAAGTAATAGTCCATAAATCCTAGTGACAATATGATAGCGTTATTCTTATGCTTCACTCTCCTAGGGCCAGATGTAGCAAAGGGTTTTTCCCATTCTGTGTCAATGGGAAAATGTGTTCGTACATATGGCCCCTGGTCACTATTTTAATATTGTCATGTTGTATCGTCCTGGTTATTGCAGCTCACACTTTGCTATCAAAAATGCAGTTGTTTTATTAAACCAGTCATCAAAACTTATACTCCTTCTTATTGTCATTTATATCTGAGACGATGTGTGAATGAGAGAACCAGATGAGACCTGAGTGACCACAACTTCCCTGAGAAGCCTAATATGTCATGCGCTCGGCTGCCCAATCATCCCTATCTTCTGGTAGAGATGAGGCACTGCTAGTTAGCCGGAGCAAAACCCGGATTTAGAGCGACAGGTGTCACCCGCAGTGGGTCAGACTCAGTCTCCCGATCTTGCTGCTCAAAATCCAGTAGTCTCATTAGAATAATGAGAGCATACGCGACAGGTGAGGGTGTTCCTGGGGCCACGGAAGGACACCTGTGGGCCTTTTTCCGTGGTCTCTGAGCACAGAAAAAGGCCCACAGGTCCCCTAAAGCCTGCCCTGATCCAGGCATTAAATAATGACGCTAAGCAAGCTTAGCACCATTATTTAAGGCCCCCATCCTCGTGCTAGATTTTAGCACGGGGGAATAAATATGGCACTATGGCGATATTGCCTACCTTGCATCTCATTAATGCAAGGTATGTTTTCACGTCCAGAAAATGACGTAAACTCCATTATTATGGCACTAGACGTGTCTAGCGCCAAACTATAAATATGGAGTTAGGTTTGCGCTGAATTGGCGTAAAAAAAACAAATCACGCTAATTCAGTGCAAACGGAGTATAAATATGGGCCTTACTATCTCATTATATAGCAGGCCATCCTTCTTACCACCATACCTAATTCTTACCACAGTTGACCTATTCCTGGGCTTCACTCCCATTAGTGTAGGGCACTCAGCCTGTGCCTTGCAGAATTCCTTCAGGGAGGCCTTCTAACAGCTAACAACAGCTGCAAAACTGACAGTGACCCAGACTCCCACACCTGGTCCACCCACTTTAGGTGTCTCATTCTCTTCTCTATCTGGAGAAGTGGCAGAAAATGCCATGGCCTATGCCTTCTCAGAGTCTTCCCTGATTTGCTGACTACATTATCCTAGAAGTTGAAAATCAGGGATTGCAAAATCTCATCCTGAGACTGGCATGCAGCCTGTACTATGATTAACACAGCTGATGTGGTCTAAGCCAAAGACGTTTCTAGCTCTGGTTACAAAACATCCAATCTAGTCATTGTCTGAGACAACCAGCACCTTGATTCTTTCTCACCCCTATATCAACCATGGCTATCTTACCTTAGATTTCCATATCAACTTGAGCGATTGGATACTCCATGTTCTCTCCACTTCCTACTGAGCTAGTGCCATTAACACTGAGATAACATCCTCAGCTCTGAGATACTTTTTCTCAAGTGTAGTTGTATGAGCTCCTGTATCTCTGAGGACAGGAAATGTATTTCCATTACTACTAGCTTACAACACAAACCCCATCATGTTTAGTTGAATGCCCTTCATGGCATTTAGGTCCCCCTCCCAAATACTCATAATTCAGAGGTTGCGTACAGCAGGGCTTTCTCGGATACCTTCACGCATAGTCAACAGACTTGATATGATGAATGTAACTTTCACATGATAGTTTCTCTTGGGATGTCCCTCCTTGTTATACTTAAGATAAATAATCACTTTGGGTTTGGAAGAACGTCCTGAACTCCTTTCTCTGTGCTGTTCATAGCTTCGTACCCGATTTCTTTTCTGTTTCAGTCCACCTCTGGGAGCTTCATAATTGTCCTTGTCCTTACCTTCCAGTTTGGGCCCAGTCTGTTGAGAGTTCTTTTCTTCCTTTGGCTTAAAGCCATCCTGCTCCAGCCTCTTGTTAAACCTGTTGGGTAAGCACCACAAGTGTTTCTGGATCCTTCCATGTCAGATCTGACAGGAATGGCCTACGGGGCATATTTATACTCTGTCTGCGCCGAATGTGCGTCAAATATTTTGATGCACATTCCGCGCAAACCTTGCACCATATTTATACTATGACGCCCGACCCCGCAAACGTCAAAATCCCGCCGTGTGCGTCATTTTCTGGATGTGGGAAACCACCTTCCATTAATGACATGCAAGGTAGGCGTTCCCATCCCAAAAATGACTTAAACACCCGTGCGCCATATTTCACAAAAATCCTGCACGGTAGGGAGACGGAGTTGGAAAATGACACACAGCCCGATATGCGTCAATAAATAATCCCTGGGTCAGGGCAGGCGTTAAAATGGGGCAAACACACCACTACTTAAGGAAAACACACAGAAGCAACAGCAGAGCTCCAAAATGAAGACATGGAGGTGCTATTCATCTAGCATGCACGAAGACGCAGAGCACAGGACCAACAACAGCAGCTTCCACAACACCAGCAGGGACCCCAAAGGCAACGCAGAAGGCAGGAGAGGATATTCAGGACCAGGACAACCTTTCTGGGACTCCGGCAACAAGACATCATCCAGAGGTACAGAATCAACTGGCAAGCCATTCAGCAGCTGCTGAGCCACATTGAACCACAGTTGGCATCCATCTTGCAGACACCCCACACCATTCCACCTGAGACCAAGCTGCTAGCTGTCCTCCACATGTTTGCAAGTGGCTTGTTTCAAACCACTGGTGCCCTAGTTGCCGGGATCTCACAGCCCTCATTCTCTGCCTTCCTACCCAAGGTATTGGATGCCATCATCTCCCTCACACCCGCCACATCAGCTTCCCTAACACACAGCTGAAGCAGCAGGAGACCAAACAGGGCTTCTACCAAATCAACGGCTTCCCACACATGCTTGGTGACATTGACTGCACACATGTACGCTTTGTGCCACCTGCTGCAACTGAACATCTATACCGCAACAGGAAGCACACACACTCCATCAATGTGCTGGGAATTGATCACCAACATTGTGGCAAAGTATCCTGGGAGTGTACATGATTCATTGATCTTTCGCCACTGCACCATCAATCAACACTTCCAGGATGGACGATATGGAAATGGCCTACTTGTTGGTAAGTACAGAAACCTACTTATATACACACAGCACAGCAACCCTGTAGGACACAAACATACACCACTACATTGACACATGGCTAGGAAGACAATGAGGTTGTGACACTGCTAGTCATGTGTGATATCCTCACCCAATGGGATACACACCTATGGACAAATGACAGATGCAAATAACAACAGATGCACAAGGGACCAATTTAAACCAACACAATGACAATGACATGGCCTTAACTGGCAGTACAACATGGAAGATGAATCTTTCAATATCACATCAATAACACTCAATCACACACCCTTTCAGCCAATACGTACTGTGTAAGGGGTGTGTAATGTGTTTCACTGCAGGTCAAACACCATCAAACACATAGCATCATGATGATGACTCTAATGAAGGTGACATGGAATCATTGAGGCTGTACCAATATCTCACATCACTCCTGCTCTGACATTGCCCACTACCAATAAGCAAGTGGACTGTGCTAAGAACACATATTGATGTCACAATATTGAAAGTGCACATTCCTACACATATGGTACGAGACAATTACACCTATAGGCAACAGATGTACAGGCATATGGACCTTCTGACACTCAAACCGTCAACCTCACAACCGAGTTAGCCAGCTGAACTGGACCAGGTTCAGTAGTATAGGTACACGTTTGAACATGAGTCAACTCGGTAAAGAAAGATAAATAGGTCTGCACAGAACTTGTCACACATGGGATATTTGTACATTGTCAATTGTCAACACGTCAGTGCTGCAAACCTATGGAGATGTGTTGTACAATATCACCTGGCCAAATCAAACGGCCTCACTGATGTTTAACAAATTCTATTGCATATGTTTAATTGGATGGGATGTCCAGGCCATATAGATGGAACCGTGTTACCACCACTGTGGAATTGATTCTGTGTATGGAAGTATCATATCATCCCCAGTTAAGACACATCTTTCACATGACATAATGCATGGGAGTATACAATGTACTGCAAGTCTACAAAAATACTGCTGACATCCAGTCAATCAGCCAAACACTAGTTCAGATAACGAAACATCCCAATGCTGATGGTACATCCTAGAAGCCTAGGATTCCACACAATAACACAAACACAGATGAGTCACAGACAACACAAGATAACAACGGCCATGCAAAGTGATAATCATAGTGCAAGCAACATCAACATTTTCTCACGTATTTTCTCTTTCAGCTGATCAGGGGTATGGGATCCAGCCTTGGATCATGACCCCATTTGTAAACCCAAGCACTGCAGCAGAGCGTGCCTATAATGAGGCACATCAGAGGACACGCACCATAGACGAGAGGACCTTTGGCATCCTGAAGTCAAGATTCAGGTGCCTCAACATCACCGGAGGCAGCCTCCTATACTTACCAGAAATGGTCTGCAAGATCATTTTGACCTGTGCCATCCTACACAACATTTGTGTAAGGAGGAACATTCCCCTCTATGAACCAGACCCACAAATGGCTGAAGAGGAGGAAGAGGAGGATGCTGTCCATCAACATGAGGGGGACCATCCAAACACTACAGCAGGATTGCGTCAGAGACAACACATTGTCCAAAACTTCTTTTACCTATATTCACCATCACCACTGTCTTACCATATGTCATTAAACACCTATTCTAATCACTATATTATGGTCTGGGTAATCATTTATGCATCACATTATCCCTAAGATTCATAATCAGAGTGTAGCCTCATGGAGCATTGCAGAAATACAGATTAGGGTACTGAAAAATCCACATCATATTTGATGGGTATGAATGTACACCCAACTTCACACACACTGTAAATGACATATATCCTGTCCATTTCACATTTGAAGGGCATTATCAGAGGACCACAGCTATGGCACACATACATGTTGGCAACATGGTGCATTGCAGCACATGGCACACAACTAAGACACCATCATTCATAAGGAAAAAAAATACATCATACATGAGGCAGTGAATGTGCTATTGCATTTGTAGCAGCAGTAAGTGTGACATCAGCTATCTTTGCAAGGAGTATGTGTGACAAGAAGTCGATGTAAGCCGCAAATGGATAGCACAAGTGCCCCAGGTATGACTAGCATTGCTCACAAGACATCCCCTGCACATACCATCCCAGGTCAGAAATTCTGCCACTGCCATGTTTTCTGTCTCTCCCCGCCCTTCTCTAGGGGGCCCTGGAAATGGACTATTTGTACCCAGATAATCCTTCATCTACACACACCCAGACTCACATTCTGACTCCAGTGTGCTTCCCCTTTTAGTATGGCATGCCATAGTCATAGTTCATCTGTCTGCATGGACTTCTGGACAGATTATGCACTGCCTGGTAGTCTGTAGGACCTGTAATCACCTGTCCATTGCTTCACATGTGAAAGGCACTGTTGGCCCTTTAAACTTGATTCTCACCTACAGGACTTGTGAGAGACTGAAGCTGCACACACCTGTGAGCACTTCCATGCAGACCAGTCATTTGAACATGCACTGCCCTTACTGCTGCCTGGAACGGCATAGGAGCTGCCATTATATGTATATCCCTGTTATGCATTGCTGTATAAATCACTTGTGTAACACAGGCCTTGTGTTATTGTGTAACGTTGCAGCACACAGGACAAATACAGTTTTCATTTTCCACAGTGTTGTTCCAGCATTGACCAGTCTCAGTCTGCTCACTGTTTATTTGCCGTGTTCATATTTGTTCCTGACTGACCCTGCATCCTGTTAGCCTGACTGTTTCCTGTCTTTGCGTTACCATAAAGGTTCCCTGTGGCTACATTTGTCTCATAGTTGCTTTCCATGCCCTCACTTTCCTCCTGGGGTATTGTAGTGCTTTCCTCTTATCTAGTTTCTAAGCACTAACATAACACAACAGAAATGCACTTCTGAGGTCAAAGAAGACTTTTATTGTTGTTAATTCTTCCCCAACCACAATTTTTATGTATGACGAATTAGTAGCTTTCAAGTCCGCGTTAATCAAACAAAATATATCAGTTTGCAATATACACAGCAGGTTATATTTATAAGATATTGAATGCAAAGCAAAACTAATACTTCACCGTGTGGGAACTATCTACAGCTTCATCTTTCTAAGGTCTGCAAGCTGATGACCCCTGTCAGCCGCGAGAAAGAGAGATTCATCTACCCACACGGGATTGCTGGCAGCCTGCGCCAAGCTCCAGCACGAGGTCTGGCAGATTCGAATCTGACTCTCTGCAGCCTGTGTCATTCGTTACAAAGGTGTGCCCCCTCCTCTCAGACCTGGGAAACTGAGCAAGCCTTTTGGAGACTGGCCAGGTCTCCAAGACTACTCCTGTTCCCAAGCTCAAGCAGAGAGAACAACACCCATGTACTCTCTCTTATCATGTCTAGTCTACTGTGAGAAAAACATCTTGGTTCTCTGGTTCAAAAACACAGCTTGGAAAAATACAGCTTGGATTCTCAACTGCAATGTCTAACTCCACGTTAAAGGCAATGGGCAGCTAACCTAGATATCAAATGCAATGTCATGTTAAAGGCAATAGGCAGCTAACCTAAATATCAAATGCAATGTCTAGTGTCATGTCAAAGCCAATAGGCATCTAAGCTGAATACAAAATGCAATGTATAATATCATGTCAAAGCCCATAGGCAGCTGAGCTGAATACAAAATGCAATGTATAATATCATGTCAAAGCCAATAGGCAGCGGAGCTGAATACAAAGTGTAATGTATAATATCATGTCAAAGCCAATAGGCAGTTAAGCTGAATACAAAATGTAATATATGATATCATGTCAAAGCCCATAGGCAGAATATCTAATAGCATGTCAAAGTCAATAGGCAGCTAAATTGAATACATCATGTCAAAGCCAATAGGAATGCAATGTCAAAGCCAATAGGCGGCTAGACTGGATACAGCATGTCAAAGCCAATAGGCAGAATACAGAATGTAATGGCTAATGCAATGTCAAAGCCCATAGGCGGCTCAACTGAATACAGAAAGTAATGGCTAATGCCATGTCAAAGCCCATAGGCGGCTCAACTGAACAAAACATACCATGTGCTACTGGTGAACATTGAGCAACTAATATGCGCAGTGGTGAAACACAAAGTCATTGGTCAAAACAAACTTTATCAAATGGCAGTACAGGTATTGTGTCAGGTAGGTCTACAATGAATACTCAAATGCATTGTATAGCATAATCAGTTTACTTATCGCATCATGGGTTAGGACATGTCTTCAAATAGCCTAATCACGGCCCATCCCTTGTCTGGGTTTCATGTATGCATGACTGACAAATAGTGACAGTGTACCATGGCAGTATGCATGGATTGGGTATGGTGCCTCCAGCACAACCAAGACCATTTGATAATGTGCATGAAATGTCAAAACATGTTTGTAACCTGATGGTCCACACACTGATTCACATCGGCCACAACCTATTGATGGGGCTTGCGTGGTGAATATCTGTGAGATTAATCAGCACAGAGGCACTGATGTTCCCCGCTGCAGTGGGAATTTTAGAGGCCACCCTATGTACAAATGTTGTCAGGAAACCTGCCAGTTTTAAATTACTGATCCATTAACTTTGTGAGCACACCAAGGTTGCCCTGTTGTCAGTCTCATAAAACTTCTGCAGTGCCATAGCTGGACTATCCCCATGCGTGTTCTCATTTCCTCTTTGGCTTTCGTTTAATTCAGCTGTGAAGGATGCGTTGTTAATGCAGGGAATGGCTCCACAGACTCATGGCTAAACCTGCACGTAACTGTGACAACATGGACCCCAATCATGACACAGGCTACACATGGCCCCAGACACTAGAACTGGACACCTCTGTGCAATTAACCACTGGAATATGTGAACACGTGCTGCTTGGTCTGCTAGTCCTCCGCTGCCACAAGAGAAACATAGGTCATTTATATGATTCAAACTGTGGAGTGACATTACATTTGTGGATTGGTTTTGGGACTCTGTCTCACAAATACTGTACCCACATAGCATTTTCAAATGTCTGACTCATGGGTAGTATCGAAACAAGTGACCAGGAAGTGGTATTCAACATTCCAGGACATGTGATGGCTTAGTCTTGGAACATTGCTATGATCAACCGTCCTCTATCTATCCTGGCTATATGGTTTGTCATGGGAGATGTTTTTGTCCCAAAATTCTGGGAAGTTCACACAGCATTTGTTGCTACGTGTATGACAAACCCATTTCCTTACTCATGTCCACACTGAATAGCATCTGATGGTTATCCACATTGACAACACATGCATACAAGCACATTTATGAAAACACGTCTTGTAATGTTCACACAGTGGGACAACTAAAAATGAAATAGCCAATTCACACACATTGACACACAGGCAATGAGTTGCTGTATTAAGTTGCATAGCCTTTCTATCCTCCATTGATACACAACCTGCTCAAACTGGGTAATACCAAGTTGTATTCCAAAAGTTTGGGGATCTATTGCATCAGTGAAGAGTTCAAATCCGGTACAACAACTATAGGATCATGGTCCGCAGTAGTGTGACCTGCCACATGTGCCCATACAGTGGAGTGCACAATGTAGGTGCAAACAGAGCTATCTCTGTATAGTTACAGCTGTCATGTACTATAAAAATGTGATAAATGACCCAAATCCAGTAAAAGACATAAATGTTGACGCATACGCGTCAAAAAAGATGCAGATGCGTAAAAAAACACCACATATGCGTAGAAAAATGATGCTCACTGCCATGATACATCCATTGGCTCGAGCGGTAATTCCCACACTGTACCCCATGAAATTGGTTAACAATGGAAATTATTTGGAAATATGGATGCGGGGTAATTTCTAAGCATGTGCGTCAAAAAAAAAGAGACGCACAGACTGTAAGCGTTATAATATTTTGACGCATAATAATAAAAACGCACCGCATTTGAGGCAGGAAGTGATGTAATAGGATATCCTGTTTACAGAATTGGAACAGTGGGTGTACTTTCACTTTCACTTTGCAGGCTGTGATTTTTCTTGTCTCCTGTGTGCTCTTAATATTGTCTTTTTGTGTTTTGTAAGTGTCTGTGGTATCTTGTGTAAGTGTATTTTTGTCGTTGTTGGTGTCTAATTTTGTCGTTGTACTGTTGGGAGTCTGTTGTGGGTATTGTTAGTTTGGGGATAGTTGGGCTGTTTTAGGGTATTTACTTTTCATTTCCCTCTCCTCCTTTCCCTTCATTATCCTCTGTACCCCTTAATTCCTTTATTATTTCAGCCATGTTGGGTAGGCCACGTCTGGGTAGAATGGGTGGGGAGGAGCTGGAGGGATTCATTTGGCTGGTGTGCCACTTCCTCCCATTGATGATCGAAGCAGGTGGCAGGGTGATACAGGGTTATCACACAGAGGCAAGGAGGATCCGGTGGTCAAAGTTCCTCTACCATTTGCAACGTGTCTACAACACACCACGCAATGACCACCAACTAAAGCACCTATGTGCTGACCTTGTTGCCAGGGAGCAAGACCTGCTGGACCACCTGGGGATTGTGATTGGTGGCCCTGTTGGTGAGTATAATTCAGAGTAATGTGCACATTTAAATGCTCTGTAGTGACAGTAGCAGATTTGTTGATATGCTGCAGGCAATGTATTTGGACATGTGTAATGCAAGTTAAACATACAGTGGCCCTGAGTTATACAATAATTGCTACACATCACTGTCATTTGTTGACGCAACAGCTGCACTGAGTTACAAAACACAACTGGAGCCTGCAAATTAGTGCTGCCTTCACGTCAATAGATGATGCAAATGTGGCTCTAACATATGTTTTAGCCATGGTCTGTGAGTGTACCAGGAAAGACATGTTTTTCACCAGATATTTCAAGAATTAATGTATCCCCCAATTATTTCTAATACACGTCTGAAATGTAATCTGGCCCATTCGTACCAAGTTCTTTCTAACCTCAGGTAATATCTTAGGCTGATAGTTTGACTTGGTTGTGCCGCAATTAAATTAATTAGGGATGGATGCCAAAGTAATGCACACGAGTTCGTATCTAAATGTTTGGTGCTACTTTCCATAGCTGTAGCACATAAAATGAAGCAATTGATACAAATTGAGGGATAACAACTATCCATGGCCCTCTGTTCATTGTACCTCTGTGTTTTACATTAGTCTTGGGCACAATAGCTGGAACAGAGCTAATGCATTTGCCATCTGTGTTATTCTATAGCCACAAACTTCTCATAAGTTATGGGGTCATCATGGGATACCTGACGTTGGGGAATGCATGGTCACAATGTATTACGTGCATGATGTCATGCAAGGGACTCCTGACCAATTCCATCGTACATAGAAAATTCCCTAATACTTTGCTAGTTTTGTTTGGTACACCCCTGGTAATCTAGTACAGCATATGTTCAATAAGTAACTACCCAGTATGGAGGCTATCACAGACATGGGTGTATGCTAAGACCAGAAGACCAGCATTACTGTGACTGCTGCCATTCTGAAGGTACATACAAATTCAATCAATCAATCAATCATAGTATTTATAAAACGCGCTATGTACCCGTCAGGGTTTCGAGGCGCTGGGGGGCGGGGGGGTGGGGGGGAGTGCTGCTGGTTTAGCGGTCGAAGAGCCAGGTCTTGAGGAGCCTTCTGAATGCGAGGAGGTCCTCGGTCTGGCGAAGGGATGTGGGGAGAGAGTTCCAGGTCTTGGCGGCGAGGAAGGAGAAGGATCTGCCGCCGGATGTCTTGCGCTGGATTCGGGGTACGATGGCGAGGGCGAGGTTGGCGGATCGGAGTTGACGTGTTGGGGTGTAGAAGTGGAGTCTGGTGTTGAGGTAGGAGGGTCCGGTGTTGTGAAGTGCCTTGTGAGCGTGGGTCAGGAGTTTGAAGGTGATCCTCTTGTCTACCGGGAGCCAGTGGAGTTCCTTTAGGTGAGGGGAGATGTGACTTCGGCGGGGCATGTTGAGGATCAGTCGGGCGGAGGCATTTTGGATACGTTGGAGGCGTTTGATGTCTTTGGTTGGGATGCCAGTGTAGAGTGCGTTGCCGTAGTCAAGTCTGCTGCTGACGAGGGCCTGGGTCACCGTCTTTCTGGTTTCTGTTGGAATCCACTTGAAGATTCTGCGGAGCATTCGGAGGGTGTTGAAACAGGAGGAGGAGACGGCGCTGACCTGTTTGGACATGGTGAGGGCGGAGTCCAGGATGAAGCCGAGGTTTCTTGCGTGGCTGGCAGGGGTGGGTGGGGGTCCGAGGACGGAGGGCCACCATGAGTCGTTCCAGGCCGAGGGAGTGCGTCCGAGGATGAGGACTTCCGTCTTGTCGGAGTTGAGTTTCAGGCGACTGTTGTTCATCCAATCGGCGATGGATTTTAGTCCCTCGTGGAGGTTTGTTTTGGCGGTGAGCGGGTCTTTGGTCAGGGAGAGGACGAGCTGGGTATCGTCGGCGTAGGAGATGATGCTGAGATGATGTTGGCGGGCCAGTTGAGCGAGGGGGGCCATGTAGACGTTGAACAACGTGGGGCTGAGGGAGGATCCTTGGGGGACGCCGCAGATGAGGTTGGTGGCTTTGGAGCGGAAAGGGGAGAGACGGACTCTCTGCGTTCTGTCGGAGAGGAAGGATGAGATCCAGTGGAGGGCTTTATCTTGGATGCCGGCTTCCTGGAGGCGGGTCAGTAGGGTGCAGTGGCAGACGGTGTCAAAAGCGGCTGATAGGTCGAGGAGGATGAGGGCTGAGGTTTCGCCGTTGTCCATTTGATGTCTGATGTCATCTGTGGCGGCGAGGAGGGCGGTCTCAGTGCTGTGGTTTCGTCTGAATCCGGATTGTGAGGGGTCCAGGATGGAATTGTCTTCGAGGAAGTGGGTGAGCTGAGTGTTGACGATCTTCTCAATGACTTTCGCTGGAAAAGGGAGGAGAGAGATCGGACGGAAGTTTTTGAGGTCGTTGGGGTCAGCCATGGGTTTTTTGAGGAGGGGTTGGATTTCTGCATGTTTCCAGCTGTCCGGGAAGGTGGCAGAAGTGAAGGAGAGGTTGATGATCTTGCGGAGTTCGGGGGCGATGGTGGCGTTGGCTGAGTTGAAAACATGATGGGGGCAGGGGTCCGTGGGGGAGCCTGAGTGGATGGTGTTCATGGTTGCTATGGTTTCTGCCTCGTCCACGTGGGTCCAGGCGGTGAGGCGGCAGTCGCGGGAGGAGACGTCGGGGGTGGGGTCTGGCGGTGGACCGGTGATGAAGCTGTCGTGGATGGTGGTGATTTTCTGGTGGAAGAAGGTGGAGAGGTCGTCGCAGAGTTTCTGGGAGGGCGGGATGTCGTTGGAGTTGGCTTTCGGATTGGAGAGTTCCTTCACGATGCCGAAGAGTTCTTTGCAGTCGTGGGCGTTGTTGTTGATGCGTTCGGTGAAGTGGGCGCGCTTGGCGGTGCGGATCCGTTGGTGGTGTTCGCGGTTGGCGTTTTTGAGGGCGGCGAAGTTGTCGGGTGTGCGTTCTTGGATCCATTTCTTTTTGAGTTTCTGGCAGTTGCTTTTGGAGGTGGTGAGATCGTCTGTGAACCAGGCTGGTTTTCTCTTTCCTTGGGTGGTGGTGGGTTTCTTGAGAGGGGCAAGGGTGTTGGCGCAGTCGAGGATCCATTGATGGAGGTTGATGGCGGCTGTGCTCGGGTCGATTGCGTCGGGTGGAAGGTTGTTGACGAGGGTGCTGGTCAGTTGTTCTTGGGTGATTTTGCCCCAGCGGCGGTGGGGAGGTAGCTGGATGCGGTGTTGCTCTGTGGTTTTCTTATAGGTGAAATGGACACAGTGATGGTCAGTCCAGTGGAGTTCGGAGGTGTGGCTGAAGGAAATGTGGTTGCTAGAGGTGAAGAGGGGGTCAAGGGTGTGTCCGGCGATGTGGGTAGGTGTGTTGACTAGCTGGCGGAGACCGAGGTTGAGGAGGTTGGAGGTCAGTGACGCGGTGTTGACGTCATTGGCATTTTCCAGGTGGTAGTTCAGATCTCCCAGGAGGATGTAATCCGGGGAAGCGAGGGCGTGGGTGCTTGCAAGGTCGGCGATGGTGTCGTTGAAGGGGGGTCTTGGTCCTGGAGGGCGGTAAATGAGGGTTCCTTTGAGGGTCGTGTTGGGGTCCGTGTGGATCTGGAAGTGGAGGTGTTCGGCTGTCCTGAGGGTGTCGTCCGAGTGGGTGTGGATTTTGAGGGTAGCTTTGTGAGCGATGGCTATTCCGCCGCCGATTCCGTTGGTTCGATCTTTTCTGGTGATTTTGTAGCCGTCCGGTATGGCGATGGCGATGTCCGGAGACGAGGAGTCGTTCCACCAGGTTTCGGTCAGGAAAGCCACGTCAGGAACAGTGGTGTCGAGCAAATCCCAGAGCTCGATGGCGTGTTTTCGTGCGGAGCGGGTGTTGATGAGGATGCAGTTCAGGTGGTTGGGGTTGGATGTTTTCGTAGTTGGATTGGTCGTTCTGATGCAGGAGAAGTTGCAGGTACGGCAGGAAAAAGGTCCTTTAGTGTGCTTCGGGGATGCCCGGTAGCATTCGGTGGAGGGGCCGGGGTTGAAGGCGCGGAGTTCGTTGATCGAGTAGCGGATGCAGGGGGCGCAAGGGCCAGGGGGTGTGGCGCTGGGCGCGGTCCAGGCGCGGACGGGCGCAGACGGGCTTGCCTCTGGCGCGCCTCTGGCGCGCCAGCGGCGCGCCCGCTGCGCGCGGACGCGCAGCGCCAGCCATTAAGAAGGGAGGGGGGAGGGAGGAGCAGCTGGGAGGCGGGAGGCGGGAGGGAGTGGCAAATGGGGGCGCGAGGGGGGCGGGGCCGCAGGGAGGCAGCGGCAGGGAACGGGGAGCGCGCAAGGGGCAAAACACTGAAAGCGAGCAAAATACAAGCAGTTACAATAAGAAAAAGCACACAATCAGAAAAACAAAATGGCACAATATACGATCGGGGAGACAGCAATCAGGGGGGCACAAAGGGGGCAGAAGCGCCGGCGGCGAGGCGCTGAAAAAAGCAGAAAAAAACGAAAAACACTTACGGGACGGCGGAAAGCGGCACACGGGTCAAGTGAAGCTAGTCAGAGCCCACTAGACCCCAGGGATGAGGCGCAGGAGGATGCCTGCGGGTGGAGGAGGGCCTCGAACACGCAAACAGCAGCGTGGTCAGGGGACAGAGGCAGGAGGCAGCAGGTTGGTGCTGCGGTTGTGGGGGGCGAGCTCAGGACCTGAAACAGGTCAGAGGTCGCTCACTTGCGACGCGCAGCGCCAGCCATTAAGAAGGGAGGGGGGAGGGAGGAGCAGCTGGGAGGCGGGAGGCGGGAGGGAGCGGCAAATGGGGGCGTGAGGGGGGCGGGGCCGCAGGGAGGCAGCGGCAGGGAACGGGGAGCGCGCAAGGGGCAAAACACTGAAAGCGAGCAAAATACAAGCAGTTACAATAAGAAAAAGCACACAATCAGAAAAACAAAATGGCACAATATACGATCGGGGAGACAGCAATCAGGGGGGCACAAAGGGGGCAGAAGCGCCGGCGGCGAGGCGCTGAAAAAAGCGAAAAAAAACGAAAAACACTTACGGGACGGCGGAAAGCGGCACACGGGTCAAGTGAAGCTAGTCAGAGCCCACTAGACCCCAGGGATGAGGCGCAGGAGGATGCCTGCGGGTGGAGGAGGGCCTCGAACACGCAAACAGCAGCGTGGTCAGGGGACAGAGGCAGGAGGCAGCAGGTTGGTGCTGCGGTCGTGGGGGGCGAGCTCAGGACCTGAAACAGGTCAGAGGTCGCTCACTCGCGACGCGCAGCGCCAGCCATTAAGAAGGGAGGGGGGAGGGAGGAGCAGCTGGGAGGCGGGAGGCGGGAGGCGGGAGGGAGCGGCAAATGGGGGCACGAGGGGGGCGGGGCCGCAGGGAGGCAGCGGCAGGGAACGGGGAGCGCGCAAGGGGCAAAACACTGAAAGCGAGCAAAATACAAGCAGTTACAATAAGAAAAAGCACACAATCAGAAAAACAAAATGGCACAATATACGATCGGGGAGACAGCAATCAGGGGGGCACAAAGGGGGCAGAAGCGCCGGCGGCGAGGCGCTGAAAAAAGCGAAAAAAAAACGAAAAACACTTACGGGACGGCGGAAAGCGGCACACGGGTCAAGTGAAGCTAGTCAGAGCCCACTAGACCCCAGGGATGAGGCGCAGGAGGATGCCTGCGGGTGGAGGAGGGCCTCGAACACGCAAACAGCAGCGTGGTCAGGGGACAGAGGCAGGAGGCAGCAGGTTGGTGCTGCGGTCGTGGGGGGCGAGCTCAGGACCTGAAACAGGTCAGAGGTCGCTCACTCGCGACGCGCAGCGCCAGCCATTAAGAAGGGAGGGGGGAGGGAGGAGCAGCTGGGAGGCGGGAGGCGGGAGGGAGCGGCAAATGGGGGTGCGAGGGGGGCGGGGCCGCAGGGAGGCAGCGGCAGGGAACGGGGAGCGCGCAAGGGGCAAAACACTGAAAGCGAGCAAAATACAAGCAGTTACAATAAGAAAAAGCACACAATCAGAAAAACAAAATGGCACAATATACGATCGGGGAGACAGCAATCAGGGGGGCACAATGGGGGCAGAAGCGCCGGCGGCGAGGCGCTGAAAAAAGAGAAAAAAAACAAAAAACACTTACGGGACGGCGGAAAGCGGCACACGGGTCAAGTGAAGCTAGTCAGAGCCCACTAGACCCCAGGGATGAGGCGCAGGAGGATGCCTGCGGGTGGAGGAGGGCCTCGAACACGCAAACAGCAGCGTGGTCAGGGGACAGAGGCAGGAGGCAGCAGGTTGGTGCTGCGGTTGTGGGGGGCGAGCTCAGGACCTGAAACAGGTCAGAGGTCGCTCACTCGCGACGCGCAGCGCCAGCCATTAAGAAGGGAGGGGGGAGGGAGGAGCAGCTGGGAGGCGGGAGGGAGCGGCAAATGGGGGCGCGAGGGGGGCGGGCCGCAGGGAGGCAGCGGCAGGGAACGGGGAGCGCGCAAGGGGCAAAACACTGAAAGCGAGCAAAATACAAGCAGTTACAATAAGAAAAAGCACACAATCAGAAAAACAAAATGGCACAATATACGATCGGGGAGACAGCAATCAGGGGGACACAAAGGGGGCAGAAGCGCCGGCGGCGAGGCGCTGAAAAAAGCGAAAAAAAACAAAAAACACTTACGGGACGGCGGAAAGCGGCACACGGGTCAAGTGAAGCTAGTCAGAGCCCACTAGACCCCAGGGATGAGGCGCAGGAGGATGCCTGCGGGTGGAGGAGGGCCTCGAACACGCAAACAGCAGCGTGGTCACGGGACAGAGGCAGGAGGCAGCAGGTTGGTGCTGCGGTCGTGGGGGGCGAGCTCAGGACCTGAAACAGGTCAGAGGTCGCTCACTCGCGACGCGCAGCGCCAGCCATTAAGAAGGGAGGGGGGAGGGAGGAGCAGCTGGGAGGCGGGAGGCGGGAGGGAGCGGCAAATGGGGGCGCGAGGGGGGCGGGGCCGCAGGGAGGCAGCGGCAGGGAACGGGGAGCGCGCAAGGGGCAAAACACTGAAAGCGAGCAAAATACAAGCAGTTACAATAAGAAAAAGCACACAATCAGAAAAACAAAATGGCACAATATACGATCGGGGAGACAGCAATCAGGGGGGCACAAAGGGGGCAGAAGTGCCGGCGGCGAGGCGCTGAAAAAAGCGAAAAAAAACGAAAAACACTTACGGGACGGCGGAAAGCGGCACACGGGTCAAGTGAAGCTAGTCAGAGCCCACTAGACCCCAGGGATGAGGCGCAGGAGGATGCCTGCGGGTGGAGGAGGGCCTCGAACACGCAAACAGCAGCGTGGTCAGGGGACAGAGGCAGGAGGCAGCAGGTTGGTGCTGCGGTCGTGGGGGGCGAGCTCAAGACCTGAAACAGGTCAGAGGTCGCTCACTCGCGACGCGCAGCGCCAGCCATTAAGAAGGGAGGGGGGAGGGAGGAGCAGCTGGGAGGCGGGAGGCGGGAGGGAGCGGCAAATGGGGGCACGAGGGGGGCGGGGCCGCAGGGAGGCAGCGGCAGGGAACGGGGAGCGCGCAAGGGGCAAAACACTGAAAGCGAGCAAAATACAAGCAGTTACAATAAGAAAAAGCACACAATCAGAAAAACAAAATGGCACAATATACGATCGGGGAGACAGCAATCAGGGGGGCACAAAGGGGGCAGAAGCGCCGGCGGCGAGGCGCTGAAAAAAGCGAAAAAAAACGAAAAACACTTACGGGACGGCGGAAAGCGACACACGGGTCAAGTGAAGCTAGTCAGAGCCCACTAGACCCCAGGGATGAGGCACAGGAGGATGCCTGCGGGTGGAGGAGGGCCTCGAACACGCAAACAGCAGCGTGGTCAGGGGACAGAGGCAGGAGGCAGCAGGTTGGTGCTGCGGTCGTGGGGGGCGAGCTCAGGACCTGAAACAGGTCAGAGGTCGCTCACTCGCGACGCGCAGCGCCAGCCATTAAGAAGGGAGGGGGGAGGGAGGAGCAGCTGGGAGGCGGGAGGCGGGAGGGAGCGGCAAATGGGGGCACGAGGGGGGCGGGCCGCAGGGAGGCAGCGGCAGGGAACGGGGAGCGCGCAAGGGGCAAAACACTGAAAGCGAGCAAAATACAAGCAGTTACAATAAGAAAAAGCACACAATCAGAAAAACAAAATGGCACAATATACGATCGGGGAGACAGCAATCAGGGGGGCACAAAGGGGGCAGAAGCGCCGGCGGCGAGGCGCTGAAAAAAGCGAAAAAAAACGAAAAACACTTACGGGACGGCGGAAAGCGGCACACGGGTCAAGTGAAGCTAGTCAGAGCCCACTAGACCCCAGGGATAAGGCGCAGGAGGATGCCTGCGGGTGGAGGAGGGCCCCGAACACGCAAACAGCAGCGTGGTCAGGGGACAGAGGCAGGAGGCAGCAGGTTGGTGCTGCGGTCGTGGGGGGCGAGCTCAGGACCTGAAACAGGTCAGAGGTCGCTCACTCGCGACGCGCAGCGCCAGCCATTAAGAAGGGAGGGGGGAGGGAGGAGCAGCTGGGAGGCGGGAGGCGGGAGGGAGCGGCAAATGGGGGCGCGAGGGGGGCGGGGCCGCAGGGAGGCAGCGGCAGGGAACGGGGAGCGCGCAAGGGGCAAAACACTGAAAGCGAGCAAAATACAAGCAGTTACAATAAGAAAAAGCACACAATCAGAAAAACAAAATGGCACAATATACGATCGGGGAGACAGCAATCAGGGGGGCACAAAGGGGGCAGAAGCGCCGGCGGCGAGGCGCTGAAAAAAGTGAAAAAAAACGAAAAACACTTACGGGACGGCGGAAAGCGGCACACGGGTCAAGTGAAGCTAGTCAGAGCCCACTAGACCCCAGGGATGAGGCGCAGGAGGATGCCTGCGGGTGGAGGAGGGCCTCGAACACGCAAACAGCAGCGTGGTCAGGGGACAGAGGCAGGAGGCAGCAGGTTGGTGCTGCGGTCGTGGGGGGCGAGCTCAGGACCTGAAACAGGTCAGAGGTCGCTCACTCGCGACGCGCAGCGCCAGCCATTAAGAAGGGAGGGGGGAGGGAGGAGCAGCTGGGAGGCGGGAGGTGGGAGGGAGCGGCAAATGGGGGCGCGAGGGGGGCGGGGCCGCAGGGAGGCAGCGGCAGGGAACGGGGAGCGCGCAAGGGGCAAAACACTGAAAGCGAGCAAAATACAAGCAGTTACAATAAGAAAAAGCACACAATCAGAAAAACAAAATGGCACAATATACGATCGGGGAGACAGCAATCAGGGGGGCACAAAGGGGGCAGAAGCGCCGGCGGCGAGGCGCTGAAAAAAGCGAAAAAAAACGAAAAACACTTACGGGACGGCGGAAAGCGACACACGGGTCAAGTGAAGCTAGTCAGAGCCCACTAGACCCCAGGGATGAGGCGCAGGAGGATGCCTGCGGGTGGAGGAGGGCCTCGAACACGCAAACAGCAGCGTGGTCAGGGGACAGAGGCAGGAGGCAGCAGGTTGGTGCTGCGGTCGTGGGGGGTGAGCTCAGGACCTGAAACAGGTCAGAGGTCGCTCACTCGCGACGCGCAGCGCCAGCCATTAAGAAGGGAGGGGGGAGGGAGGAGCAGCTGGGAGGCGGGAGGCGGGAGGGAGCGGCAAATGGGGGCGCGAGGGGGGCGGGGCCGCAGGGAGGCAGCGGCAGGGAACGGGGAGCGCGCAAGGGGCAAAACACTGAAAGCGAGCAAAATACAAGCAGTTACAATAAGAAAAAGCACACAATCAGAAAAACAAAATGGCACAATATACGATCGGGGAGACAGCAATCAGGGGGGCACAAAGGGGCAGATGCACCGGCGGCGAGGCATTGAAAAAAGCGAAAAAAAACGAAAACCACTTACGGGATGGCGGAAAGCGGCACACGGGTCAAGTGAAGCTAGTCAGAGCCCACTAGACCCCAGGGATGAGGCGCAGGAGGATGCCTGCGGGTGGAGGAGGGCCTCGAACACGCAAACAGCAGCGTGGTCAGGGGACAGAGGCAGGAGGCAGCAGGTTGGTGCTGCGGTCGTGGGGGGCGAGCTCAGGACCTGAAACAGGTCAGAGGTCGCTCACTCGCGACGCGCAGCGCCAGCCATTAAGAAGGGAGGGGGGAGGGAGGAGCAGCTGGGAGGCGGGAGGGAGCGGCAAATGGGGGCGCGAGGGGGGCGGGGCCGCAGGGAGGCAGCGGCAGGGAACGGGGAGAGCGCAAGGGGCAAAACACTGAAAGCGAGCAAAATACAAGCAGTTACAATAAGAAAAAGCACACAATCAGAAAAACAAAATGGCACAATATACGATCGGGGAGACAGCAATCAGGGGGGCACAAAGGGGGCAGAAGCGCCGGCGGCGAGGCGCTGAAAAAAGCGAAAAAAAACGAAAAACACTTACCGGACGGCGGAAAGCGGCACACGGGTCAAGTGAAGCTAGTCAGAGCCCACTAGACCCCAGGGATGAGGCGCAGGAGGATGCCTGCGGGTGGAGGAGGGCCTCGAACACGCAAACAGCAGCGTGGTCAGGGGACAGAGGCAGGAGGCAGCAGGTTGGTGCTGCGGTCGTGGGGGGCGAGCTCAGGACCTGAAACAGGTCAGAGGTCGCTCACTCGCGACGCGCAGCGCCAGCCATTAAGAAGGGAGGGGGAGGGAGGAGCAGCTGGGAGGCGGGAGGCGGGAGGGAGCGGCAAATGGGGGTGCGAGGGGGGCGGGGCCGCAGGGAGGCAGCGGCAGGGAACGGGGAGCGCGCAAGGGGCAAAACACTGAAAGCGAGCAAAATACAAGCAGTTACAATAAGAAAAAGCACACAATCAGAAAAACAAAATGGCACAATATACGATCGGGGAGACAGCAATCAGGGGGGCACAAAGGGGGCAGAAGCGCCGGCGGCGAGGCGCTGAAAAAAGCGAAAAAAAACAAAAAACACTTACGGGACGGCGGAAAGCGGCACACGGGTCAAGTGAAGCTAGTCAGAGCCCACTAGACCCCAGGGATGAGGCGCAGGAGGATGCCTGCGGGTGGAGGAGGGCCTCGAACACGCAAACAGCAGCGTGGTCAGGGGACAGAGGCAGGAGGCAGCAGGTTGGTGCTGCGGTTGTGGGGGGCGAGTTCAGGACCTGAAACAGGTCAGAGGTCGCTCACTCGCGACGCGCAGCGCCAGCCATTAAGAAGGGAGGGGGGAGGGAGGAGCAGCTGGGAGGCGGGAGGGAGCGGCAAATGGGGGCGCGAGGGGGGCGGGCCGCAGGGAGGCAGCGGCAGGGAACGGGGAGCGCGCAAGGGGCAAAACACTGAAAGCGAGCAAAATACAAGCAGTTACAATAAGAAAAAGCACACAATCAGAAAAACAAAATGGCACAATATACGATCGGGGAGACAGCAATCAGGGGGGCACAAAGGGGGCAGAAGCGCCGGCGGCGAGGCGCTGAAAAAAGCGAAAAAAAACGAAAAACACTTACGGGACGGCGGAAAGCGGCACACGGGTCAAGTGAAGCTAGTCAGAGCCCACTAGACCCCAGGGATGAGGCGCAGGAGGATGCCTGCGGGTGGAGGAGGGCCTCGAACACGCAAACAGCAGCGTGGTCAGGGGACAGAGGCAGGAGGCAGCAGGTTGGTGCTGCGGTCGTGGGGGGCGAGCTCAGGACCTGAAACAGGTCAGAGGTCGCTCACTCGCGACGCGCAGCGCCAGCCATTAAGAAGGGAGGGGGGAGGGAGGAGCAGCTGGGAGGCGGGAGGCGGGAGGGAGCGGCAAATGGGGGCGCGAGGGGGGCGGGGCCGCAGGGAGGCAGCGGCAGGGAACGGGGAGCGCGCAAGGGGCAAAACACTGAAAGCGAGCAAAATACAAGCAGTTACAATAAGAAAAAGCACACAATCAGAAAAACAAAATGGCACAATATACGATCGGGGAGACAGCAATCAGGGGGGCACAAAGGGGGCAGAAGTGCCGGCGGCGAGGCGCTGAAAAAAGCGAAAAAAAACGAAAAACACTTACGGGACGGCGGAAAGCGGCACACGGGTCAAGTGAAGCTAGTCAGAGCCCACTAGACCCCAGGGATGAGGCGCAGGAGGATGCCTGCGGGTGGAGGAGGGCCTCGAACACGCAAACAGCAGCGTGGTCAGGGGACAGAGGCAGGAGGCAGCAGGTTGGTGCTGCGGTCGTGGGGGGCGAGCTCAAGACCTGAAACAGGTCAGAGGTCGCTCACTCGCGACGCGCAGCGCCAGCCATTAAGAAGGGAGGGGGGAGGGAGGAGCAGCTGGGAGGCGGGAGGCGGGAGGGAGCGGCAAATGGGGGCACGAGGGGGGCGGGGCCGCAGGGAGGCAGCGGCAGGGAACGGGGAGGGCGCAAGGGGCAAAACACTGAAAGCGAGCAAAATACAAGCAGTTACAATAAGAAAAAGCACACAATCAGAAAAACAAAATGGCACAATATACGATCGGGGAGACAGCAATCAGGGGGGCACAAAGGGGGCAGAAGCGCCGGCGGCGAGGCGCTGAAAAAAGCGAAAAAAAACGAAAAACACTTACGGGACGGCGGAAAGCGACACACGGGTCAAGTGAAGCTAGTCAGAGCCTACTAGACCCCAGGGATGAGGCGCAGGAGGATGCCTGCGGGTGGAGGAGGGCCTCGAACACGCAAACAGCAGCGTGGTCAGGGGACAGAGGCAGGAGGCAGCAGGTTGGTGCTGCGGTCGTGGGGGGCGAGCTCAGGACCTGAAACAGGTCAGAGGTCGCTCACTCGCGACGCGCAGCGCCAGCCATTAAGAAGGGAGGGGGGAGGGAGGAGCAGCTGGGAGGCGGGAGGCGGGAGGGAGCGGCAAATGGGGGCACGAGGGGGGCGGGCCGCAGGGAGGCAGCGGCAGGGAACGGGGAGCGCGCAAGGGGCAAAACACTGAAAGCGAGCAAAATACAAGCAGTTACAATAAGAAAAAGCACACAATCAGAAAAACAAAATGGCACAATATACGATCGGGGAGACAGCAATCAGGGGGGCACAAAGGGGGCAGAAGCGCCGGCGGCGAGGCGCTGAAAAAAGCGAAAAAAAACGAAAAACACTTACGGGACGGCGGAAAGCGGCACACGGGTCAAGTGAAGCTAGTCAGAGCCCACTAGACCCCAGGGATGAGGTGCAGGAGGATGCCTGCGGGTGGAGGAGGGCCCCGAACACGCAAACAGCAGCGTGGTCAGGGGACAGAGGCAGGAGGCAGCAGGTTGGTGCTGCGGTCGTGGGGGGCGAGCTCAGGACCTGAAACAGGTTGAAACCTACATCATCATGATTGACACAGTGGTACATTTGATAAACCATGTGTTAATAATATGACTGTGTCAGTTTGCTGTATACCCGCTGATCTCCCAACTTTGCAAATGTAAGATGATGAATGTGGCTAACTGTGATTTCCAAAACCCATTATGGGTACACAGGGCAATGAGTACTATATTTCAGGTGCAATGACTACATGCAGTCTTTCATGGATGACTACAATATACACTGTCAGCACATATCTCCTTGTTGTATCAAAATATTAAAACTGGTCAATCCATGGCTAGCCTCAAATTGTCACCAATTAACGCACAGGATCCCTGCCATTATGGTGTCATAGGGAGCATATGTGGCTCAGGGTACACTGTTAGTGTAGCATATGTAACCTACACACCACAGGACCTACATGTAAGGGACCATAGAAAGCATTATAAATCATAACATTAAATCAACCCACAGGTGCGTCACACAGTAAATGATTGTCCCTTGATGCACAAGCCACAATACCTGAGTGACTGGTATTGCAGTGCTCCAGGAAAGTGGCTTTGCATGTCTCTCATTAGTACAAATGATGAGAGTAGTACACTCCATAAATGAGTCTGCAACCAACTGATGGAGCATGTTTGTCACCACTTGATAGTTAGGGCCACTGCATGTGTGCAGATATGTGTGTATCACTCACTGGAGTGACCGGGTCTGTACATGTTTGCAGTGGTATGTCGATTGGAGTATCGTCTTGCCCGAGAGGCTGGACTTTCAGATTTAATGTTACACACAGTCATTTTATTTTAAAGTGTTGTACAGTGCACAGACATTGAGCACATTTCTCCCTTCCATGCTTTACAGGTGGACCTGCCCCCTACACAATCAGAGAAAAGGCTATATTTGCGGACCCAGACATATCCAGTAAGTGTTGATATTTCAGTTCTGTGTTGTGTTTGCAGCTGTTGTGTGATTGACTCCTGTGTGTTGGACACATAGCAAGGTATGATGTGCTGGTAAATGATCTTATATGTTACTTGAGTATAGTTTCACTTTTTTCCATCTTTGAGTTGGACAATCAGTAGCGTATAGTCATATTTTGGGATTGTAGTGCAGCCCTGTAGGCATGGCAATGTGACGAGGGTGACATTTGTTTTTGAAATTTTTATAAATAGAAATTAGCAGAGGCCCATATTCATGATTTAGTCGGCAGGTCAGACCCTGAATCTCACAGAATAGGGATGCCAAAGTCTTAACCACAGACTTGAGCCTCCCTGTTCACTAATGAACATGTTCGACTGTATATTTGACTTCCTAGCAGCATCTAGCTCCACATGTTGTGCTACGTATATGTGGCACTTGAGTACAATGTCATAGGTTTGCATGCAGCTCATGCCCAGATGTATGCTTGTATCTATCTACTTGTTGTAAGACAGGTATTAGTTGTATTAAATGATGTGGACAATTGTCTGCATTTACCAACATAAATGTGTATGGGATTGTCCAAGATTTGGGTCTATCCTAGTTGGCCATCCCCCTTGCCTGTGGTGGACTGCCCAAACCCATGTACAGCTGTCCAAAGTGTCCTGGGTGTCCTTGATGTTTGAAATTATGTGTTGCTTGCCCATCCCCCCCGCCCTGAGGCACAGGCTTAGGGTTATCAAATGTGTACCTAGGTGTAATGATCCAAGTTTAGTACACAGACATGTAAATCTGTAAATCACTTGTCTAAACCTAGGGTACCCACTCATGATTAGCAACTGCATTCCATCCTGGCAATTCCATTTACAAATCACAGATCTTGTGGCCCTTGATTGTCATCCAGAAGATAGTCATAAGTTGGCCTGTCACATGTGGAGGACTTGCAGCATTGTTTACCTGACTAATGGCTGAACAATGATGGATAGGTCATTTAAGTTGTTACACATCTTGTAGAGCATTGCTGTGCTGTTATATAGGACATGTGTAGGCTGCGTTGGCATGTACTTCCTCAGGGAGAATCTGTGATCTGTATGGTGATATAGCCTGTTTCAGCTACATTAGATGTATTGTCTGATTTTCATCAGTAACTATGTCACACAATGAAGTACCTAATGTTTGGCTTTATCTTTTTTAACAGCAGCCAATATGGATGCCATCCAGATTCGTCAGTTTCAGCGCCGGGCAATGCGTTACTGCCACATTCTGGATGTGGAGTCTGGGTTCCGCCACATGGCATGGCGTTATCGCCATGAATGAGCCTCAGGAGTGTGGAGGGCATTTGACCAAGGGGGCCCTTTGGTGTCCACAATAGCCGCCACCACCAGCACCACCAATACCACCCAGGTGGCACCAAGGATATCAGGAACCACTGCAGGACCATCGACTTCCACTGCTCCAGGATCACTGACAGCAGCACTTGCACCTCCCCCTACAAGCATGGCACCACCAACCGGACACACATCTACAACTGGCACTCAGACCACCCCTGCTGCAGTCATTGACCCTGCAGATTTTTCAGAGTGATGCAACGTGACATGCAACGTATGTTGCGGAGACTGGACAGGCTGCAGCAGGAGGTGTCACAAGTTAATTAGGGGGTGCGTGCCATCAAGATGACCCTGAGGAGGGCGAACTTGTGACAATTATATCCTCTGCCATGATTTCCTCCCCTCCCTCCTCTTTCCTGGTTCTTTTAAATAGTAGGTTTAGGGGGCTTAGTGTTAGGTTAGAATAGGCTGTTAGTTTAGTTAGTAGTAGTGGGTTGGGGGGTGGGTGTATGATATTTTGAAATGTTATTTTATTTTGTGTGTTGATGATGTTGGGGTTTTGGGGTTTTAAAAAAAATATATAAAAATATAAAAATACAAAAAAGATATATTTGTTTAGTATAAGATAGTATGTGTTTAGGTTAGTATATGTTGTCATCCATGTGTCCCGTCTTATAAGGGGTGTGGGGGAGTTGATGTTTAGAGTGTTTAGTTAAATGTGCAAAGTAAGTTTAGCTTAGGTTAGTTAGGGCCAGTTGTGGGTAATGTGTAGGTAGGATAGGTTAGGTTAGTTTAGTTAAGGTGTTTCCCCAGGTTTATTATCCTTTTTTACTGTTAAATAAATATTTAGGTACTCCTTTACAGTATGTGTCATATGCTTGGGGACCAGGGCCTTGGCATGGGTGAACAGTGTCTCTTTAGTATTTGCATTTGTGTCCCATCCTGCAACCAAATCCCAATTGAGCTGTCACATTGGCAGCTACACCAGAGCTACTTTACTAAGAATCTGCCATCCATTGCACCCACCACTCAAGGTTACTATGGATCCCAATGTGTTGTTAATTTTTGATGTATGTTTTCAATCTCACATACTTTGGGACCAGATTTGGTATTGAGGACACTGTGTTACGTCTGCCTGCAGCCTTATGTTCAAGTGAAGCCCTATAAGGTGAGTGATGGTATATTCTCAAGTAGTATAGTATACATGACTCACACCTATCATTTGTTACATAGGTACAGCCAGGTTACGTATTTGTACATACACTCATACACATCCATTCCTGCTGTATGGTGTGTGTGGAAAAAATTGTGACAAATGTCACATACGTAAAGATTGTCCAGTACAATAATTTGAAGGCAATATCTTTCGACTTAGACATCCCTTGAAGAAGACTTATTCTGTCCAACACAGCATTTTACTGCATAGTTTTGAGTTACCTCAGAATTGACCTTCATGAAGGGTAGATGATGGTACAATCCAGACCCCAGTGCATAGTTATCAGCCCACATTCTTTCAGGGCAGTTGTATTGACATTCAATGGGCATTGACCTGAGGCAAACTTCACTAATCTCCCTCACGGTTGATGTGTCACATTACACAGAGACAAAGTGGTTGTTGAAGTGCTATTTATTTTAAAGTGCTGTTGTGCTATATTTACATTGTCCATGATTGTGAGTCCATTAGTGTGACACCTTCCATTGTGATCCTACACAAGTGCAAAAGGACATGTCATTGGACATGCTGGGGTGAAGTGTAATACAGTGCGGAGGGACATGATTTGCCAATGAGTTAGTGAGAGACAATCACAGGGCATTGTGACAAGATAAACAGTGGGCTGGAGAACAGTGCTTGAGAGCAGCTGTTGCACGACTGGCAGGTTGCAAAGCACAGGACCTTGGTCATAAGTGGCCAGGTGGCATGGACTAGTGCTACCGGGTACTCTTACAGGTGAAGGTGATCTGTTCCACATCTTCATCTTCTGATGTATGTGTTGTCTCCTCTGCCCTTGGTGGTGGTGGGTGTGAAGGGGCAACACACACCTCAGTGTTTGAAGACGTGGAGTCAGACATCCCGGTAGCTGTGGGGCTATTAAGGGCAGTACTGCAGCAAGGAGGAGCTGCTGGTTCTTAAGAATAGCAGCCAAAACACTGTGGTAGGCAGCCAGGTCGGCCCGAGGGGGTCAATATTGCATTTGTGCACGCGTTGAAAGGTTTGTTGTTGGAGGTGTTGTGTCAACTCTCTTACAGCTGTGCTGATTTCCTTCACACCTTTTTCAAGTTCTTGCAAGATTGATGTTCGCCCTTGTATGGCTGTGGCCTGTCCTGCAGTTGACATCATGCACGAACGCAGCCTCTATAGTCTGGCTGCCATATTTTCCATCCCCACCCGCACCTCCTTGGCCAGCTCCCGCTGTACTCCAACTACAGTTCTCTCTAAGCTGGTGCCAGTGTCATCAGAGTCCTCAGCTGGGTTGGAGCTGGCAGGTCGTACAATTGGGGTGGTGGGTGGGTCCTCTGTGATGGCTGCTGTATCTGTGCTCTTCCTTGCAACTGAAGGCGGGGTCTAGAGGGTTCCAAGGACATCTTGGAGGGTCTGCTGGCTGATGTTTGTCAGCTCGTCATCCATGTCATCGGGGAAGTCCAGGACAGGCATATCCCCAGGAGAGCCTTCGTCCTCTGCAATGAGGTATTGTACAATTAGTGTGTCTGTGTTGTGGCATTTGTAATGTGACGTGCCTGCCTTCCTATTTGTTGCACATTGTGATATAGTTTCCTGTTCATTGGTCCTGTCTGTACTATAAGCATTCTCCCAGGCATGTGCCCTACCTATGTGTCACATATAGTGTGGTCGGTTTGGGGACTTGTCAGCATCACATCCTCTAGGTGTTGGTTCTGCCCACATTGTATATTGCCACCTTCTTGTCCTACTCAACCCTCCGTCTACTTCCATTCTCATGGTGAGGCCTTGCACTGGCTGTGGGTGCTCTGATGGCACTTGCACCACACTTAACATTCTGGAACTGAGCCAATCTCTGATATTTCACATCCAGCTATATGTTGCTGAGACCTAGCATAACTTTGTATAGCATTGGCATGGCACACTACATATGTCAGCATTGGTAGTGTGTAATGTTGATGTTGGGGAATGTTTGCTACATTGGATTGCACTGATGGTCCAAGCAGTGTTACATTTCCACTTCTGACTGTGCGGGTGTATTTCACTAGCTGGTGACATATGTACTCCCCCTCAATGCTGTGGTCTGAGCAGTATAACATCTGGGATGTTGCATGGTGTCATTGGAGCTATTGTGACCCAGGCACAGAGTGGACCCTGACATATGCAGCATGGGTATGATATTAGTGCTATGTACCCCATAATGTTTATGACAATGGCTGATGTTTGTAGCAAATATGGACATTCACATTTGACAGGATTAGAACATTTGTATTGATTTCAGAGGATTGATAACGTTGTCATCCTGAACCCTCTAATTTGGGTGTGTTTGATCCATGGACATGTAACTGCCATTAGCTAATTGACCTACACACACAGCAGAGGTGGTAGTGGCAACTGTTGTCAATATTACATTCCACTTGCAGATATGGCTTGAGACTGTTAATTGAGCCCTAGTTCATGTAGTGAGAATACCAGCTGCCGTGTGACAGCAGGCCAGTTTTACGTTGTACCCTACCCTCCTGGACTGGCTTTTCCTTTCCAACATCCTTGGCATGGCAGCATACCCCCATGCAAAGGTTGTTGGTGTAGTGTAGTACTGTGCCCCAGGTTTCCTCTGAACAGTCCATGCACCCGTGCCGTGCCCCTTTACCCATTTCACTCCCTGAATATTCTGACTTACATGCATTGTGTAGTAGATATGTCCACCCCCCCCGCTTACAGTTAACATTTGTGCATTTTTGTCCCCCATGCGACTTACCCTGCATCTGTGTTGTCTCCTGGTAGTCTGCGCTGTCCTGTCCTTGAATCCCTGTTACGATCTCCTCAGGGATGACGGCTGCCACCATCCCCTCCATGTGGTCCAGGGCCTCCTGCGGTGCTGGACTCCCACCTCCAGTCTGCAGTGCTGCCTTTCTGTTCCTGGCCATTTTTTCCTTGGTCCTGCACTTGCATTCATGCTAGCGTTTCTTGCACTCGATGACTGTTCTCGTACTTCTGCCACACTGTTTATCTTGTCAACAATTTGTTGCCATATTGCCTCTCTCCTACTAATTGGCAATTTAGAGGTGACAAAAGGTTGGTGCTGGTGTTTCGTCACCTCTTTCACCAGAATTTCCTGCTCCTCTGCACTGAACTGACACTTTATTTTCTTCTTCTCCCTCTCCTGGGTCTTGTGTGGGTCCTCCTGGCTGGTTCCTGGTCTGTTGTCATCTTCCTGGGGTCTGTCCAAGCATCTGGGATCCATTTTGGCTCTCCTTAGCACATTTTGCAGTGTTTGCACCACTTTTTGACGCTATTGCATAAAAAAAAGTGCGTGTCCAGTTTGCGATGTCGTAAAGCGGCTCACAGTCATTTTCGCTGCGTTAACGTTGTTTTTCTTTACGGCGTGACGCATTGGTTTGAGTCAACAAAAATTACTCACACCTGTGGTTTGCGCCACCGTGCGTCAAAGTATAAATTTGACGCCCGAGCGGCGCAAAGAAATGGCGTTAGCTAGCGGTAAATGTTTTGACGCAAAACTACGTTAGCGCAGTTTTGCGTCAAAAAGTATAAATATGGCCCTAAGTGTGGTAGGACACTCTTGTTTGAGTGTCTCTGTCACCATTAACTGGTTAAGGAAATGAACATCCTTGGCCTCCTTCCTCTCACTTACTCTTTCCACTCACACACTGCAGCATGAATCCATGACTCAAATGGAATACCATCTGCTATCATGTTATCCTTAAACCGTTTCAGGTACTGAGCTGGCTACAAACCAAACATTCTAATTTTAGCCTCTTCCATTCACTTATGCATCATTTGCTCAACTATAGGCCTCCTTTCTGATGAGTACCATATGCTCAATGGGCGAGTGACTCTTGAGAGTGGCTGGCTTCAACATGTCATTCAAAGCTTGAGCTTTACAAGTGATCTCAAAGCTCACAAATCAGCCCAAAATATCTTGACCATTCACACACATATGTACAAGCTCTTTTGAAAACTTGGTAGGAATTCCTGAAGAGTTGGAAGTGTGTAAGAAATTGGATTATTGGTTGAAAGGAGCGAGAACTCACTTCAAATAATAATCACAATCTTTGTCAGGGTAAACCATAAAAGTCACTATATAAACCTGTTCTTAAACCTCTAATGGCACAAAGTAGTCAGGCTTAACTTTAAGACAATGTGTAAATTATTTATGTAGTACTCAAACAGTAAGTAAATGAACACACAACAGAATAAAAATCCCACATCTATTTAGAACAATAGAGTATATATTAATAAATAAAGCGAAACCAAACCATCAGTCAATGGAACTGAAGTGATGCACTTTGAGTGTTTAAGGTTAAAAATAGCACCAAAAGACTCAAATCTCCAACTGGGGGTATATGGTTATGCCAATCATGGGCAAAGTCACAAGTTCAGGCTGGCTGCAATGGAGTGTAGGCTGGACACAGGACCAGGTTCATCTTGCTGGAAATTTTACCTTCTGACTTTAATAAGAGGATGGTGCAGTACAGATCTCAGGGGGTCTGTGGTGTTCTGAGACAATCTGCAATGGATCCAGTGAGGCTTTCAGTTGAGAGCTGAGTGTCTTTACAGGGTTCAGCATCTCTCCACACTGTATCCAGTAAAGCCTTCTGTGAAAAAGTGAGTGGTGCAGCTCTGCAGGGTTCTGTGTTAGTCTGGATTGAATCCAATGAAGCCTCCAGTTGGGAGCTACATGGCACAGCTCTGTGGGAATGGGCAGTGCAGGGGCCCCTGTGCAGTGCCCCATCGCGCAGGTCACTGCTCAATTTTCGGGCAGTGATCTGCTTGATGGGTGCAGCTGCACCCGCCGCACAGAGGCATTGGTGGCAGCTCCATGTGGAGCCGCCGTCAATGTCCCGGCCAGGCATAACTGTGGGCCGGCGGGCGGAAACAATGTTTCCGCCCGCCGGCCCACAGGAATGTTCTTAATACGGCCGGTGGGGATCCGGGGGCGCTGGCGGTCAGTAGTATGAACGCCAGCATGAACACGGCAGTTTCGTCTGCCGTGTTCATAATGAGGGCCTATGTGTGCCTGGGGAAACGCAGTGCTAAGGGGCTAGGAGAACCTTGTTTTACTACATTCTCTCCCTGGTTTCATATCGTGGTGCTCATTTAGTTTTTTATTTCGGTCAAACACCATAAAAGTAGCAAAATCAATAATACAATATAAAAGCCTGGATACATAACTGCTCAACAAATATTAAAAACAATTTGCTAAAAATACATTTCATAAACCTTCACAGTAAACAGTGCAACAATCTTCAATAATTAAAAACCATATGGAAAATTGATGGATGGTTTGATAAATATTCTCAACAATGAAAACTTAAAATGTGTGTACAGCGTATAGGAATAGGACTCACAATGAAAGGCTAAAGTTAATTGGTATTCTGGGTACATAACCTTTGAATGTAAGACTGCTTAGGGAATATTTGACTCGTTGAATATTACTGGTTCCCACCAACCTGACTTTTGATTGCTTTTAGGTAGAGTCTATCAGACCAGGTTCCTGTGCAGCACTTGGCTGAATCTGGCCTGGCTCTGTGGTACTCTATCCAGAGTGAAGCACAGGTTTACATTTCAGAAGCAGCAGCGTAGTCTGAGCAAATGCAATTCTGGTCAGTGCTTTAGACAGCTGCAGTCACTAGTGCACACTGAGGTCAAGTGCATCCAGGCAGCAGCTTCAGTTACAGTTGTACAGAGTGCTTGACCATGCATAAAGCACAATGCAAAGTATTAGCCACTTATGAAGTCTGCTCGAGTGCACTTGTTAGTGCCACAGAGTTGGCCTAAACTCACGTCAGACTGCTTGGGCACACTTGGACAAGTATCATGGCTGCAATGGCAGATTCTGATGAGGAGATCCACTCAGCAAACTTCAGCAGTGCAGCAAATCTTCTGCTTCAGCTAGGGCGATCGTCTCACAGCAAAATGAATGTCAGTCATGCTGTCTGGATTCTCTGTTAGATGGATCCACTGCACTGGGATCAACTGCCCTTGCTCACACTGGTAGTCAATTCCTCCTGCAGAGTTGGCTCAGTCCTTCCCTACTCTTCAAAATAGGGCACGATCCGCTTGCCACACTTCTGCAGTACATGGAATCCTCCAGTTCAGCAAGGGTGATTGGTTCAGAGCAACATGCACATGCTATCTGGATTCTCTGTCAGACAGATATACTGCACTGGGATCAACTAGTCGTGTCCATGTTGGTACTCAAATCCTCCTGCAGAGTTGCCTAAATATTTCCTTATTCTTCCAGGCAGGGCACTTCCAGGTGTTCTAGGGCAGTTCTTTCTCTAGATCACACACCAGGTGATGTCCCCTCACCTCTAAGAAGGTGGCTGTCAGACAGAGACCAGCTCTGGCTGCACAGTAGTCATCTGGGTACTCTGTGAAGCATCCTCCTCCTTGGTTAGAGACACACTGGAAGTGGAACAAATGTAGGCAGCTCCTACTCTACTCTGACAAGGGGGATGGCAGCTCCTACTCTTCTGTAGGTACAGCAGATACAGGGTGTGTCAATTTCTTCTATGCACATTTCAGACAGGTTTGCAGTCGCGATTTGCTGACCAGTAAAGGGGCAAGGCGGGTGTGGCGCGTGGAGGGGGAGTGATCATTTAATAAAAAAAATTAATAAATAAAAGTGCATCTCCTCCGTTGCCGCCGCGCCGCTCCTCTTTCCCTCGACGTCACTCCAGGTTGCATGCACAGGCTCCCAGCCTGCCCTGCGGCCAAACCTGACGCTGCCCAAAGGAGCAATAGATTGGCTGGGAGAGCCCAGCTAGGGCCCCCCCATTAGACTGGGAGCCTGTGCAGGCCCTCTCCGGTTCAGCAACACAGTGCCTACATGATGGCCGGCCCAACATACATGCACACCGAGGGGAGTGCTCTGTGTGAGGGGAGTGCTCTGTGCACTCCCCTCAGTGCTTGCCACCCCAATGCCCCGCCCCTTTGCAAGAAAAAAATAATAAACTAATTTTATTATCGTTTCCTTGTAAAGGTTTTGCAGCTATTGTTGCTGGCGCGGGGGAAATGCTTCTCCACCCTAATGGAGGAGCTGCTGCTGCCAGTTTGTGACCTTGTCAGGCTGTCTGCTAGATATAGTCTTTGCATTTGCTCCTCACTGCATGGACATCTCAAGGTTCGAACACCCACAACAGAGGAGTAGACAGTTTGCACTTGGCCATCAACAGCCACATTGACAGTGATTAGGAAGCAAGATGATAGTCTCACCTCTTGTAAAGGACCCTTCATCCCCATCATTTACCAAATAGCAGTGGTCAAGAAGGCTTATCAGCAACCCCCAGTAAATGGGCCTAATCAAATTTCTTAGGGGAAGCTTGTGTCCTCTTTGTCCATTTTGGGGTGTGGGTTCCTTCCCTCCAGTCTCAGGAATGTCAGTGGTAAACTTCCACTTTTTGGTAAAATAACCCCTCCTTTCTCTTGTGCTCATAAATGGGTCAAGGCATTCCAAAATTTAAATCACAGGCCTCACTTTGTTTCATTTTGAAATGCGGTATGTGGGCAAAACGAGACCACAAGTGTAAATACAACCTTACATGCTTTAGAATCTTAATGTAAAAATCTGAGTTAGCTTGTAGCAACAGAACTGTAATGGGTGAGCTGGTAGGTCACCACTACCATGACTCGGATAAAAAGGTCTGGTCACATTATAGGAATAATAAAACATAATATGCTACCACCTTTCTCTACAAACTAGAACCTGTGAGATGGACAGTAGTCCAACGTCATTATGGAGAGTGCACTTGGATGTGTTCCAAGATCCTGGACGTGCTCATGTCAAAGGAAAGTCCTAGACATTCACACAGATGCTAGGTTAGCATGAGGCATGGGCCAAATATAAAAAAAATAATAAGTCTGATACAGTTGGGCAGTCAGGACAGGAACATGACTGTGCAAAATGAAAGGGATATTCCCATCCCAACATGCATTGAACACTGCAAGTATACCTTGTATTCAAGACTCAAAGAGAAAGGATGGTGGCTCAATCCACATCCTGTGAATTTTGACATGAGTAACCAACTTAGGCCTTTGAGGCTCATAGTTGGCTCTTCCATTAACCCCTTCTGTGCCCAGGATGTAAAGGTTACATCCTGAGGCACAGTGCTGCTGTGCCCAGGATGTAACCATTATGTCCTGGGCACACAGCCCAGAGGGAGCGCTAGCGCTCCCTCTGTGGGGTTCCCCCCCAACCCCCCAAGGCAGGGAGGGAAGGGGAAGCCCTTCCCCTTCCAACCCAGGCCCCCCCCACCCCCCCTGTGACGTCAGCACGCGATTGCGTGCTGATTGTCACAGGGCCTCCTCCCATTGCGCTGGAAGCTCAGCTTCCAGCGCTATCGGAAGAGAAATGCAAAGCATTTCTCTTCCGATCACGTGGGGGAGGCCGAGAGAGGCTTCAAAGGGAAGGAAAGTTATTTCCTTCCCTTTGAAGTCTCTCTCTGCGTTTCCAAAGCTTGAAACGCCCACTAGACACCAGGGATTTAATTTTAAAAATGAAACTGGCATGAGGGAGCGACCCCTTGGGCAAGGGTCGCTCCCAGGGGGGGGGCATTTTTTTTAAGGCCTTTTCTGCCCGCCCTGGGGCAGATCGGCCTATTATTAGGCCGATCTGCTCCCAGGGGGGGCAGAAACCTCTAGGCACCAGGGATAATGTTTTTTTTTTTTTTTTTAGAGGTGGGGAGCGACCCCTTAGGCAAGGGTTGCACCCATGGGGGCAAATTATATTTAGGTCATTTCTGCCCCCCTTGGGGGCAGATTGGCCTATTTTTATGAGGCCAATCTGCCCCCAAGGGGGACAGAAACCACTAGACACCAGGGAGTTTTTTTTTTTATTCGTGAATTTCACGTAAGGGGAGCGACCCCTTAGGCTAGGGTCGTTCCCCTGGGGGGCAAATTTATTTTAGCCCATTTCTGCCCCCCAGGGGGGCAGATCAGCATATTTTAATTAGGCCGATCTGCCCCCAAGGGGGGCAGAAACCACTAGGCACCCGGGATTTTTTGTTGTTGTTGTTGTTGTTTTACAGATGGGGAGCAACCCCTTAGGCAAGGGTCGCTCCCCTGGAGGGGCAAATTGTATTTAGGCCATTTCTGCCCACTTTGGGGGCAGATCGGCCGATTTTAGGTCGAAACCACTAGGCACCAGGGATTTTTTTTTTGCGCCGTCACGCAAGGGGAGCGACCCCATAGGCAAGGGTCACTCCCCGGGGAAGGTGGGGGGCAAATTCATTTTAGGCCATTGCAGATCCGCCTAATGTTATTAGGCCGATCTGCCCCCAGGGGGAGCAGAAACCTCTAGGCGCCAGGGCAAATTTTTTTTTTGTTTGTTTGTTTGTTTGTTTGTTTTTTTAGAGATGGGAAGCGACACCTTAGGCAAAGGTCTCTCCCCTGGAGGGGCAAATTGTATTTAGCCCATTTCTGCCCGCTTTGGGGGCAGATCGGGCGATTTTAGGTAAATCTGCTCCCAAGGGGGGCAGAAACCACTAGGCACCAGGGTTATTTTTTTTGGCGCCGTCACGCACGGGGAGCGACCCCGTAGGCAAGGGTCGCTCCCCGGGGGGGGGGGATTTATTTTAGGCCATTTCTATCAGCCTATTGTTATTAGGCCGATTTGCCCCCAGGGGGGGCAGAAACCTCTAGGCGCCAGGGGTAATTTTTTTGTTTGTGTTTTTTTTTTTTTCTTTGTTTGTTTTTTTAGAGATGGGGAGTGACCCCTTAGGCAAGGGTCGCTCCCCTGGAGGGGCAAATTGTATTTAGGCCACTTCTGCCCACTTTGGGGGCAGATCGGCCAATTTTAGGTCGAAACCACTAGGCACCAGGGATTTTTTTTGTTGTGCCGTCACGCAAGGGATGCGACCCCGTAGGCAAGGGTCGCTCCCCGGGGGGGCAAATTTATTTTAGGCCATTTCTGCCCCCTCTGTGGGCAGATCGGCCTATTGTTATGAGGCCGATCTGCCCCCGGGGGGGGGCAGAAACCTCTAGACGCCAGGGCTGATTTGTTTGTGTGTTTTTTTTTGTATTTTTTTTTTTTTTAGAGATGGGGAGCGACCCTTTGGGCAAGGGTTGCTCCCCTGGAGGGGCAAATTGTATTTAGGCCATTTCTGCCCGCTTTGGGGGCAGATCGGCCGATTTTAGGTCAATCTGCCCCCAAAGGGGGCAGAAACCACTAGGCACCAGGGATCTTTTTTTTTTGCGCCGTCACGCAAGGGGAGCGACCCCGTAGGCAAGGGTCGCTCCGGGGGGGGGGGAATTTATTTTAGGCCATTTCTATTGTAATTAGGCCGATCTGCCTCCGGCGGGGCATAAACCTCTAGGGCTAAAAAAAAAATTTTAGGCAAGGGTCGCTCCCTTGGAGGGGCAAATTGTATTTAGACCATTTCTGCCCCCCTTGGGGGCAAATTGGCTGATTTTAGGTTGGGGGCAGAAACCACTAGGCACCGGGGATCTTTTTTTTTGCCCCGTCACGCAAGGGGAGTGACCCCGTAGGCAAGGGTCGCTCCCCGGGAGGGTTGGGGGGGCAAATTTATTTAGGCCATTTCTGCCCACCCTAGGGCCCGCTGAGCTAGAGGCCAAAATCCACAGGTAGGCACATTGCAAAAAACACCTCTGTTTTCTGTGAAAAAATTTGATTTGTCCACGTTGTGTTTTGGGCCATTTCCTTTCGTGGGTGCTAGGCCCACCCACACAAGTGAGGTACCATTTTTATCGGGAGACTTGGGGGAACGCTGGGTGGAAAGACTTTTGTGGCTTCTCTCAGATTCCAGAACTTTCTCTCACCGAAATGAGAGGAAAAAGTGTTTTTGTTGGCCACATTTTGAGGTTTGCAAAGGATTCTGGGTAACAGAACCTGGTCAGAGCCCCACAAGTCACCCCATCTTGGATTCGCCTAGGTCTCTAGTTTTAAAAAATGTACAGGTTTGGTAGGTTTCCCTATGTGCCGGCTGAGCTAGGGGCCAACATCTACAGGTAGGCACTTTGCAAAAAACACCTCTTTTTTCTGTCAAAAAATGGGATGTGTCCACGTTGTGTTTTGGGCCATTTCCTTTTGTGGGCATTAGGCCTACCCACACAAGTGAGGTACCATTTCTATCAGGAGACTTGGGGGAATTCTGGGTGGAAGGAAATTTGTGGCTCCTCTCAGATTTCAGAACTTTCTGTCACCGAAATGTGAGGAAAATGTGTTTTTTTAGCCAAATTTTGAGGTTTGAAAAGGATTCTGGGTAACAGAACCTGGTCAGAGCCCCACAAGTCACCCCATCTTGGATTCCCCTATGTCTCTAGTCTTAAAAAATGCACAGGTTTGGTAGGTTTCCCTAGGTGCCGGCTGAGCTAGAGGCCAAAATCTACAGGTAGGCACTTTGCAAAAAACACCTCTGTTTTCTGTCAAAAAATGTGATGTGTCCACGTTGTGTTTTGGGGCATTTCCTGTCGCAGGCGCTAGGCCTACCCACACAAGTGAGGTATCTTTTTTATCTGGAGACTTGGGGAAACGCTGGGTGGAAGGAAATTTGTGGCTCCTCTCAGATTCCAGAACTTTCTGTCGCCGAAATGTGAGGACAATTTGTCTTTTTAGCCAAATTTTGAGGTTTGCAAAGGATTCTGGGTAACAGAACCTGGTCAGAGCCCCACAAGTCACCCCATCTTGGATTCCCCTAGGTCTCTAGTTTTCAATAAATGCACAGGTTTGGTAGGTTTCCCTAGGTGCCGGCTGAGCTAGAGGCCAACATCTACAGGTAGGCACTTTGCAAAAAACACCTCTGTTTTCTGTCAAAAAATGGGATGTGTCCACGTTGTGTTTTGGGGCATTTCCTGTCGCGGGCGCTAGGCCTACCCACACAAGTGAGGTACCATTTTTATCGGGAGACTTGGGGGAACATAGAATAGCAAAACAAGTGTTATTGCCCCTTGTCTTTCTCTTCATTTTTTCCTTCCAAATATAAGAGTGTGTAAAAAAGACGTCTATTTGAGAAATGCCCTGTAATTCACATGCTAGTATGGGCACCCCGGAATTCAGAGATGTGCAAATAACCACTGCTCCTCAACACCTTATCTTGTGCCCATTTTGGAAATACAAAGGTTTTCTTGATAGCTATTTTTTACTCTTTATATTTCATCAAATGAATTGCTGTATACCCGGTATAGAATGAAAACCCACTGAAGGATGCAGGTCATTTATTGGCTCTGGGTACCTACAGTTCTTGATGAACCTACAAGCCCTATATATCCCCGCAACCAGAAGTGTCCAGCAGATGTAACGGTATATTGCTTTCAAAAATCTGACATTGTAGGAAAAAGTTACAGAGTAAAACGTAGAGAAAAAGTGCAGTTTTTTCACCTCAATTTCAATATTTTTTTTTTCAGTTGTTATATTCTGTAGGAAACCCTTGTAGGATCTACACAAATGACCCCTTGCTGAATTCAGAATTTTGTCTACTTTTCAGTAACGTTTTGTTTTCTGGGATCCAACATTGGTTTCATGCCCATTTCTGTCACTGACTGGAAGGAGGCTGAAAGCACAAAAAATCCTAAAAATGGGGTATGTCCCAGTAAAATGCCAGAATTGTGTTGAAAAATTGGGTTTTCTGATTCAAGTCTGCCTGTTCCTGAAAGCTGGGAAGCTGGTGATTTTAGCACCACAAACCCTTTGTTGATGCCATTTTGAGGGAAAAAAACACAAGCTGTCTTCTGCAGCCCCTTTTTCCCATTTTTTTGAAAAAAAACTAAATTTTCACTGTATTTTGGCTAATTTCTTGGCGTCCTTCTGGGGAACCCACAAAGTCTGTGTACCTCTAGAATCCCTAGGACGGTGGAAAAAAAGGACGCAAATTTGGCATGGATAGCTTATGTGAACAAAAAGTTATGAGGGCCTAAGCTCGAACTGCCCCAAATAGCCAAAAAAGGCTCGTCACAGGAGGGGGAAAAGGCCTGGCAGCGAAGGGGTTAAAGTGAGTGAAACACGTAATACACCTGTATAATTGGACTCAATAGTATGTGACCAGGTTGGTAACCAGCAACTGTCAGCACATCTCATTCCAACAACCCAATAAAATATCTGAGGAAGGGACTGAATACATTTAATTGCAGCTTGTCCCTGACTGCTGTCTAGAGTACACTTTAGGGTACAAGCTTCACTGGTGCACATGGGAATGTGCACACATGTGCATGCACAGACACAGACAAACACATTTGTTCTCTCAGATCAACATGCCTCTATCTCTGAGATGATGACTCATCCTTTGGAGTGATGCAGGGCACAAGTTAGAGGTACACACGGGTGGATGGCGCCCACCCACTATTTTCACATAGTCGACGCCATCCCCACTGCAAAGACGTTGGGCCCCAGTATAATATTATGGAGTTGTCCAAGTGTAATTTGCCAACACCGGGTCACACAGCAGTGCCTGCACATTGCCTGTTTTCCCTTCATGGCAGCAATATGCAGGAGGCGAGGGGGGCTGCTTTCATGTTAAAGATTCCAGCTGGGCCCAAAGCAAAGATGGAATTTAATGGGCCATCAGCTCTCCTGTCATTCAAAGTAAACCTAGCTGGGAGCTGTCTGAGCCTCACAAATACATGCCAACACAATGTAGAGGAAACAAAGGCACAGGCTTTTCACAAGTAGACACTCAAAAAGGCGGTGCACCGCAATATGAACAAACAAATACGTAATATAAAGTAAAGGAGGAGTCCAATGCTCGGGCAGTGCAGATGAACAGTACTTCTTTAATAGTTCTTTGCAAGTCCGAAGTGTTAATTTCACACAGTTCCGTAGATGAGGCGTATTAGGACAAAGAATAAAACAGCCTTGTGTTCTTGTAATTCCGTAGGCAAATTGGATAATACTAAGAGTTGAAGCGTATATTCGACATGATTTATTGATGATTTTTTTCATGAGAGACACCGTGGCCCGCTTTACATTAACCTTTTTTTTGGTTTTCTTGTTAGGTCACTATTTCATTACTGCATTTTTTACTATTATGACTGACTGGACACCATTTTTGGTATGTCTTCTCGTAGTTTGTTTACCTGTTTAACTTTTCACCCGGACGCCCCTTCTTTTGGGATTTCACTTGCCACTGGACACACACTAACATCCTGTAGATATCCTCTTGTAAAAATATCTTTAATACTCTATATTCAATCAATTTATCGGTTGGTCATTTTGACACATCCCTTTAAATAATTTTTTCTGCATGATATGTAACACGTCCATCTTGATATTTGCACGGGTTTATCACTTCTATCAATGTGTTGGTACACAGCATTTCCTTGTTTAATTTCGTAACTTGAATTTTCCCCCTTACTTTTGTAATTATATCTTTTTGCAATTGATGGCATAGTATACATATTTGTTTATGGTTGTATTACAGCCCTGAAGAAGCCCTCTAACTGGGCGAAACGCGTTGGCTGTTCACTCTTAGTATTATCCAATTTGCCTACGGAATTGCAAGAACACAAGGCTGTTTTATTCTTTGTCCTAATACGTCTTATCTACGGAACTGTGTGAAATTAACACTTCGGACTTGCAAAGAACTATTAAAGAAGTACTGTTCATCTGCACTGCCAGAGCATTGGACTCCTCCTTTACTTTATATTACGTATTTGTTTGTTCATATTGCGGTGCACCGCCTTTTTGAGTGTCTTCCAGTGGGGCTGTCTCAGCCCTGTTTAGCTCCTTTTTGCAGCAGGAGCTTTGGTGACGTTGCACGCTTATGGAGACCTAATAGCAGTATTGTTGTTTACTTGTTTTTGTTTTTATCTACCACTGGGTACTTACAGGGACGGTGCGTTGCTTATGAGCTTGCTGCAACCTTTTTTGCTTGCTTTTCAAAAGTACTTTTGACTTTGCTCAATTGCTGTGCATCTGCATTGACATTAAGAATGTCAGTCTTTTTTGCTTGCTTTTCAAAAGTATTTTTGACTTTGCTCAATTGCTGTGCATATGCATTGACATTAAGAATGTCAGATGTATTGGTATGGATGAGTATTTACACACATAAACATTTAAATACCACTATTTGCTTAATTTAATTCTTTTATAGTGCCACTCATTCCAGGTATGGTGCCTGAGGGCCTTATATCACACATACGCATTTTAAATTGACATAAATCATACAAGTGTGTAAATCAATGTGCATGACTGTAATTGTATTTATATGATTCTTACTACCTCTGACAAGATAGCAAAGTGATTTTCAGCGAGTAGCACCCTACATTGGAACCCAAAAAGTATCAGTGTGGATTAATATAAGGAAACATGAGGGTGTCTTACAGATAGTGAGGATTACAATTTGTAGGAGTCACCTGTCCTTCATCAATCACTGTGTTATATTGTATTGTATTGTATTGTAATCTTATTTATATAGCGCTTACTACCCCTAATGAGGCGTTGAAGCACTTTTCGGTGAGTAGCACGCTACTCTGGAACCCAACAAGAATTAGTGATGGATTAGTATCGGGAAATAATGAGTACAGTTTTAGTATTATTATGAGTTAATTTGAGCCGTGGATATGAGAGTTTGTTAGTTAGATTGACTGGAGTAATAGAGGGGTGGAGGAGGAAAGAAATCCAGAAGTGTTAATTGGGAGTATATCCTTTATTTACTCAACCCAAAGGCTTTGGATGAGTAAAGGGGGATGGAGGAGGGAAGAGTATGTGGAAGGGTTAGGGAGAGCATAGTAGCAGGGTGAGATAAATGCAGGAGAATTTAGTAGGGTTGTGTGGGAGGTCACAGTAGTAGAGTAAGGTTTGGTGAGTTAGATGTGAAAGCGGAGGGAAGAGCTTAGGCAGAGTTATTTAGGAGATGAAAGTAGTAGAAAGGATTTGGGATGAATCAGAGTGAGAATGGAGGACAGTTTGATAGAGACATGACATATGATGATGGGTAGATAAGTGTGATAAGATGAGAGCAGGAATTCATCGATATCTAGTATAACAACCCACCCAGGAGCCATGCAATGACCCACGAACATGCCAAGCACAGAAACAACATATACACATACGTACATACATATATATATATACATACACACATACACACACACATACAAACACACATGAATACACACACATATGCACATACAATACATAATCAGAACCATTGGTAAAATATACTTAGTCAAACAGGTTTAAAGAGTGTGTGTGTATTTTATTGTTATGACATAGTAGCGATACATATTTTCTAAAGAGCTATACATAACTAGAAATATACACATAATCTGAATAAAAATATTTATCAACATAGGCATATGCAGTCCATAGTTGTTTGAATATGGTGGTTATGAAGGAAAGAGCCAACTCTTGAGTAGTTTTCTGAAGACAAGAAAGTTATTTGTGGCTCTTATAGTTGGGGGTAATGAATTCCATAGTTAGGCTGCTTGAACGGAGAAGGATGTACCGCCTATAGTCTTTTTCTTGTATGGTAGTGTTCTAAGGCGGGGTGCCGATCTTGAGCGGAGGTTTCTATGTTGGATGTATTTGGTTATTTTGTTTCTGATAAAAAGTGGTCCTGTTCCATATATAGCTTTGTGGGTGATACAAAGCAGCTTGAAAGTGCATCTTCTGGCAACGGGTAACCAGTGTAGTGCTCTCAAGGCAGGGGAGATGTGGGCTTGTGGCTTGACATGTAATAGTAGCCTGGCTGAGGAATTCTTGATACGTTGTAGTTTTTTCATAATAGATAGAGATGATCCATGGTAGAGGCCATTGGCATAATCCAGTTTGGATAGTACAAGCGAAATAGTAGCTTGCACCTTGTGTGGAAATCCGAGGTGGGGGAAGATGCGTCGTAAAGTCTTCAAGGTGATGAAGCTTGTTCGTGCTAATTTGTCCACTTGGGCATTCATAGTTAACTTGGAATCCATGGTTTTTAACTTCCTTGGATAATTGAGGAGGTGGTCCGAGATCGTCAGGCTAGACGCACAAAGGGTCATAATTTTTCCATTCACCACATATGAGTATTTCTGTTTTGGAGGTATTTAGTTTGAGATGGCTCCAGGTCATCCACTGATCAATGGCTCTGAGGCAACTGAAGATTTGTGAGTTTTCAATGTTTTTGGGGCATTCTAATTTAAGTAGTATTTGTGTGTCATCTGCATAGTTGTAGCATGTGAGATGGAAATCATTGATCAGTTCTGGTAAAGATATCATGTAGATGTTGAAAAGCAAAGGTGAGATGATTGATCCTTGGGGGACCCCTGCTTTTGAGAGGTAGGGTTCGGACGAGAAGGGGGGCGAGTAGATGATATTAGATCTTTTTTGAAGTTAGGAAGTAATCCAGTCAAGAGCAATCCCTTGTATGCCGGCTTCGTGGAGTCTTTGAATTAGGGTGTCATGGTCAACCGTATCAAAGGCAGCTGAGAGGTCCAAGAGAAGTAGTGCAGCAACTCCATTTTGGTCGACTGTGTTTTTAAGATCATCCCAGATTGCTATGAGTGCCGATTCAGTGCTTCTTCCTGGGCGGAATCCAGTTTGGAAGTCTGAAAGTATAGAATTGTCTTCAATGAATTGTGACATCTGGGCGAATGCTGCTCTTTCTATCAATTTGCCCAGGAAAGGTCCATTTGTGATTGGTCTGTAGTTGTTGGGGTCTTGCGGGTCTAGGTTTGTTTTCTTTAATAACAGTTGTATGTATGCCTTTTTCAGGTCTACAGGAAAAGTTCCTGAAGTTAAAGAGTTGTTGATGATTCTTCTTACAGGTGTGGCAGCAGCAGAAGATAGAAGAATGTTCTTGAAGATTTGTGGTGGGCAAGGGTCAGAAGGGCAACCGGAAGGTCTGCTTGCTTTGACCAAATCCATAAATTCACCCTGGGATATTTGTTTGAAGGACTGTAGAGGTTAGGTTGGTTTATTCTTAGAGGGTATTTTAGGAAAGGGGTTGGTGCTGATGTTTTTTCTTCTGTTTTAATTAGGAGTTCAATGTGTCTGCCTTGGTTGTGTAGTGAGTTGCCAATTTGTTTGTGAAATCTTGAGTAGTGGGACGACTTCCTTCCATGCATGTAGGTTTTCGAAATTCATTGAGAATTTTATCAAATTCCTTGGTTGTAGATTGAACATTTTGAATTCTGTCTGAGTAGTACCTTTTTTTTAGCTTTTTTGATTGATGATATAAGAAGGTTTGCAATTTATGAACTGCAACTAAAAAATGATCTGTGTTAAAATCAGTAATCCACTTACCTTTTTACATAAAATAAAAATCTGTCATGTGCATTTACAAGGTGTGCTTTGCAGAAAAAACATTAACCCTCTTTTACCACTTTCAGTCAAAACTGGGAACACACAAAACTTTGATCGCTCCAGCAAGTGCATTAACTACTAGAGTTACCTTACCATTACTATTATTCCATATGTTTACTGAACATACAGAGATCTCTGCAGCAGATGCCTTAACTCCAATAAGATATTTTAAAATGTAGTGTCTGCAACCAATTAAGCCAGAACAGATTTACTGTCACATTTCTCCTTGTTGCCAATTTTTTGTAGCAGATTTTTGTTTAAAAAATGTTTAAGTTGACTGTCAGCCTGCTTTTTATGACTCCGCCCTTTGTGATTCTACCCCCTTCCTATTGGTACACCTTGACCCCCAAATTATGGGTTCCCAAAGTAAAGATTTTTCTTTCCACTTCCACAACTGCTATAAGGATTATACACACAGCAGTAGCAAAGCTGCAAAACTGTTTCAACCCTGGGATGTAGCTTATGGGGTTAGTTGGGAATGGAGTGAGATATCATTATTTAGTCAGGTATTGACCTGATGGTGAAAGTTGGATCAATCATCTGCAGCAACAGGGACATCAAATCACTGCATGCTAAGTATTGATGGGTGAGCCACTACAGTAACAGAAAGAGCTGAGCAAAGTGTCTTGCTTAGCTCTAGGAGTCCCCATGTGCAGAGTCATGAAAATATTTGTCAAAATTCATAAAATGTGTATTTTTGTGACATGTGGAAGCTTTTCACCTTAGTATTTCAGATCACATCACTGCAGTTCCTAAAGTAATAGTTTGAAAACATGAACTTAAAAATATTGAGGGCTCCTCACATGCTGGTAATGCTGTTAGTGAATTCACACTGAAGTATACAAAAGAGAGATGGATAGAATATTTGTGGGTATTATGGTGATACTGATTCCAGGGAGAGATAACCTTAGACAGGTGAATGCAAGGTTGGTTTAGACATAGTTATGCCACGAATAAGAACATGAGAGATATCTGCTGCTAAATGTGGGTGACAACCTTTTCGGGGGCAGTATCTGTGCCTAGCTTGCAGCTTAGTTGTTTATCTGCTGTAGTTAGTGAGACACTAAAAATCCCCTTTTTGGGTGTTAATTCCTTTAGACAGGGAACTCAAGTAACAGGCTTAAGTAGTGATCAGCTTTAATTTGATGCATCCTGTAAAGTGCTCAAATGTATTCATGATAGACTATATACATGTGCGAGATCTTTAGATCGGATGTCACTTCTTACGATGTCACTTCCTGTAATGTCATGTGTGATGTCACCCACCGTGATGTGACTTGAACATTGCCTTACTTGGTTAGTCCCTCCCAACTTTGTTTTCAGGACTTGTGCCCTAGGGCCATGTGTGACCATCCTGTTGCCCCTGCTAACCCCACTGAAAGAAGCAGCCAGCATGAGAGAGGAGTCAAGTGCTGGTGCTGACTGAAGATCCTGCGTCACTCCGATCAATGTTTTCCTCCATTAAAATGTACTCCAATGCTTCTATCCGACGCCCTGACCAGCCTTTAATGTCTGTCCTGCCAAGATGCACCGAATGAAGCGGAAGGCCCGCGGGAGTTAGCAGTCTGCGGTTTATCACCGTGATGTCCAGTGGTTTTTAAGCACACTTCATGGCGTGTTTGTCAGCGGCAGGTCAGAGTGAAAAGAGGAACTATAGGAAAAGAGTGAAGGCAGCCAAAGGTTAAATAGGGTTAAATGTGACTTAATCTTTAAAAAATCTGCTATTTTAACAGTTTTAATAATACCCAGTGTGAGAAAATAAAACCACAGCTTGTGCCAGAAACACAAAGAGTTTTACATTATTAAAAGTATTATAATAATACTGGCAACATAGATAAAGCAACACGTGGAAGTAATTGCCACTTGTCAATTAAGTAAAATGCATTGACTAGGCAAATGCCAGGGTGAGTTGCTGTAACAAACAATATTACCGTCGATTTCAGTTTCTTTTTTCTAGTCCGCTTACAACGCCGAAGTCAACACCTTAATTGAACCTCAGTATGCCTTCCTGTCCCTTCCACTGTTCTATGTCATAAATAATTGTCACCTGCTAGAAAACTTCCACCTCACAGGCATCCACGTACATCAAGAAAGGACATCTTCCTCTTACCGAGGACACACAAGTGAATAATGTGGAACATGCAACAAAAATAGAAGTCAACTTCGAAAAAATGCGCTTCAAAATGGCTGGGAAAGCACCTGAAATGTAATAATTTCTTTACCCTTTCTCCCACACCGTTGATCACAGTTTGCACGTGGGTAGCTCCTTCTGTCCCTACCTAACCGAGTCTGGCACATTCCTCGTCCACATTACTTGCTCTGCCGGCTGCCAACCACAATCATGATCACCAATGGCACCTTCCCCTCCTGCTACTGCACAACTACCATGATATATTGCTTCCTTCTCCAATTTCAACTTCTGTCCTCTGTGGTGACGTCAGTCTATCTCACCACTACCAAAGACACTGTGCACTAAATGCAGAATAGTCTTTTAGGATGAATTCTGCCTACTGTACCACCTTGATGTACTAAAAAATCCTCTGATTAACTGTATGCTCTGAATAAAATGTAAGCACAGTCACTTTTAGTGCAACCCCTGCGGTGACCGGTATGTTTCGATATGAAGTCAGAAAAAGTGGCAGTGTCAAATATACGAAGTAATCATTTATAGGCTAAAGTTAGGTGTCAGAAGTCCATAAAGTCTGCTCAGGTATAAATATGTCCAGTTCTGAAACTATGATATTGAACATGTTGCTTTCCTATCTCTGAGTAATACTTATGCCTGTTAATAAATTACAAAAGCAAATTCAACACTTACTCCTGTTTAAATTCTAAGCTAATTCCATAATTGTGCTCTCCAACAATTAATAGAAGCAGAGATGTTGAGCTAATTGTTTTATTTTCAAATGCGAGGCAGTTTTTCTTGAAACACATTTCTAAGCTGAGTCAAACTTTCACCCATTGTTCTGAAGACATAAACCATGTGCCAATTCCTATTTTTCCCAGGCAGACGGAAATTCACTATAGATGTTACTTGCATGGACTGGCTTCAACTAATGTGCCTAGTGGAAATCTGCTAACTGTGACAGATAAATGCATTGAATTAGAGAGGATACACATTAGATGGATTAGTCTGTTAGCATACAGGTGTGAACGACCCTTGTGGTGGTGTCTATTCAGTAAGGAATGGTATTGTAGACTAGCTAGCTAGGAGGAAGGCAAGAGGATTTGTCTGCTGGGTTGCTAAACAAATAGGGAATACCTTAATACTATATTAAAGGGCCTATTTTGGGCTGTAGGATTTATCATAATTTGGGAAAGTGTATTTTAAATTTAAGAGGCATGCACTACATGTAATTCTTCCCAGATGTTTCTGTGGGTATTGGAGAGATGGAAAGAAAATGTCACTGCAGTATATACACACACCACATTATGGTAAAGAAGTGCATTAACTGTTAGGAATAATATAGCATTGGCTAGTTTTTCTAGTCGAATATCATGGGATCTTCTTTGAAAGAACAGGCACACTTTTTAGCTGCCCAAGAACTGATAAATGGAACTAAAGGGATGTATGTCTCTTGACTCTTTTAGGATAAATATTTAGAAACTGCTATACTAACCTTTTGAATTCTCTTGCGAGAAAGGACTTGCACCAGAAATGTTTCCAGAAAGCCCCACAGTCTCATGAGTTGGGTTACAGGGACACTGAGCTCTCTGTCTACTGTGAAAGTCTATTCTTCCTGTGTTACATTTTATCCTGGATGCCCAGAAGCAGATCGTCCATTTTGTTTGATATCAATTTGCCTAGTGTTCTGGAATCCTAAATTATACTCTATCAAGTGGTATGAGACGGATGGGTCATTTGGGGACCTCGTTCCTGTGTGAGCAACCCTGACAAATTTTCTGTTAGTAAATGGTAATTTGAGGCTTGCCCTAAAGATTACATCAACATCAAAATTGTTATACAAGTTGTCAATGTGTTACATTCGCTGATGGTCACAAATTGTATTTAAATTGGTTGGAACCATGTCAGGTATATTTTCAGTCTAGTAACCCTTGCAAACTTTGTCTGTCAATGACTGGAAACTCTCTAACCATCCAAGGAGTGGCACCTGGGTGCATTTTCTAGTCTTCATTTGAGCATTTCTAATTCTATCATTAGTTTGTGTGCATATAACCCAGTCAGGATATCCAAATATTTGGAGGCCAAAATTGATAAAATGTCCTGTTAGGCATCAGTCATCTTTCCTGATATTTATTGTTTTCCTGTTGAATTGTTAAAGTTGGATTTTATCATCATTTTCAGTTGGTAGAATGTTGATGATTGTTTCTTTTATTTTTAATCATTGTTTTCTTTTGTGGGGCTTTGATGCATTGTTATATTTTTTCTGATGATATTTTTCATTACTATTTACGATGACAATATATATTTACGACTTTATGCCAATAAATGTTGAACCCTTTCACCATTAGATTTCTTTTCGTTATATTCTTCTTATTATCTGTTAATATCGTCCTTAAATTATTTTAATTATTTAGCTCTTTTTTCATTACTGTCATATTGGATTGTTTTATACACTAGCTACAAACACTTCCTCTGAGACGTGCCTTGTTGTTCCAACCAAGCTACCAAAAGTCTGCAATAGTTACCCTGATTTAAGCCTGCTTATCTTCGAGGACAGGACTGTGGATTTTTGACAAAAGTGGCAATTAACGACCCCCTCTGCCTAACATGAAACAGTTTATGGTACCTCTTCATGTACTTAACCTTGCACTGGCCTACGGACTCCTTCAAAATCCACATTCTCACTCTTTCCTTGCATGTTCCACAGCCACCATGGACAATCCCCTGTAACTTTGCTCTCCCCCTTTCACAGTTGAAAGTGACTAGGGGCATTCATTTAGAAATAGGGCGTTACAGTATGCCCAATCCTATCTTGCATTATTATCAGCCAATACCTCCTACATCCAAGTCCCTCAGTGAGTTTTCCTTTAACGCCTAATGTAATCTCTGGATCAATGCAGGTTGTACGGTGTCGTGGGTGAATACTGCTGCCTGGACCTACTCGTACCCTTTGACATCAAGTGTATACTTGTATCTGTAACTAGTCCCTCTAGGTAGCCTTTTCCTCATAATAAAAATTTGACTAAATATTTGACTAGATGAGACAATGATAGATAAGGACTCAGTCAAAATGCACTATTTCTGCATAAGTGTTAAATGGCTCCACCGTATCATATGGTACCTTTCGTCAGGGCTATTGTGAACATTCCACTAGTTTTGCTGGAGCAAAAGTTTTTCCAATAACTCTCTTTTACACAGATTGTATTCTTTTACGATCCTATCGATAGATCAGTCTGCAACTGAACACAATAGATACTGTTTTATCAATCTCTTTCTGCAGTTCAAATCACAGAATTACCATCGCACACGGTGGAGATTAAATTTAGCATTCCCCTTTACTTCATAATCATTTAAAAACACTGTACAGTTTAGAAGTGAATGGTACCCCAACTATCTGCCTGTGCACTTTTTGCTAAGGGCCACCCTCCCTTTACCTAGTCTAATACCTCCACTAACTTCTAATGACTTAGAACGGATATTTCTCAGAGCTCGCCTATGGCCCATGGGCAACATGCTTAGCTACCTCTCCCACTGATGAACAAACATCAACAAATCTCAACTCACACATGAACAAGTTGACAAAATATGACCAGCAGTGTTTTTCTTTCTAATTATGTATTTAGGAAGAGTGGGCTTACACTAATGCAACTTCTAATTCATATGAATTAGATTGGCATTGGACATCTTAGTTCCTCCAACAGCTGAAAATATAGGTAGTTTTTATGATGTTCTTACTTTGAAATCCACACTACGCTATGGATGTGGGGGGGGCTCCGCTCCGCTGGTGGACCTAAGAGCGCAGAGTTCGTCCAAAAACTCCGCTAGCCCCACCAGCAGAGAGGAGCTCACCCAGTGAACACACTGCAGTGCAGTTATGGGCTGCATAGTGCAAGCGCAGACAGTCTGCGCTTGCACTATGCAGCCCATAACTGGACTGCAGTGCACACCAAAGCCTAGGAGCAGAGGCCAAAGGGAGGAAGAAACTGCAGACTCGGAGAGGACGATGTCGATGAGAAGAGAGGAGGACCCCCTGGAACACCCAGGTAAGTCCTCATCTCTTCTTTTTTGTAGTTTGTGCACAATGGTGCACAAACAATGACTGAAACTGCAGCTTTTGCTGCCTATGGCCCTGGCCTGAATTCACGCCTGGGCCGTAGGCAGTGAAAGCTGCTATTTTATGCCTCTTGTGCACCGACCTGCCCTGTGTGCACTGCACACGGGGCAGGCCAGAGCACAACAGACCTGGCAGCTTTTGCTGCCCACAGCTCTGGTCTGAATTCAGGCCAGGGCCGTAGGCAGTGAAAGGAAGTTGCCGTTTAAGGCCTCTTGTGCACCGGCCTGCCCCGTGTGCAGTGCACAGACGACTGACCGGTGCACAAGAGGCCAGAAACTGCAGCTTCTACAGCCCTCTCCTGAATGCGCCTGACCTGGGACGCCCTAAGCAGGGTCAGGCATGGCTAAGCAGGCCCAATCCTGCTTAGCACTTCTGAGATCTGGTGTATTTAGGACTCTCCGGGTCACTGAACTCCGCCTCCGCCAAATTCCATGAAGTTTGTAATCAACTCCACGGAATTCCGTGGAGTCGAACTCCATGAACTCTGTCCAGGCCTACACTGCGCACAAGCCTGAAATGTTAAACAGCCTGTACAATGGCTAATAACAATTGTCCTATTAATGAACACCTGTTCTCGGTGAGGACCCTTGACGTTTCATACCACATTCATGTGACAAACCTGTCTGATGCCATCTTTTGTGGTATTTACAAAATTAATATATTTTGCTACACTTCAAATGGTGTAAGTGTAACTTCAGCAGATGAAAGGTAACAGCAGTTTTGTGTTCCCTGGATATTGTTCACTGCTTGCAGCTTCCACCTGTGAATACGTTGATCTAACCCAATATGTTGAACTTCATTTCTCATCATCCATAGGCACAATAAGTGACAACAATAGATTTCACAGGGCAATCATTTCAAAAGCATAACAGATGGGTAGATCAAGAGGTCCCTATTGTCAAAAAATGGACCACGTGGAGTTCTACTCTATGAATTCCACAGAGTTGGTTAAAAACTCTGTGGATTTCTGTGGGGTTCTGCGTGCGGTGGAATGCCGCCTGGTAGTGGCTAGCTACCACCCTGGTTTATGCGCGTGATCTGCTTAGCACTTCTGAGATCAGGCACATGCCTCCACACTTCCTTTCACCAACTGCCCTCCTTCACAAACTTGCTACGGAAGCATACCCACTGTCTTGCACCAGCCTTGCAATTGCTTCCTCTGCATTTACACACAGCCTCGAACAGCCCTTTCTTGAGGGCTCAGCACTAGTCAGCAGCAAACCGGCTCACCGCCAGTAGCCTGGTATTTTCACAAAGTGACTAACCTTGCCTGCCACTGGGCTCTAAGGCACTCATTTTAGGCCACACACATCTCTATCTGGCGAGGGCTGCCGATCTACCACTCAGTAGATGATGCTTCCCTGCTGGACTCAGCACCGTACCTCATAACACTACTTCCTTTCCTAGGGATGCTGGGGAGAGGTTCTCTTCAAGTGGAACTCTTCAAGGTTCCTTTTTTACAAGCACAGACCTCCCCTATATGGGAATCCTGCTATGCCCAGTGCTGGACCCTGTGGGCACATAGGAGAGAAAGTGAATCCTACTGAGTACAGGCAGGGCCCCTGTTCCCAGTGGCCTGGTTATTTGCCTCCCTCTGCCCCCGGGATGCTGAGGACGGTGAAAGGAGGGAGGCCTGGATCCGGAGCTGGTGCAGCCCCTCAGCAGCAGCTCCACGCCGACTTGCAGAATACTTCTCCTGCCCTGGGCTACTGAGGACAGTGAAAGGAGGGAGGCCTGGATCTGGTGCTGGTGTACCACCTCAGCAGCAGCTCCAACTCCAGCGGAGTTTTTGGCCGAACTCAGTGTTCCAAGTACTGCGCAGACTGCCAAAAATTGAAAAAAAATGTAAAAGGTGATGATTGGAATAATCATACTTAAATCATACTTATAATTCCTGATATGACAATTACAACGGGTGACATGGTGCTACTTATGATAGCGTGGGGCAAACTGAAGTCATGTTCTGTAGTGTGCATAAATATATACAGTTTGCAAAACACAGTTTAAGGGCTCAGCTATCAGGACACGATTAAAATATACAAGAATACTGTTAGACCTGACATGCCTTAGGGTGGTCCCCCCTAACTTTTTGCCTGCCTCCCTCCACTTTTTGGACTTTGTTTTTGCTGGCTTTTAGACTCTGCGCACTTTACAACTGCTAACCAGTGCTAAAGTGCATATGCTCTCTCCCTTTAAATATGGTAACTTTGGATCATACCCAATTGGACTATTTAATCTACTTATAAGTCCCTAGTAATGTGCACTGTATGTGCCTAGGGCCTGTAGATTAAATGCTACTAGTGGGCCTGCAGTACTGGTTGTGCCACCCACTCAATTAGCCCCTTTACCTTGTCCCAGGCCTGCCATTGCAAGGTCTGTGTGTGCAGTTTCACTGCCAATTCGACTTGGCATTTAAAAGTACTTGTCAAGCCTAAAACCCCCCCCTTTTCTACACATAAGTCACCTCTAATGTGTGCCCTAGGTAACCCCTAGAGCAGGGTGCTGTGTGGGTAAAAGGCAGGACATGTACCTGTGTAGTTTACATGTCCTGGTAGTGTAAAACTCCTAAATTTGTTTTTACACTACTGTGAGGCCTGCCCCCTTCATAGGCTAACATTGGGGCTGCCCCCATACATTATTGAAGTGGTAGCTGCTGATCTGAAAGGAGCAGGAAGGTCATATTTAATATGGCCAGAATGGTAATACAAAATCCTGCTGACTGGTGAAGTTGGATTTAATATTACTATTCTAGAAATGGCACTTTTAGAAAGGGAGCATTTCTTTGCACTTAAATCTTTCTGTGCCTTACAATCCACGTCTGGCTGGGTTTAGTTGACAGCTCCTTGTGCATTCACTCAGACACACCCCAAACACAGGGTACTCAGCCTCACTTGCATACATCTGCATTTTGAATGGGTCTTCCTGGGCTGGGAGGGTGGAGGGCCTGCTCTGACACAAAGTACTGCCACATCCCCTACTGCGACCCTGGCAGACAGGATTGAACTGAAAGGGGACCTGGTGCACTTCTAAGCCACTCTTTGAAGTCTCCCCCACTTCAAAGGCACATTTTGTATAAAACAGGGCCTCTGCCCTACCACCTCAGACACTTGCTGGAGAAGAAACCAGAACCAGAACCTGCATCCTGCCAAGAAGAACTGCCTGGCTGGGACTCACCTGACTGCTTTCCACAAAGGACTGCTGCCTTGCTGTTGGCCTGCTGCCTTGCTGAACCCTTGCCTTGCTGCAGAAGTGCTCTCCAAGGGCTTGGATAGAGCTTGCCTCCTGTTTCCTGAAGATTCAGGAACAAAAAGACTTCTTTCTTTCAACTGGACTCCTTGTGCGCCGAAAAATTCGACTCACAGCTTGCTCCGCGGTGAAAAATTCACTGCACGCCGATCTGGAATGATGCTGCTTGACCCAGCAAGGAAAAGATCGACGCAACGCCTGCAGTGCGACCGGAACTTCGACGCACGGTCCGCCTGGACAACGCCGCCCGACTCCCAGAGAGGAAATCGACGCGACGCCTGCCGTGAGGAAGAAAATTCCACGCACAGGCCACCGGAACAACGCGCAGCCGGATAACAAGCCCAGGATTCCACGCACAGACCCCGGGACATCTGGTAATCCCGTGACCCACAGAAGGACTCTGTCCGCGCGCCGGAAAACAACGCACGTCTTCCCCGCGTGAAAAATAATGACGCAAGTCCGTGTGTGAAGGGGCGAAACCGACGCACACACCATTTTTCCATGCATCTCCTCCTCTGCGGCCCTTTGCGGAGATTTTCCACTCCAAACCAGGGGCCATATGTACGAAAGCTTTTTCCCATAGACACAGAATGGGTAAAATCCTTTGGTACATCTGGCCCCAGGTACTTTGTGCTTTAAAGAGACTTTGGGGGTCATTCTGACCTCGGCGGTAAAAGGCGCTTACCGCCGGTCAGAAGACCGCCATAACACCGCCGCGGCCGCGGGAAACCGCCACGGTCATTCTGACCCGCAACAGGCAAACCGCCAAAAACCCGACATCCACAAAAGTCCGCCACTCCAACGGCCAGCGAAAAACTGGCGATGACCAAACCTCCTCCGTCACGCCAACAGAAATACGCCCATTCCATTACGACCCACGAATCCACGCTGCGGTCTTTCAACTGCGGTATTCCATTGGCGGCACACACCGCTGCGGTCAAAATACACACACAGCTCCAAAACACTGCCACATTGGTCATTTTGAAACACACGCACCTGATACACATACAAACACCACTCCCACACACCCAACACAATATAAAACACACACCCACATCACCCACAAACCCCTACGACCACCATTTATTGACTAAGGCCAGAGAGAGACACCACCAGCTAGTACAGAGCATTCACAGGCACATAACACTATCACTATCCACGCACAAAACACCACACACCACCACACTCACCACACTCATCACCACAAACGCCACCCCACACCTCATCCACACCACCCCATGGCACCCCAAAGACACCCCAGGTTTTCAGACGCTGAACTCAGGGTCATGGTGGAGGAAATAGTTCGGGTAGAGCCCCAGCTCTTCGGGGCACAGGTGCAGCACACCACCATTGCCAGGAAGATGGAGCTATGGCAAAGAATAGTGGACAGGGTCAACGCTGTGGGTCAGCATCCACGAAAACGGGACGACATCAGGAAGCGGTGGAACGACCTACGGGGGAAGGAGCGTTCCATGGTATCCAGACACAACATTGCGGTGCAGAAGACTGGCGGCGGACCCCCACCTCAACCCCCAGAATTTACAACATGGGAGGAACAGGTCTTGGCGATCCTGCATCCTGAGGGCCTCGCAGGAGTAGGCGGAGGAATGGACTCTGGTAAGTCTAATCTCAACTACTTCATCCCCCCCACCCACCGGCATGCCAAATCATACCCCCACCCCCATCACACATCCTCCTTGCTAATGTCTCACCATCACAACCCACCCATCCCAACACCAAGCCCTGCATGCGACCACAAACCATGGACACCCATCACCTAAGCATGCCCACTGCACATACCCATCCCCCCCCAAACCACCGTCACAACAGCCCCCACAAGGGAATGCCAGCACTGGGGTACACAGGCACCCACCCATTGCACGCTATGGCACACACAGAAGCAATAACCATACTCTTATACCCCTGCAGGACCCGAACGCCACGACACCACCCAGGAGGGTCCAGAAATGTCCATTCCACCCCCAGAAGAGGCCCACAGTGATGACAGCAGCTCTGTCTCCCTGGACCCAGATGACCAGCCCGGCCCATCGGGGACCTCGGGACAGTCGGTTCCCCTCAGACAGCCACAGGCCACAGCAGACCTACCCCCCTCTGGGAACACCAGCACAGCACCCACCCAGCGGGCCCATGCCTCTGTCTCCAGGACACGTCAATCAGCGGTGTGTCCACCACTACAGGGCACCCAGGTTAACCCACCACCCCAACAACAACAGGGACCTGGGGGCAGTGGTAGTGGGCACACGGTCCAGGGGACAGAGGCCCAGGGAAACAGGGGAACTGGGAGGGCTACTGTGCGACAGGGGGGGGACAGGCCCAGGGAACCCACTCTCCACGAGGCCCTATCCTCCATCATGGGAGCATACCACCGCTCCCAGGAGACGATGACGACGGTCCTGGCCAGGTTCCAGGAGATCCAGGTACTGCAGGAGGAACAGTTTATGGGGTTCAGGGAAGAACTCAGAAACATCAGTTCCGCAATGGGCACCATCGTTGTGGCTCTCAATCAGATTGTCAGCACACTGCGGGACCATGTGGCACCACAAAGGGCCCCTGTCACTAGCATGGACCAAGAACAGGCTACCACCTCCGCCGGCGCTAGTGGACAGGAGGCCCCGACACAAGAACAACAGGCCACCAGAACCCCACCCCCTGCAGAAGGAGGACCACCCCGCAAGCGGTGCCTGAGATCTAGAAAGAAGACAGAGTAGGATGCCAAGACCCCCGCCAGGAAAGGATACCCCCTGATTGTCATCCCACTGTCCCACATTGTCACCCTGTCCAACCTTAAACTGCCCCTGCTCCACCTTCCACAGGCATATGGACAATGCACCTGTGAGACTGAAAATCTGGACTCTGCCATGGACATTCCTCCACCATCACCCATCACCGAATTGCAACCATTACCCAAAATTGAGCACTTTAATAAACACACTTATTGCACAAAAATAATCTGGAGTCTGCCTGTATTTTTGAACAAATGTATTACACAGAACCGTGCCAAAATGTCCAGTTACATTGTGATGACAACATACCACTGTCACACAGCTGTAGTCCATGGGGAAACAAAGCAGAGGTCACGGAGTGGGGCCCACATCTCTGAAATTGGAAGGGAAAGTCACAACTCAGTTAACATACACTGGGGGGAAACTCAGACAGTAGAGAGGCAGGAGACTTTAAGTAAATGTAAAATGCCGGTGTTGATTCTTACCTGTATGTCATTGAAAATACTGCTGTATCACTGTGTCCCTGTTGTCTGTGTCGTCCTCTTCGTCTTCCTCCTCTTCACTCTCCGCAGGCTCCACAGCTGCCACAACACAACCATCTGGACCATCCTCCTGCAGGAAAGGCACCTGGCGTCGCAAAGCCAGGTTGTGAAGCAGACAGCAGGCCACGATGATATGGCACACCTTCTTTGGTGAGTACATTAGGGATCCACCTGTCATATGGAGGCACCTAAACCTGGCCTTCAGGAGGCCGAAGGTCCGCTCGATCACCCTCCTAGTACGCCCATGGGCCTCATTGTACCGTTCCTCTGCCCTTGTCCTGGGATTCCTCACTGGGGTCAGTAGCCAGGACAGGTTGGGGTAACGAGACTCACCAATTAGCCACACACGGTGTCTCTGAAGTAGTTCCATCACGTAAGGGATGCTGCTATTTCGCATGATGTACGCGTCATGCACTGACCCAGGGAACTTGGCATTTACATGGGAGATGTACTGGTCAGCCAAACAGACCACCTGGACATTCATGGAATGATAACTTTTCCTGTTCCTGTACACCTGTTCACTTTCTCTGGGGGGTACCAAAGCCACATGGGTCCCATCAATGGCACCTATGATGTTGGGGATATGTCCAAGGGCATAGAAGTCACCCTTCACTGTAGGCAAATCCCCCACCTCAGGGAAAACGATGTAGCTCCGCATGTGTTTGAGCAGGGCAGACAACACTCTGGACAACACCTTGGAAAACATAGGCTGAGACATCCCTGATGAAATGGCCACTGTTGTTTGAAATGACCCACTTGCCAAAAAATGGAGTACTGACAGCACCTGCACTAGAGGGGGGATCCCTGTGGGTTGGCGGATGGGTGACATCAGGTCTGGCTCCAGCTGGGCACACAGTTCCTGTATAGTGGCTCTGTCAAGCCTGTATGTCAGTATGACATGTCTTTCTTCCATTGTCGACAGGTCCACCAGCGGTCTGTACACGGGAAGATTCCTCCATCTCCTCGCAAGTCCCAGCGGACGGTGCCTAGGAAGGACAACATGGAGCACAGAGTCAATCAACCCACAGGTACGTTCCCACAGCTTGCACAGTACACGATTCTCAATGCATTGAATGGCTTGTATGAGTGTTGATGCAAGGCCTAGGTATGTGTGACGCAGTAGAAATTAAGATATGGGGGCCCTTGAAATGGCGGCTGCCTGACCTGTGAAGTGCGACAGTGGGATGTGAGGTCAATGCGCTGGCGTGGCACACCGTGGCGGTAGGCGGTCGAAGACCGCAGCGCAAAGCCGCATTGGTTAACATTGAACCCTATGGGTTTCAGGAGCCAATGAGGATGTGCGCCGGCGGTCGCGGTACGCACCGCAGCGGTACGCACCGCCGCGGGCGTGACCGCCATTTTCTATCTGCTTAATCACTCGATACCTGATCATCCACAGGAGAGGAGCTATACTGCAAGTGCTGCTGTGACCTAGGTCTGGAAGAGACAATGGCTGCTGCGACTGGGGAAAGGGCCCCTGCCTTCACTTCTGAAGAATTGGAGAAACTCATGGATGGGGTCCTCCCCCAGTATGCGCTACTCTACGGTCCTCCAGACCAACAGGTAAGTACACTGGGACCATGCTTTGTGGCCAATGCCTGGGTTGAGTGGGGTGAATGAAAGATGGTGGGGAGGGGAGCGAATGAGGCATGCATCAAACGAAAGATGAGAGCATGTGCCACATGGCAAAGGTGGGGATGGGGGGCCACTCACATCGAGCATGCAGAAGGTGATGTTTGTTTCATTTTCTCCCCCTGCACATGTCACATAGGTCAGCGCCCATCAGAAAATCGACATTTGGCGTGCCATCGCCAAGGACGTCCGGACCCTGGGGGTCCACAACAGACGGGGCACCCACTGCCGGAAGAGGTGGGAGGACATCCGCGCGGGAGCAGGAAGACCGCGGAGGCTCTGCTGGGGATGGCCTCCCAACGTAGGAGGGGTGCCAGTCGTGCTTTGACCCCTCTGATGTCCCGGATCTAGGCGGTGGCCTACCCCGATTTGGATGGGCACGTGAGGACATCACAGCAGACACAAGGGGGTGAGTACAAGCACATTCTGCTGATTTAGCGCACATTGGAGGTGTCTGGGTGGGGGAGGAGGGCTGTGGGTATCCCTAGGCCAGGGCGTGTTCTGTAGGCTAGGCCCCTCCGTTAGGCATGGCCCTGTACCCCCGCCTCCCACCTCTGTAGGTTGCCTAGTACAGCTAACCATGGCCCTGTGTCACCTATGTGTGGAGTTGTCATCCATAGGCTTGTAGGCCATGTCCCACGGCTTGAGTAGTGTACCCCAAGTGCGCGGCGTAGTGCAGGGGCCTTCTGTGTCTGTCCTATCCGCCAACGGTGTCGCCAATGCATGCACTCAACATGTCTTTGTTTCTCCACCCCCCCCCCCCCCGTTTTTTTGTGGTCTTCCTGTTCATGTGTGCATTAGAATCATCAGGTGGAGGAGAAGTGGCATCGGAGCACGAGGGAGCTGCATCTCACATGGCCATGGAGGGCTATGCAACTGACTCTGATTTCACCAGTGGGACGGAGGGCGAGGGGAGCTCCACAGTGGGGACACGTGGTGACACCAGCGACACAGATACGTCCTCGGAAGGGAGCTCCCTTGTGGTGGCGGCAACATCCGTGCCCTCCGCAACAACAGGTACAGCCGCCACCCAGCGCACCAGCTCCGCCCTCCCAGCAGCCCCTCAGCCTTCGCCCCGTGCCCACTCACCCAGGAAGGTGGGCATCTCCTTCGCCCCAGGCACCTCAGGCCCTGCCACAGTTACCCCTGCTGCCCTCAGTGAGGAGGTCATTGACCTCCTGAGGACGCTCATTGTTGGGCAGTCTACCCTTTTGAATGCCATCCAGGGTGTAGAAAGGGAGGTGCACCGGAGTAATGCATACCTGGAGGGCATTCATTCGGGTCAGGCTGCCCATCAGCGATCGTTCAACGCTCTGGCCTCAGCACTGACGGCAGCCATTGTCCCTGTCTCCTGCCTCCCTCCTCCAACTTCCTCAACCCAGTCCCACTCCCCTGTACCTCTGCCTATCCCAGACACACCTACAGACCAGCTGCACACACCTCAACACCCAAGGGAAGCTCATCCAGACATAAGCACCACACATCACACAAGCATTCACACAAGCAACATCCACATGCAGACATGCCAACAGCCACTGCCTCCTCTGTGTCCACCTCCTCCTCGTCTCCCTCCTCCCTCCCTGTGACGTCTCCACTCACACTTGCATGCACAACATCTTCAGCCACTACGTCCATCACCAGCACACCCACCAGAACACTCCGCACACGTGCAGTCACCACCCCCACTACCATTTACACGTCCCCTGTGTCTTCTCCCAGTGTGTCTGTCACCCCCTCTTCCAAACCACACAAACACAGGCAGCCACCCACCCAACAGCCATCCACCTCACGACAGCCTCCAGCACAAGCACCTGCACCCAAAGACACCAGACTTCACTCTCCTACAACCACATACTCTTCCTCCACTCCCATACCCACTACAACTACCCGTCCCTGTCTTACTAAATAGCTTTTCCTTTCCAACCTTGACCTCTTTCCATCAACTGACCCACCCCCTCCATCTCATAAGGCTCCAATCAGCACCTCAGCCACCACAAAACCTGGACCTACAAAGACAGTAGTCCAAGGATTTTGGAGTCCACCACCTTTAAGCCCAGCTACTTCGGCTAGGAGTAAAGAGACGGCCAGCCCACCTCCTGCAAAAAAAGCCAAGAAAGCCAGTGCCCGGCGCGAGAGGCCAAAGACAGCAGGCTCCAAAAGCACTACCCTGGCACCGTCTGGGAGTGGGGTGCCACCTGGCACACCGGCAAAGGGAGGAAAGGGCCACAGACGAGCAGGGAAGGGTGGCAAGGGCAGCACGCCCGACAAGTCCAGCCACAGCCCAGCTGCACAGGAGGGCCCCGCCAGCCACAGCCCAGCTGCCCAGGAGGGCCCGCCAGCCACAGCCCAGCTGCCCAGGAGGGCCACGCCAGCCACAGCCCAGCTGCCCAGGAGGGCCCCGCCAGCCACAGCCCAGCTGCCCAGGAGGGCCCCGCCAGCCACAGCCCAGCTGCACAGGAGGGCCCCGCCAGCCACAGCTCAGCTGACCAGGAGGGCCCCGCCAGCCACAGCCCAGCTGCCCAGGAGGTCCCCGCCAGCCACAGCCCAGCTGCCCAGGAGGGCCCCGCCAGCCACAGCCCAGCTGCCCAGGAGGGCCCCGCCAGCCACAGCCCAACTGCACAGGAGGGCCCCGCCAGCCACAGCCCAGCTGCACAGGAGGGCCCCGCCAGCCACAGCCCAGCTGCACAGGAGGGCCCCGCCAGCCACAGCGCAGCTGCACAGGAGGGCCCCGCCAGCCACAGCCCAGCTGCCCAGGAGGGCCCCGCCAGCCACAGCACAGCTGCACAGGAGGGCCCGCCAGCCACAGCCCAGCTGGGCAATGAAGGAGCGCCAGCCACAGCCCAGCTGGGCAATGAAGGAGCGCCAACTCAAGCAACGCTGAACATGGCAAGGACTGCCAAGGCAAGCACTGCTGAACAGGGCCCTTCAAGTCAAGAACCTCTGAACAGGGCCCTTCAAGTCAAGAGCCGCTGAACAGGGCCCTTCAAGTCAAGAACCTCTGAACAGGGCACCGCCATCTCAAGGACCGCTGAACAGGGCCCTTCAAGTCAAGAACCGCTGTACAGGGCACCGCCATCTCAAGAACCGCTGAACAGGGCACCGCCATCTCAAGAACCGCTGAACAGGGCACCGCATCTCAAGAACCGCTGAACAGGGCACCGCCATCTCAAGAACCGCTGAACAGGGCACCGCCATCTCAAGCACCGCTGAACAGGGCCCTTCAAGTCAAGAACCGCTGAACAGGGCCCTTCAAGTCAAGAACCGCTGAACAGGGCCTTCAAGTCAAGAACCGCTGAACAAGGCACCGCCATCTCAAGCACCGCTGAACAGGGCCCTTCAAGTCAAGAACCGCTGAACAGGGCACCGCCATCTCAAGGACCACTGAACAGGGCCCTTCAAGTCAAGAACCGCTGTACAGGGCACCGCCATCTCAAGAACCGCTGAACAGGGCACCGCCATCTCAAGAACCGCTGAACAGGGCACCGCCATCTCAAGAACCGCTGAACAGGGCACCGCCATCTCAAGAACCGCTGAAAAGGGCACCACCATCTCAAGAACCGCTGAACAGGGCCCTTCAAGTCAAGAACGCTGAACAGGGCACCGCCATCTCAAGCACTGCTGAACAGGGCCCTTCAAGTCCAGAACCGCTGAACAGGGACCTTCAAGTCAAGAACCGCTGAACAGGGCCCTTCAAGTCAAGAACCGCTGAACAGGGCACCGCCATCTCAAGCACCGCTGAACAGGGCCCGTCAAGTCAAGAACCGATGAACAGGGCACCGCCATCTCAAGGACCGCTGAACAGGGCCCTTCAAGTCAAGAACCGCTGAACAGGGCACCGCCATCTCAAGAACCGCTGAACAGGGCCCTTCAACTTAAGCACTGCTCCGCTGGGCACCGCCGTCTCTGCACCGCTCCGCTGGGCCCTTCATCTCAAGCACCGCTCCGCTGGGCACCGCCGTCTCTGCACCACTCCGCTGGGCCCTTCATCTCAAGCACTGCTCCGCTGGGCCCTTCATCTCAAGCACCGCTCCGCTGGGCCCTTCATCTAAAGCAACGCTCCGCTGGGCCCTTCATCTCAAGCACCGCTGAACAGGGCCCTTCAACTCAAGCACTGCTCCGCTGGGCACCGCCGTCTCTGCACCACTCCGCTGGGCCCTTCATCTCAAGCACCGCTCCGCTGGGCATCGCCGTCTCTGCACCGCTCCGCTGGGCCCTTCATCTCAAGCACTGCTCCGCTGGGCCCTTCATCTCAAGCACCGCTCCGCTGGGCCCTTCATCTCAAGCACCGCTCCGCTGGGCCCTTCATCTCAAGCACCGCTCCGCTGGGCACCGCCGTCTCAAGCACCGCTGGCCCATTGGCAGAAGGGGCAGGCCCGCATCTGTGTCGGGCAGGGCTGCACGAAGCCATCTGGGCACCATGCCTCCTCCAGAACCAGTGGAGTCAGTAATCCACTTGTGAGACTGTGGCTTTGCACTCCCCAGGATGGCACAGTGGGCAATCCACCCACTGTAGAGACTTGTGAGACTGTGGCTTTGCACTCCCCAGGATGGCACAGTGGGCAATCCACCCACTGTAGAGACTTGTGAGACTGTGGCTTTGCACTCCCCAGGATTGAACAGTGGCCATGGAGGCCCCTCGTGGATCTGGTGTCGTGGACTCATCTGGCTGAGGTGCCCCCCTTCCCTTCCCCCTGAGGTGCCTGTAGTTTTGCTATCTGATGCCCCTGCAGTGTTCTCTCCATTGGAGCCGGGTATCCTGTGTGGGCTTTGCCCATGTGTTTAGGCCCATTGGCCCATGAACAATGGCTGATACCCAATTTGGACTGGACAATTTACATATGTATATATAGTTATAGATGTTTGATATATTTTTTTACTTAGCCGTACAATATACTTCAAATTTCATGATCATTTTATTTTGTCTTTGCATTCTTCCGGGGGGTTTGGGGGTGTCACTCCGAGTTGTTGCTATGCATTGATGTGTATGTAGTTGTGGGTGAGGGTGAGGGTGGGTGTGTCGCGTATGTGTGTCCCCGTAATTTTTTGCCTCCCCTGTGTCGTAGGTGCAGTACTCACCGTTGTCTTCTGCGCCGGCGTTCGTGCTCCTGGTAGAGGAGCAGGAAGACAATAGCTGGTCGGATGTGTAGTTCGGGTTCCATGCTGTCCAGATTCCTCGTGGAGTGTGTAGAGGTGAGCGTTTTCCGTTCGTAATGCCTGTTTCCGCCGTGTTTTTATCGGCGGGGCTACCGCCCCGGAAAAGGTGGTGGATTGGTGGGTTGTGATAGGGTGGGCGGTACATTGTCTCCTGCCTGTCTGTTGGCGGTGACCGCCACGCTGTTTGTTTGTCCCGCCGTGGCAGTCGGAGTGTTAAAGTGGCGGTCTCTGTTGGCGGTTTCCGCCAGGGTCAGAATTCCATTTTTTACACCGCCTGCCTGTTGGCGGGTTGGCCGCCGCTTTAACACCGACCGCCAGGGTTGGAATGACCACCTTTGTTTGCTTTTTAAAGACTTAAGACACTTCATATCACTTTTCAATGATATCTCTACAATCTCATATTGCATCTTTTATCGTTTTGACTTGCAAATACCCAGATAAATATTATATATTTTCCTAAACACTGTGTGGTGTATTTTTGTTGTGCTATATTGTGTTATTGTATGATTTATTGCACAAATACTTTACACATTGCCTTCTAAGTTAAGCCTGACTGCTCAGTGCCAAGCTACCAGAGGGTGGGCACAGGATAGTTTGTATTGTGTGTGACTTACCCTGACTAGAGTGAGGGTTCTTGCTTGGACAGGGGGTAACCTGACTGCCAACAAAAAAACCCATTTCTAACAAATACAATATCTCGTCACAACAGAGTTTAATGGAAAGGATCCTTTCAACAAATGATCTTGTGGTTTGAGACCATACTATTTGACAGGGTCCTCCTGCGGACAAATGTAGCAACCTGACCTAGCTGGAGGCTGTGTGTCACAACACATTGGTGACAGCATGCATACAGGAAGGACCGTCCTTACTTTGAGGAAAGCACGAAGATTCCACGCCTCCCATTTACTCCTGATTTTTGAGGAGTGGTCTATGTAGTATGCCTCGCATATTCTCATTTATTCAATTTAGTCTCATTTGTGAGACAGATACTCCAACAAGGTCAGTGTGCTACGTTTGTTCTGAGGACGACCCTGTCAAATTGTACTGGTTGGATTCTACTATAAGAATTAAAAATATGATTATACCAATCATTAAATGTGTTTGTTTTTTCCCATATTGTTTCACTTCTTCATTTTTTGTCTGGATAGACTTCTTGGACCTACCCATCTGTTAGGGCTTCAGAAATGATTGCCCTTGGAACATTTGTTATAATAATGACTTGCATACCCTATTTCCTTGGGAGTACATGGTTAATATGTCCTTTTCTTTATTGATCAATAGATTTTCCATCATCTATCTTCACAGTTAGTGATATCACTGCATTTGCTACCATCCATCTGCACATCAAGCAACATTTCTATTTTTCATCCAAAACCATCTTTAAAAGAAAAGCAAAGTAAAAGGACTTCACTTCTCATCATCCATCTGCACAGGAAATTACATCACAGGAACTCCGATGAGCCATCAGCACAGTAAGTGACATCATTGGATTTCCCATCATCTATCTGCACATGTTGTGACATCACTGGATTTCCTATCATCTCTCAGAACAGGAAGTGACATCACTAGTTTCTTCAAAACTAGGCCTGGGCAGAACTCGCAGAGTTTTGCTCTGCTGAATCCTGCAAAGTTATAAAAAAAACTCAGCGATATTCAGTGGAACTCCGCAAAAGGGTGGAAGCATGCTTGTTTTTTCAGGCAAGTAGCACGTTCTGCCTGAAATATCATCAGTGCGAAAGACACCACAAAGTCCACATGGACACTGCCATTTTGTTTTACCTGCTTTCTGTTCTTGCTACTTTTTCAGGCCAGTGGCATGTTCTGCCCTGAAAAATAATCAGTGTGAAAGGCAACACACAGTCCGCATGGATGTGGCCATTTTCTTTTACCTGCTTTCTGTTCTTTCGGTCTCCTTTTTCAATCCCTTAAAAATGTATTCAATCCTCCCCCATCCCACTCATCCACCCCTCCTTTACCTTATTTTATCTGTGTGTGCCTTTCTGTTGCTGTATTTTACATTGTTTAAAATTTTCATTGTATTTATGTACTTTTTTGTTTTTCCTTTCTGCTTCCTTAGTTCTTCCTTTCTGCTTCTCTGTTCTCTTACTTAGTTCCTTCCTACTTCCTATTACAGGTGGTGGTGCCAATGCGGCAGCCACAAGCCGCACACTTTACAGGCGCCAACGCCACCAAGGAGTACAGCCCACCCCATTTTTTTAGAGGCAGAGGTGGCTGCACCTGTTTTTTATGTGCAGTGCCACCTCCACTTCATTCTGGCAGCAGGAAGCGGGCCTTGGAGAAGGTACGCCCTGTGGGAGCATTGGATGCTGTGGGGGAGAGTACGTCAGTGTGTGCCACGGAGCACTGGGGTCCAGCACACAGTGCAGCAGCTAGGCGTAGACGTGGCAGGGCTCGGTGAGTAATTCTTCATTTTGTGTTCTACAATGCTAATATTGTTTTTAAAAAAAACATGTTGATCACACTCACAAGTAAGTTAAGTTTACATTACTGATATCATATGATCCAGATTGAGCTAGCCAGGTACTTGACACTACCTAATCATACTTGTCGGCGCTCGCTTGGGCTAATTACTTAAGAAGTCATTCAGACTCAGTGAGTTATCGCTATCTGTGCCTTTTGTTGTGTAGCTCATACAGTCCCAATCTCTCAGTGATGTGTAGTGTGCATCTATGCAATGAAATGGGAGACTGAGTTGGCCCATAAACACAGGTTGAAAAGCAAAGATCATTTGTTGCAATGCATTAGTATTTCCACATGCAGTTTAGGTTTAGGAAATTAGGAATAGGGTTTAGGTTTAGGAAATTCAGAATTAGTCAACCCAATAGCAGTACTGTAGACAATCTGGTTTAGAAAAGTACGATGCTACTGCGTTTGCCTGTCAAAATATATTTTGGGGGACTAGCTGTACCACTTTTCTATCTCCTTTATTTCTTACTTCAGCACCCAAGGGCAAGAGGGCTCCTAAGGCGGGTGAGGAGTTGAAGGGGCTGCCACCACCAGTGCCACGGCATGTGGAACTATCATCACCAGTGTGGTGGTGATGCTCCTGCTAGCCCCAGTAAGTCCTGTTATTAATATTTCCCTAACTTTAACCTCTGTCCACTAATTAAATGATTTTGCCTTATATATTTTTTATACTGTCTCCTTTTTTTCAACTCCTCTAGCTAATGTGTGTTAAATTCTTGTTATTCCTGCATTATCCTTTTTTCTATATTTCATGTTTCTGTAGCTGACTTCCTCCTGTATTTAGTAGTAGCGTGTATCTTTCTTCTGCTTTCTTAGTAAGCTTTACCTCTTCACATAGATATCTTGTGATAATGTAAGACTTAGAGAACAGATTTTTGGTACTCTACTGTGAAGATTGCAGGCCCAAGTGAGCTAATATTCAGTACGCATGCTTGTTGAGAAGGCTTTATTTTTGTGACTCATGTTAAGAGAGTGGCCATGGTCATGGTGCCCCTCCAATGTTGTGTTATCGTTTGTTTATATAGTGTTCCAGTAGTTTCCATTACAGTGCAGCATGGAAGGAAAGTATGAGGCCCCACTGCATTTGCCAACCAAGACCATATGTCCTTTACTGACCATTATCCCACTCCTTCATTGTTCTTTAATGGCTTTGAGTCATCATAGCTCTGCCCCTCCACTACAAAACTTTTTTGGCTTGCTTGATTACCTGGCTTTTCTAACATGGCAACCAACAAACTGCCCAAAGTAGTAGTTTTGATAGAAGATACTGCTAAAAGATCTGTAATGAGGTATTGCGGTTGTATTTTATTTAAAAAATAAACAATGAGGGGAGGCTTATCTGCCATTTAAAATCAAATGTGTAATGTTTTTTTCTAGCCACACAAACTACAAGTGCCAGGGCCAGTGGCAGCATCAGTGCGGCAGATGCAGCAAAGGGGGCAGTTCGAGAGGGAGTCCTAGTGGTTGCACGGATGGTTGATGGTAAGTGAGGAAAATATCCCATACGTCATTGTTCAGCACCTCCCTGCTTATGGCATTTCACCACCCATGACCTACCTGCAGCATGGTTCAATTTCACACTACAATGTTGGGTGAGCAATATGAGTCTGCTTCAGTTATAGCAACATTTATGAAGTTTTTAATGCATTACAAAGGGAAAATAAGTTGTGTTTCCCTGTTCCCACACAATCACCTCTTAGTACTTCTCTCCTTTATTCCTTCCTAAGTTCTGTCCCAGCCTACCAAAAAGAATTGAAAAATCCATTCTTGGCATGTGGTTCATTTTTCTGGCCAAGTGATTTATGTAAATATATACTTCATGGCTTCCATAACGGATTTACACCTGCTTAAATGTTTTCCTTTCATCATTCATCAACTATAGTAAATGACTAAGCCAAAGCTTAGCACATGCTGATCAGTGACACCTCCATACTATTCTCTGGCAAAACCTCTACTTAGCCTAATCTTTCTAACTTATACTGCACTAAAGTAAGACTACTTACTGCCAAGCAAAGATATTTATTGAGAATAGTTTGTAGAGGAAGGAGAGGCCAGAGAGTAAAGTGGGACTAAGGGTCTGATTAAGAGTTTGGCAGATGGGATACTCTGTGATGAATGTGCCCAAAAAATCTATCTCCTGCTCCTTTCCCTGTCCTGTAGCAGCGTTTTTCCCACTGTCTACTTACGGAAGACAGGATATCTGTGTTTTATACTTGATGTGTGTGACGTAGTATTATTATTATTCATCTGCCTTGTTGGAGTCTGGGGGTATTGAAAGGCAGTAAGAGAAGAGCAAGACCATTAGAATTAAAGTAAAATTTCCATTACAGCTGCCCCAGATGCAGACTGCAGAGACTAACAAAGTCCCCGACGCGCTAGCATGCCTCCAATAATTTAGCACAAGAATACTCGTGCTGTATAGTGCATAATGCTTTTCACATTAATGAGTGGAAATTCATTTTTCTTCTTACACTCAAAGTGTCCATTTAGTTTTTTTACTAGGAAATCCATTAGAGAAAAAACACTTAGGGCCTGAATTAGATATTGGCAGATTGGGCTACTCTGTCAAAAACATGATGGATATCTCGTCCACCATATTATGTTTACAATCTATCCTATCAAGATTGTAATACAGTGGACAGAATAACCGTCATATTTATGGCAGAGTAACCCCAATGCCAAGGTTTAAATCAGGCCCTTAGTTTTAGTCTGGTAGTATTCTGGCTTAATTCCTTGCAGCCAGTCAGTGCTTGAATGTGGGGCATGTGTTGGGAAAGCTTGGCCCTGTGACAAATCAAATAAAAAAATTCCAAAGGCCCCTAGAGTACAGCAGTGTACTGCTTCTGTGCCACTTTATAAACAGGTATTTGCACTGAGCGTTATTTACATTTGTTTTTTATCTTTCTTGATATAACTACTCCTGCTGGTCCACCACCACCACCATCTCTGCAGGAGATAGCAGCATGGCTGTGGTAGTAACAGATGGAATCCATCCAGGCCGAATATCAACAGCTTGTGGCTTTGGAGGAGGAGAAGGCACCTGCCCTTGGCCCTGATACCTCCAACCAGCTACCAGTGCCTCCATCCTTGCCACAACATCCCATTACTCCACTGTTGACCCCCCTCGCACCAAGACCTCTTCCAATGCTGCAAGCTGTTAGAGCTGGCACTGCTTCGCCAGGAGATGGCAAGCCTTCAACAGGAGGTAGCAAGCCTTCAAGCCCACCTAGATAAAGTCCTCTGATGCCCTCTTTTTACTTTTTGTTTTGGTGGGAGGGACTTGTAGCGAGTTGAGAGAGTAGATATTGAGAAGGGAATGGGACGTTGGACTTTTCTGTTTTCTTTGGACATCTTGGACATTGATTGGAGATGGGGTAAGTTGTTTGTGGGAAAGGGGAAGGTCTGTTGTTGGTGGAAGGGGTGGGTTTTATTTATATGGTTGGATTTGAGGTTGTTTGGGGGAGGGTGGCCTGTTGTGGGTGGAAAGGGTGAGTCTTTAAGAAAAATTTAAAGGAAATTATTCTTTAGCACAGCCTACTTTTTCATATTCTACTTATCAAAATGTATATCAGTTAGCTATACCCTTGTTTTACTATCCTTCATAACTATATTGACTGCAAGGGTGGTATGCCATTGCCTGTGCCTATATTACATACAGCCACCAACATAAACAGCATCTCAATCAATCAATCAATCAGGTGTTATTTGTATAGTGTGGCTTGTCCCCCAAGTGGGTATCAATGCGCTTGCTGAAGGTGTTAATTTGAAAATCCAGGTTTCTAGTCCTTTCTGAAGTGGGTCAGCAAGGGTATGTTGGGGAGGTGGAGATGGAGGAGGAGACCCTTCCAGGCTTTGGCGGTGAGGTGGGAGAAGGAGCATCCTCCAGTGAGGCAGTGGATTATGCATGGAATTTTTGTTAGGGTGATGTGTGCCAAGCAAAGTTTCCTGGTTGATTGGTGGAGATGAAGGCAGTGCTTCAGGGAGTCGGGTCCTTTGCTATGGAGGGCTTTGTAGACATGGGCCAGGAGTTTGAAATGGCACCTTTTCTGGATCAGAAGCCAATGGAGGTCCTTCGAATGCTGGGTGATGTGGGTTCTCTTGGCCAGGTCAGTATGGCAGCTGCATTCTGGATCATCTGGAGTCTTTGCATGACTTTGGTGGTGGTGCCTGCATAGAGTGCGTTGCAATAGTCCATTTGGCTGATGATGAGGGCCTGTGTCACTGTCTTCCTCATACCAATGGGGAGCCACTTAAAGATCTTGCACAGCATGTGGAAGTAGGCTGAGGAAACAGTGTTGACCTGGTGTTTCATGGAGAGTTCACTGTCAGGAATGATGCCAGGGAAGCGGGCATGATCTTTCATTGTTGGGGTGGGTCTGAGCTCTGCTGCCCACCAGGAGTCGTTCCAGAGAGTTGAGTGTCTACAGAAGATCATGACCTCCATTTTGTCTCTGTTGAGCTTCAGGCTGTTGTCCTTCATCAAGGCGGATATGTTCTTCATACAGATGTGGAAGTTGGTCTTCCTCTTGGTGGGATCTGTTGAGAGCGAGAGGATGAGCTGCATGTTACCAGCATTTGAGAGGATCTTGATGTTGTGCAATCTCACAATGTCTGCAATGATGTCATGTAGACGTTAAAGAGTGTTGGGCTTAGGGAGGATCCTTGCGGGATGCTGCAGATAGTGTTCTTGACAACTGAGCTGAAGGGGGTAGTTGGACTGTCTGGGCACGTCCCCCGAGGAAGGATGTCATCCATATGAGCACAATATCTGTGATCCCAATCTGGCGTCTTAATCTTCAGTAGAAGTTAGTTACTAACTAAACTAGTTCACTTCATACCATGGTTCCTTCATCTGAATAGATGAAGTGATGGCTGCTACCTTTCTCAATCTTCCAAAACCTTATGGCAGGTTTTCCCAAGGTGCCTTCTTAATGGTGGTGGTAGTAGTAGGAGGCTAGTGTGCTAAAAGGGGAGACATCACTAGTGAGGTCCCACTCCCACCTAGGTGAGCTCCAACTGTAGGATTAATCAGAAGGATTATCCATCACAGGCAAATAGATTGAAATAAAGCACAGAGTTAGGGAGTTATTTATTTATATCATAATTTTACAAAGACTGAGACAAGACTACCACCTTGTCTCAAAGACCAGTTATTATAACAAAAACTAGCAATAGTACCTTTGTTTGAGCAACAGAGAGCTAGTACTTAATTCAACTTATTAAATCCTCATGTCAGGAGAAGTGGGCTCAGCACTAGATAGAAAAGGTTAAGTGTTTAAGGCCTGAATGATGATGTTGATGTTGAATGACATCATATATATCTAAATTATGAATCCCTTTTATGCATGGGTGGGGAACTGGGGCTGGTTGGGCAATTGCTCAGGTACTTAAAGATTCTGCAATGAGTTAGTACCACTTTCACCACATCTTCACCAAGTGAGTGATCCATTTATGGTATAAATTAAGTCACACCTCAATAAATAACACAGCCTAGAGGAAGTGGGTTAGGGCTTTGATGAATGGATGGGAAAGGGGAGTTTAGAAAGGTGTGATGAAGACAAACACAACAATAATATTTATCAGGTTGATGGAATGCATCCATATCATGAAATCTGTAGTTAAGGAAATGAAGGCATGACAGTTCAATTAAATGTATTGCACACAGTCTTTCAGCCACATCTAAGTGTAAAAAATACAAATTATGAAGGAGTGATTGAACCCACACAGTTCTAAAAGTTATGATTGTTAAAAGTAAATGATAATGTATAAATGCCGAATTGGGCGCTGTATCTCCATTCTTCTTAGAATATCCTGAATGGCTGTCTTGGTTGGCTGGCTTCCCTGGGCCATTAACGTAAGCTGGAGTGCTGCAGAGCTTTCGCCTTTCCTGCAGGAGAAGAGGAGACCTGTGGATTGTAGAACAGTAATGATATTGTAGAGTTAAGGAAAAGGACATCAGGTAAGTGTCACGGGGTCCTTTCCTCGGGATCTGCACGTTGCTGAACAAAAGCCCCCCCTCCCAGCATCACCAACTCAGAAAGCTATTATAGCACAGAGTTATGGTGAAGCCAGTCAGGAGGAAGGGAATTAAGGAAGAGAACAGCCGGGGAGAGATCTGAAAAGGAAAGGTTAGAACAATATGCATTTACTCATTCATGGAAAATTTAAATCATTTATAGACTCTTGACTAAATGTGTCTCCGAGATATCAGGTGGAGACCTCTTCTAAAATACGGGCGAAGCCCCTTGTAAAACACAACCTCAGATTCAAGAGATGACAAGAACGTTGAATTATGATTTTACACAGAATATCAATCCTGTAACATTTATGTATTCACAACATAAACCTTTGATCATGACTTAGAAAATCTCAAAGAATTAAATATGTTTATTCATATCTTAAGTTATTCAAAGAACAATGAAAACTTTGTTTGGTTCATCTCCAAAATACTTTCACATTCATAATAAAAGATGTCAAAAAGGTTTTACTCATTAAAACCTAAAGCGCCTTACTTAATAACACCAGGAAGCGCCTTTACTCAGGTTGTCTAAATCACTTAGACCATTGTTCCAAGAACCTTTTCCTTCTGTGAACTGAAGCGCTTTATATCTGGGAACTTGTCGTCGTTTGGACTCTTGCTCTGAGCAAGACTGCTGGTTTAAGGATGACAGTACTTTTGTTTGTAGGCGACTGCGTCTTTCCTACTACAAGTCGCAACTGTTGTCCCAACGTTACCGGCTCACTAGCAGCACCTCACCAGAAGCACAATAGTAAAAGGTGATTTTTGGCAGCCGTTTACGCATGGACTCGAAAATAAAATATCTCAGGGAGTGTTGTGGTTAAACGGAGATTTCCCTTTTCTCACAAATATATTATGTCTCATACAAACACAGGCAATGGCACACATGCAGTAAAGTTACAATAGTTTGTACTTAACATAACTGCAATTTGCGATAAGTTGCATGGGCTGCAATGATTAGGATAATGAATAAAGCAAGAAACAGTATTGTGAAGACGAGAGTCATTATTACAAAGACCCCCACCATCTTGCAATACATAGAAAAGATATATGAGATGTAATATGCCCTAATACCCTAATATGAAAAGGCCTAACCTCCTACCTAAAGGAGAGCTGGGTTTGTTAAACCTAATCTGCCAATGCCATGTCCATGAGAGGAGCCCCCAACGCTCGTTACCTTGGAATGAGGTCTCTATCTCAGACTACGCAGGGTCACAAAGACTGGGTCAGTGTCAAGATGACTGCAGCATCGGTATCAGCGATGGTGGCGATGCCCTCTGGTCAGAATCCCTCTGCTTATCTGTCTAAAGTGTGATGTATTTATACAGATCTACAAGGTCCCCTGACGTAGGTGTGTTCCTAAACAATAGATAACAGACATGCTTGGGACTGCAATTAATATCAACAATCCCTCGAAAGTATAGAGAGGGAAAATCGCTAAGTGTGAACACCTACTGTTTGATTGTCTTTGATACTTGATCTTGATGCCTTGGCGCGGTGACACTGATAATGTTACCCATAACAAGTGGCCTAACTATAAACAAGGCAGCCATCTTAGAAGAAATAAATAATTAAATGGGCTAAGACAGAGAAAGCTAAGTAGGTTAAAAGTCACTAGGTTACGGGTGCACGAGTCTACAAGCCAGAGGCTAAGCTAACTCCTGTTATCCCATTAAAACGAACTAGGATTCACTACAAACTGAAGTGCCTGAATTATCATGCCCAGAGCGCTTTACATCTGTGAACTGAAACGCTTTGAATCACTGAGCCCAAAGAGCGCTTTACATCTGTGAACGGAACCACCATGAATTACATTTGCACAAAGCGTGTTATCTCTGTGAACTGAAACGCTTTGAATCACTGAGCCAAAAGAGCACTTTACATCTATGAACGGAAACACCATGAATTACATGTGCACAAAGCGTGTTATCTCTGTGAACTGAAAAGCTTTGAATCACTGAGCCAAAAGAGCGCTTTACATCTGTGAACGGAAACACCATGAATTACATGTGCACAAAGCCTGTTGCCTCTTTGAAGTAATAACTTCCTCCAAACTTGGATTCAGCAAGGACTTACTGCTACGAGTACAACCTACTTGTTTTTGGATGCACCATGGACTTTGGTTAGACGATACTCTGCCATTCAGAAACTCTGGACTTTTCCAGAGAAACCTCCACGAGTTCTGGCTGCATCGAAGTCTTCAAAATAGTGAGCAATGTGCTTGGGTGTAGCTGGGCTTTATAGGCCTGCCACACCCCAAGATGCCCGCTGCCTCTAAAAACATGGGTAATGTAGTCCCTTCATAGGATAGCACTGATAGGTGCATCTTGTCCACCAATACCCTGAACCTGCAGCTATGTGAGCTTTACCACAGGGGCAGACAACGCTGATGGCCATTCCTGGAACAAGCGGGGATGAACAGTGGTGGGCATAAAGCGCCGCAGAGTTGCGCAGCGAAATTTCAGGCGAGACCTGGACCGCGCCTGGCCTTATTCCTGACAGTAAGCTTCATGAAGAATGGACCAAGAGGCCGGAGCAAGGACATAGGCTGCTACAATCAATCACACCAGTGATCATGATTAATAGTGAAAAGTGAGAGCAATTTTACAAACAATCCCAGGGAAGTAGTTTCATGTACCTGAATGATCAATGTCACAACTATCACAAAAAGTAGCCCAGTACGTCCATTATCTAATGCTGATTATGTGACATTATCACATGTCACAAGTTACAGACCTCCCGACAGCAACTGTGTATTAGAGGAGTTTGACATTTATTTGAGCCAGCACCCTACCTAGTATTTCCCAAATCAACATACCTCTTTCCAGTCCATTGGGATGAGAAGGCATTTTAGAGTAATCATCATGTTGGTTAGGTTTCCTTGTGAAGTAGATAACTTTCTTCTGGCTGTTGAGGTAGTCCTGCCCTAAGTCCACACTCTGAATGATAAATCAGTCCAACTCCCGACCTAAATAAAATTAAGAAAGATAAACCTGTAGTGCACTGCTGATGATAAACAAGAAGAGCTAAAGAATTTGAAAATTTGGTGCAAATTTGTATTGGTGAACTAAACTGACTGGTCTGGTCTCTGAAGAACCAGACACGAAGTACAGCAAGGAGTGGACCATGCAAGTAAATTTAGCTAAGTGTGAAAGGGCCAATCACCTTCAGGCAAAATAACCCATCAGCCCTCAACATTGCAAATCATTGAAATCAAGTTTACAAATTACTAGTTGCACACCCTCTTTTGCTGCCTGCCACCACAAGAATCATCAACCATCACTCACAATCACTCAATAAAATATCACTTATTGGTGAAATAGTTACCTGTTCCAATCCAAGCACAGTGGTATACAATTGCCTCTCCTCCATTGATGAAAGCAACACATTGGCAGTGTGCAAGTCTTGTGAATGAAATGATCTTAACTGGGGCAGGCCTGCTATGGAATATAAAAAAGGATAGGCATGGGACAGAGGCAGGCATTGTCTCCAATGTCCTTGAAGTGAATGGGGAGGTTTCTTCACTGCACACTGGTTGAATTCCAATCCAACCATATATTTGATTAAAATGGTGGAGCTGCATAAGTCAGGCACAAATAAAACATAATGTTCCTCTAGCTATATCCATTTTTTTTCGGAGGGGAAACAGTTTGATGGTAATCTGAAAGTTTTATGGTAGTCTACTCAGTCAGAGAAGTACAGTTCGTCCTCAAACTCAGGGGCCCCAGAATTTGGTCAACTAATGCACTTGAGTCTGACCAATCACCCTCATCCTTCTTTTCCTCCTGTGGTATTTTAGGAGCAGTGTAATTGTGTGGTATGAAGGGTTGGTTCATTTTAGTCATGGTCAATCTCCTGGGTTTGAGGCAACAGACTACTCCTTCTGAAAGTGACAACTGCCTGAGCTGCAATGAAAACATGCTCAGCAGACACTGGCTAACGGACAAGCCATATACTTTATGTTCAGCCTGCTGAGTTCTGGCCATTGGCATATCTTCCTATACAAATAGACCAATAGGTTGTGATCCATGTAGACCTCTTTAAGGTCTTGGAACATCTTCTGAATGGTCATTGGTGCTGCCACTTGCTTGCCCCTTTTGCCTTCACCTCTGCACTTGACTTAAGCCAAGCCATTACAGAGGTTGGGTCTTATTCTTCCTTGCTGTTGTTGCCAGTGTTGTTGTTGCTGGTGTTGGCTTCTTTGAGACAACAGCACTACTGTCTCTGGAGGTTGAAGGCCACACACCAGAACTTCTGCCCGGGTGTAGGAAGCTGGCTCTCTATATAGTGGGCCAAAATGAAGTACATTGTGCAGAAAGTCCAGTGGATCCCCAAAGGCTTGCAGAGGCAGAAATAGATAGGTCCAGTGCTCTATTTGTGGTAGTGTGGGTGAGCAGTGAGGCTTATCAAGGAGTCGTGTTAAGCAGTTGTTGTACTCACAGAGGCAAAAAAATGAGACACTCACTCAAAGAGTAAATCAGGGTCCAATTTGGAAAAATAACAGTTGCATTTATATATGCTTTGAACTAAAAAAACTTTGTTACAGGGTAAGCAGTTTTTAAATTAAAAATACTTTTCAGTTTCAAAAATTCTTTAATGTTAAACTATGGGAGGAAAACAAGAATGCAGTTTTGCAGATAAGTACACAACTTATAAATCCAATCTTCGGGGCTTTAGGTCAACACCAGGAAAGGTGCAAATCAGCTTCAAGAGAGCACCCCCAGTGGCACAGGGGCGGCCGGGTGCAGAGGTTGAATTTGGAATCAGGTGCCCCATATTAACCAATAGAGAATAGGGTGAATGAAGGTGCGCAGCTCACAGTGGAATCAGAGGTTGGACTCCAGGGGTTAAGGTGAGCACTGGGGCGGACACAAGGTAGCACCAACCTTACAACCCCAGCGGCACATGGGCGGCCAAGTGCACAGAGCCAACACAGCATCGGGCACCCTATGTTAACCAACAGAGATGGAGGAAACCGATGAAGCGCTGCTCAAAGGTGTATCAAGTGGGGCCAAGGGTCCATCTCCTAGAGTTAAGGCCAGTAAAGGTAAGTACAAGCACCAAACTTACACCCTCAGCGGCACAAGGGTGCCCGGTTGCAGAGTGCCAACACATCGTCAGGAACCCAATGTTATCCAACAGAGGAGGTCAGTTTCAGAAATAGGCTGCAGGCTCTGGCCAGGAGGTTGTGTGAGGACAACCACAGCTTCCCAGGTAAGTAGAGATGACAGGGTCATAGGGACACCAACTGTCCAGTCCCCCAAAGCCCAGGGACTCCAGGTGCAGGGGTGTCTTTTGGCATCAGAAACAGATTACTGAGCAGGTCGTGGTCAGGGGGAGTCCTTGGGTTGAGACAGCAGGTGTTGCTGTGGAGTCCAGCAGGGATCAGCCCATGGTAGACTCTTGTTCAGAAATGCAGGTGAACCTTCACAGGACTGTTGGGCCACTTTGTCTCAGGCTGTGGTCATCAGGTGCAGAGGTGGTTCCAGCAGGGGTTTTGCGGTTCCTGAGGCAGACTTCTTTTTCTTTGAAGTTGGTTTCTTTTGGACAAGTCTGCTATCCATGGGAGTTCTTGGCCTTTAGCGAAGGCAAGCTGGCCTCTCACAGCTATGTAGGTCACTGGGCTCCAGGACAAGTCATCTTTTGGGTGCCGGTTCTTTGAGGGCTGCAGACAGGCCAGTAGGGCTGGGGCCAACTCAGTTGGTGTCTTCAGTCTTCTCTGCTAGTGCAAATTCTGTGTTTTCTGGCTCTTCTTAGGTCGACAAAAATCTGGAATATAGGGTTTTATGGGTGCCACCTAAATACTGAATTTAGAGGTGTTACAGGGAGTGTCAGGTGATAGCCAATGGGCTGCTCACCTTTTGGGTAACTACACCCTTCTTATGACCACTTCCTGTGGGAAGTGGGACTAGCCCTAACCCTATTTGCCTAATTTCTTCAACGCAAGATGGAGGAATTGAAAAAGTAGTGTCCAATTCAGCTCGTCCACCTTAGCGGTGGAACTTGCATGAAATGGGCAATTCTCCTAATTTAAGTAATTTTCCTGCCCGTCCTGCCCCCAAATGTGGGGACAGGAACTGAGGGTCAGCTTTCTTTACCATTTGGAGAGGCTTGGGTCACATTTCAAAGACAGCAAGGCCTTTGAAATTCCCCATCCTGGAATGTCCATCCTGCCTGGGAGAAGAGGTCACACCTCTGCCCAGAGCATGCCTTTGTTCTGAGCCCTCGAGAGCACTGGCTCTCACCTCAGGGGGCCAGAACTCTGTGTACGGTGGCTGTACTGGTTTTGAGCGGTCAGTGCCTCCACTAGAGTTGGGTAGGGTTTCAGGCTCTAAGTGCATGTATTAATAAATCCATCACCGGATTCAGTGTGTGTTTATTCATGTGAGATGTCTGAAGCCAAACTTCCCTATGTTCAATGAAGCCAATCATATAGCCGGATTATTCATAATGACCAGTGTCCAGCACATGTACTTAAAATGGCTTACCGTTCACGTACTATGTCTGAAAATCGACAAAGACATAGCAGCGGCATATCTGCTCATACAGGTATGCCCTCAAATGTAATATAACACACCCTGCCTTTAGGGCTGGAAGGCCTGCTTGAGGGATGACTTACATATATTGCATGCAGTGTAAAAGGGACAGAGGCTATGTGCCATGTCATGTTTACATTTTAGGTCTGCACCAAGACACGCATCCTGCAAAAGCTTCACTGTGTGCCCTTAGTGAAGGGGTCCCTGAGGGTGGGGCAATTTGTGCTGCGGCCCCCAGGGACCTTCCTTTAGTACCCCAGGCCCTAGATACCAGGGGCACCATTTACTAGGGGCTTATAGTGGTAGCTAAAGGTTTGCCAATTGGGAAAAATGACTGTGCAGTTTTGGGTAAAGATATCTGTCACTGGGGACCTGTTTAGCAGGAACCCAGTGGATTTTCAGTTGAAATTATACCAGAAACTAGGCAACAAGTGTTGGGGTGACCATGTCAAAACAAGCACTTTGCTACACCGAGTCTCTAACTTCCAGTCGTTCCTCTTCTAAGCATCTTGCTTGCTCAACAATCCACATCTTGTATGGTGAAACATCCCCTTCTCAAAAATGAATGAAAGTGGCCAATATTTTTTTGTACAGTTGATTAAGTATTGTGGCACAGATGTACTGTTTGGAGGACATGATGTCTGCTTGCAGCCTTGGATTAACAGCCAAGCGAAGGATTAGGGGCCTGATTTAGGTTTTGGCAGAGGGAAATACTCCTTCACAAATGTGACGGATATCCAGTCTGCCGTGGTGCAATCCTATTATCTCCTATGGGGATCTTAATACAGCGGACAGAATATCTACCCCATTTGTGAAGGAGTATTCACTCCCCCAATACTTAAATCAGGTGCAAAGCACTCAACCAACTCATGCGCTTCTTTATTGCCTTTCAAGAAACCTTTTTTAATTGGTCCTGTAGCACATGCAACAGTGGGATAGTGTTGGAAAATGGGTTATTGGTAAGGGCAGGTAGGTACCTACACCTAGCAACAAGCCACCAACCTCCACTTAGGTACAGTTAGGTCTCAGTAAATTAATCCCAGCTCAACCCTTGGTAGCTTGGCAACGAGCGTCAAGGCTTAACTTAGGAGACAGTGTGTAAAGCATTCAAATATCAAAAAACAGTAATTAAATAAAACACAGGAAACATTTTAAAAATCCAAAACCAATTTATAAAAATAGTTTATATTTTTATCTTTAAAATTACACAAAAACGAATAAAATCGGATAAAGGGAACCGGAGATATGAATTTTTAAAGAATTATTATTTTTCTAGCGCTTAGAAACAAAAAGCGCCAATCGGGTCATCTGGTTGCACCACGACCGGGGCAAAGTAAAAGTTTCAGGCCGACCGCGATGGAGCCCTGCTCGGCTACAAGTCGCGGGAGGCCTCGGTTAAAAAGTTACCTTCTGACTTAGTCTTTATTTTGAAGATTTTCTTCAGCGGGACGAACCTGCCAGTCGAATCCGACCTCCTGGAGCCCTTGTCCGGATACGCAATGCTGGGTTCCTCGGTGGAGATTTTTACCTTCGGACTTAGTCGTTTTTTCGAGGTGAAAATCCTTCGACCGGGGTAAACCTGGATCTTGATCCGACATCCGTGGAGCCCTTCTCGGATACGATAGCTGGGAGGTCCCGGTCAACTTTTTACCTTCGGACTTAGTCTCTTTTTCTGAGATTTTTCTTTACCGGGACGAACCACCAAGTCAGGCCGGGTCGCGGTTGAGGCAAGCCGGCTAGAATTTCCGCGGCGGGTCGGTCCCTCTCTGGAGCTTTTTTACAAAAATTCTCAAATCTTCTCCAAACTTCTGGGGCTTCACCCAGATGTTCTTTTAAGGTTCTTTTGGGGTCCACAGCTCACCCCAAGGGTCCAGAAGTTCTGAGATGGTCCTTGGGGGGTGCGGACTTCAACTCCCAGAATGCACCTGGCGCAAACTCCTTTTTGGCCACTGGACAGTGGTCAGCTGGTCACTTTTCAGGAGTTGGTGCAGGGGGACTCTGGATAGCAATTTTTCACCTGTAGCAAACAGGGAGTCCCTCCTTGAACCAGTTGAAGCCAGGCAAAGTCCTTCTTGTGGTGAAGCCCAAGTGTGCAGCTGGTGCAGTCCTTCTGAGTGCAGGTTCCAGGTGCAGGCCAGGGGTCCAGCAGGGCAGTCCTTCTTCTCCTTTAGTTCTTTACTTCTTGAAATCTGGCGGGGATCTGAGGTGTGGGGGCAGGTCTGCCAGTTTTATCCTTGCTCCTGGGTGAAAAGCAGGGGGGTCCTGGTTCTCCAATCAGGTACAGGGTCGTCCCCCTGTGATGACTACTTCCTGGGAAGTGTGGCAAAAATCCATCCCAAAAGGCAACATTCTCTAAAAATCCAACATGGCTGAATCTGATTTTTGGAGGTTGCATCTGGCTGAGCCCACCCACTGGTGTGGCTAAAAATCATAAACACACCCCTCTCCTGCCCTCTCCTAATCTAATCAAGGGGGCACCTAGCTGTCTGGGGTTGCAGGATGTGGGGGTGTTGCTGGTTGCTCCAAATGTCCTTCTCTGCCTTTGAAGACCAGTTTGGCAGCCCTCCCCCTTCCTGCCTCACCATCTGCTGAGGGGAGATTCTCTCCCACAAGCACATTCCTTTGTGTGAAGCCAGGCCACTTCACACCTCATCAAGGCAGCTTGCCTAAGCTGCTACAGGCTGGCCAATCAGAGCACAGCAGCAAAAACAATGCAGGGCTGAAATTGGCAACTTTTTAGGTAAAGTCTATAACTCTTTTCCTGAACAAGTTATATTAAATCCAACAACTGGAAGTTGTGGGATTTATTACAACAATTATTTTGATACCAAATTCTTGGTATGCAACATTTAAGGAGACTTTAAAATTTAAAATAAAGTCTCCCCATTCTAGCCTATGAAGGCCATTTACTTCAATGAGGGAAAAACAAATTTGGCTGTTTTTACCTCACCAGGGTTTATAAATCTATTTTTATAAAATCCCTGCTTATAGTTACATGGCACCCAGCCCTAGGGGCACATAGGGCACACCTTAGGGGTGACTTATATGTACAAATAAGGTAGTTTAAGACTTTGGAACTACTTTTAATTCCAAAGTCGAATTTGCATATAACTTTAATTTAAAAGCAGCCAGCAAGGCAGGCCTGCCTTTAAAATGACACTGGGCACCTCAGCAGTGCACCTAGGTGTGCACCACCTATGCTGTGGTCCCTAAACCTACATGCCCTACCATATACTAGGGACTTATAGGTAGGTTAACTTAGCCAATTGTAATTAGCCTAATTTGCATATCCATTTTACACAGAGCACTGGCCCTGGGACTGGTAAGCAGTACCCAGGGCACAGCCAAGAGTCAGTAACCACCAGTACCTGTCCAAAAAGTGTGGGGGTGATCAGGGCAAAAAAGGAGGACTTTCCTACACTGCCCCCCCCCCAGATGAAAGGTGATGGGTACTAACCTACACCCTGGTAGTCCTCATCAGCTAAGTGGAAAAACCTGGAAAGGCCATCTGCATTGGCATGGGCAGTCCCAGGTCTGTGCTCCACTGTGAAGTCCATCCCCTGTAGGGAAATGGACCACCTTAACAGTTTTGGGTTCTCCCCCCTCATCTGCATCAACCATCTGAGAGGTCTGTGGTCAGTTTGTACACGGAAGTGAGTGCCAAACAAGTAAGGCCTCAACTTCTTCAGGGACCAGACCACAGCAAAGGCCTCCCTCTCAATGGCACTCCATTTTTTCTCTCTGGGGAGTAGTCGCCTGCTGATGAAGGCAACTGGGTGATCTTGGCCCTCTTCATTAACTTGTGCTAACACTGCCCCAATCCCTTCCTCTGAAGCATCTGTTTGCACTATAAACTCCTTGCTATAGTCAGGGGCCAGTAACACTGGTGCTGAACACATAGCCTGTTTTAGGGTGTCAAAAGCTTTCTGACACTCTGGGGTCCAAATGACCTTCTTGGGCTGTTTCTTGGAGGTAAGCTCAATCAGAGGGGCCACTATGGTCCCAAAATTCTGAACAAACCTCCGGTAGTACCCAGTCAGGCCAAGAAAGGCCCTGACCTGAGTCAGGGTTTTAGGAGCCTCCCAATCCAGGATAGTCTGGATCTTGGGCTGGAGAGGTTGTACATGGCCTCCACCAACAAGGTGGCCCAGGTACACAACTGAGCTTTGCCCTATCTGGCACTTGCTTGCCTTGATAGTCAGGCCTGCTTGAAGCAGGGCCTGAAGCACTTCCTTCAGGTGGACCAGGTGGTCCTTCCAGGTGGAACTAAATACAGCTATATCATCCAGATAAGCTGCACTGAAAGATTCCAACCCAGACAGGACTCTATTCACCAACCGTAGGAAGGTGGCAGGAGCATTTTTCATGCCAAAGGGCATCACCTTGAACTGAAAGTGGCCCTCTGGTGTGGAAAATGCTGACCTCTCCTTAGCTCCTGGACTTAAGGCAATCTGCCAATATCCTGAGGTCAGATCAAATGTGCTCAGGAATTTGGCAGCCCCCAACCTGTCAATGAGCTCATCAGCTCTAGGTATGGGGTGAGCATCAGTCCTAGTGACTGCGTTTAGACCTCTGTAGTCCACACAAAATCTAAATTCTTTCTTCCCACCTTGGGGATTAGGTTTGGGCACCAGTACCACTGGACTGGACCAAAGACTATCAGAGGGCTCAATTACCTTGAGCTCCAACATCTTAGCCACTTCAGCTTTGATGTTGGCCTTGACCTGGTCAGACAGCCTGTACAGCTTGTTCTTGACAGGCAAGCTGTCACCAGTGTCAACATCATGGACACACCAATTGGTGAGTCCAGGGGTCAGGGAGAACAGACTAGCAAACTGTTTCAAAACTTGTTTGCAGTCTTTTTGTTGCTGATCTGTCAATTTGGGAGAGAGTACCACTCCCTCCACTGACCCATTGTAGGAGGCTGGACTGGTTTGTAGTGAGTACCAAGGGGTACTTGCACCTTGCACCAGGCCCAGTTATCCCTTATTAGTGTATAGGGTGTCTAGCAGCTTAGGCTGATAGATAATGGTAGCTTAGCAGAGCAGCTTAGGCTGAACTAGGAGACGTGTGAAGCTACTACAGTACCACTTAGTGTCATATGCACAATATCATAAGAAAACACAATACACAGTTATACTAAAAATAAAGGTACTTTATTTTTATGACAATATGCCAAAGTATCTTAGAGTGTACCCTCAGTGAGAGGATAGGAAATATACACAAGATATATATACACAATAGCAAAAATATGCAGTATAGTCTTAGAAAACAGTGCAAACAATGTATAGTTACAATAGGATGCAATGGGGAAACATAGGGATAGGGGCAACACAAACCATATACTCCAAAAGTGGAATGCGAACCACGAATGGACCCCAAACCTATGTGACCTTGTAGAGGGTCGCTAGGACTATTAGAAAATAGTGAGAGTTAGCAAAATAACCCTCCCCAAGACCCTGAAAAGTGAGTGCAAAGTGCACCAAAGTTCCCCTAAGGACAAAATAGTCGTGTTAGAGGGAAAATGCAAGGAAAACACAAATCAGCAATGCAACAACGATGGATTCCTGACTGAGGGTACCTGTGGAACAAGGGGACCAAGTCCAAAAGTCACAAGCAACTCGGAGATGGGCAGGTGCCCAAGAAATGCCAGCGGTTGGTGCAAAGAAGCTCTTACTAGGCTGAAGAACTGTGAATACTGCAGGAACGACAAGGGCTAGAGACTTCCCCTTTGGAGGATGGATCCCCCACGCCTTGGAGAGTCGTGCAGAAGTGTTTTCCCGCCGGATGGACGCCAACAAGCCTTGCTACACGCAAATCGTGCGTTTGGCGTTTTTGGACGCTGCTGGGGCCCAGGAGGGACCAGGAGGTCGCAAATTGGACCTGCAGAGAGAGGGGACGTCGAGCAAGACAAAGAGCCCTCACTGAAGCAGGTAGCACCCGGAGAAGTGCCAGAAACAGGCACTACGAGGATGCGTGAAACGGTGCTCGCCGAAGTTGCACAAAGGAGTCCCACGTCGCCGGAGACCAACTTAGAAAGTCGTGCAATGCAGGTTAGAGTGCCGTGGACCCAGGCTTGGCTGTGCACACAGGATTTCCGCCGGAAGTGCACAGGGGCCGGAGAAGCTTGCAAAGTCGCGGTTCCCAGCAATGCAGCCCAGCGAGGTGAGGCAAGGACTTACCTCCACCAAACTTGGGCTGAAGAGTCACTGGACTGTGGGGGTCACTTGGACGGTGTCGCTGGATTCGAGGGACCTCGCTCGTCGTGCTGAGAGGAGACCCAAGGGACCGGAGATGCAGCTTTTTGGTGCCTGCGGTTGCAGGGGGAAGATTCCGTCGACCCACGGGAGATTTCTTCGGAGCTTCTGGTGCAGAGAGGAGGCAGACTACCCCCACAGCATGCACAAGCAGGAAAACAGTCGAGAAGGCGGCAGGATCAGCGTTACAGAGTTGCAGTAGTCGTCTTTGCTACTATGTTGCAGGTTTGCAGGCTTCCAGCGCGGTCAGCGGTCGATTCCTTATCAGAAGGTGAAGAGGGAGATGCAGAGGAACTCGGCTGAGCTCATGCATTCGTTATCTAAAGTTTCCCCAGAGACAGAGACCCTAAATAGCCAGAAAAGAGGGTTTGGCTACCTAGGAGAGAGGAAAGGCTACTAACACCTGAAGGAGCCTATCAGCAGGAGTCTCTGACGTCACCTGGTGGCACTGGCCACTCAGAGCAGTCCAGTGTGCCAGCAGCACCTCTGTTTCCAAGATGGCAGAGGTCTGGAGCACACTGGAGGAGCTCTGGACACCTCCCAGGGGAGGTGCAGGTCAGGGGAGTGGTCACTCCCCTTTCCTTTGTCCAGTTTCGCGCCAGAGCAGGGGCTAAGGGGTCCCTGAACCGGTGTAGACTGGCTTATGCAGAATTGGGCACATCTGTGCCCAACAAAGCATTTCCAGAGGCTGGGGGAGGCTACTCCTCCCCTGCCTTCACACCATTTTCCAAAGGGAGAGGGTGTCACACCCTCTCTCAGAGGAAGTTCTTTGTTCTGCCATCCTGGGCCAGGCCTGGCTGGACCCCAGGAGGGCAGCTGCCTGTCTGAGGGGTTGGCAGCAGCAGCAGCTGCAGAGAAACCCCAGGAAGGGCAGTCTGGCAGTACCAGGGTCTGTGCTACAGACCACTGGGATCATGGAATTGTACCAACAATGCCAGGATGGCATAGAGGGGGCAATTCCATGATCATAGACATGTTACATGGCCATATTCGGAGTTACCATGGTGAAGCTACATATAGGTAGTGACCTATATGTAGTGCACGCGTGTAATGGTGTCCCCGCACTCACAAAGTTCAGTGAATTGGCTCTGAACAATGTGGGGGCACCTTGGCTAGTGCCAGGGTGCCCACACACTAAGTAACTTTGCACCTAACCTTTACCAGGTAAAGGTTAGACATATAGGTGACTTATAAGTTACTTAAGTGCAGTGTAAAATGGCTGTGAAATAACGTGGACGTTATTTCACTCAGGCTGCAGTGGCAGGCCTGTGTAAGAATTGTCAGAGCTCCCTATGGGTGGCAAAAGAAATGCTGCAGCCCATAGGGATCTCCTGGAACCCCAATACCCTGGGTACCTCAGTACCATATACTAGGGAATTATAAGGGTGTTCCAGTAAGCCAATGTAAATTGGTAAAAATGGTCACTAGCCTGTTAGTGACAATTTAAAAGTAATGAGAGAGCATAACCACTGAGGTTCTGGTTAGCAGAGCCTCAGTGAGACAGTTAGGCACCACACAGGGAACATATACATGCACACCTATGAGCACTGGGGCCCTGTGTGACAGGGTCCCAGTGACACATACATATAGGCCACAAACCTATGAGCACTGGGGTCCTGACTAGCAGGATCCCAGTGACACATAACAACCATACTGAAAACATGGTGTTTTCACTATGAGCACTGAGGCCTGGCTATCAGGATCCCAGTGAGACAGTGAAAACAGTGACAAACACCCTGACATACACTCACAAACAGGCCAAAAGTGGGGGTAACAAGGCTAGAAAGAGGCTACCTTCTCACACAACCCCCCCCCAAACGAAGGACAATAAGGCTAACCTTGGCCAGTTGAGACTTTATTGTCTAAGTGGTGATAAGTAGAGAGTAGCTCTGCAATAGACTGGTTACTCCCTTTATCATCCACTATATGGTTACTTCCCTGTGGGGATGTAAACCACCCTGTTTGAAGTTTTTTAGCTAAGCAACAATGTGAAGATGTATTTTCAGAGTTTCTATCAGTAAGTTTTAGTTTAGAGCAGTGGGAATTGTCCACTGAACCTATTTGTAGTGATGGAAATGCCAGACATGGATGCTGTCTCAGAAAAGCCATAGCTGGGCAAAAACTTTGTCCATATGGCTGGAAGAGAGAACAGGGATGCTGTTTCTCTTGGGTTGGAGCAGGGCAGGGATGCTGTCCTATCAGCTCCACACTAGGGCAGGGATGCTGTCCTAAGTGTTGTGAGGCAGTGCAGAGTTTCTGCACTAAAGTTTCTCTGGGAGGGTTGGAGGGATGCTCCATGTTAACTAAAATGGTGCTCTTTTTCTCACCAATGTTAGTTATCCCACAGAGAGGTACTTCCACCTCAGGGAGTCCAGCTTTTCCAGCTGATGATTCCCTTGGAACAGGTGCCACCCCAGGAGAGGTTTCTCCCACCACAGGAATAGTATCCTGAATGGTAGGGTGGTTAGGGGATACTGTGATACCCTTTTTACCTGTTGATGGAGAGGGATCCTGAGTTTTCAGGCCTTCTCTCCTTTGCTTTTTCATTTCACTTGAAATGAGAGGGAACAATTCCTCAGGGATGCCCAGCATGGCTGCATGGGCATAAAACTCTACATCAGCCCAACCTGAGGCCTCTAGGTCATTACCTAAGAGACAGTCTACAGGTAAGCTAGGTGATACCACCACCTGCTTAGGGCCAGTAACTCCACCCCAACTAAACTGAATTATAGCTAAGGGAAGAAACTTAGTGGAGTTATGGACATCAATAATCTTATACTGTTGTCCAATGATGTGTTGTTCAGGAGGCACTAGGTTTTCAGTCACCAAAGTGAAACTGGCACCTGTGTCCCTGTAGGCCAAGGCCTCAACACCATTTATTGAAACTGTCTGCCTGTACTTATCCATTGTAAGGGGACAAGCAGCCAGTGTGGCAAGGCCAGTGCCACTAGGTGTGACAGAAACTGTCTTGGGACTGATTACATCAGTTTCCACTATGGACCCATAAGTGAACCCAACTACACCCTTTGCTTGACTGTTGCCAGCAGTCCCACCACTAGTACCACTACTGCTAGGGGCACTAGAGCTTGATGTATTAGTGGTGGTAGGCTCAGGGGGTTTACCTGGACAGGACTTATCCCCTGGCCTATGGCCTCTATTTTTACACACAAAGCACCAAGGCTTTTTAATGTGTGCAGGTTGGGAAGAAGAGGAAGAATTTGTTTTATCCCCACCCTCTGAAGAGTGTTTAAGATTTGAAGTGGGATCTTTGGTTTTACCCTTATCCCCATGCTTATCTTGAGATTTTTCACCATCTTTCTTCTTATTGCCATCTTTGTCACCCCCTGTATGAACTTTTCTGTTCACCCTTGTTCTGACCCATTTGTCTGCCTTCTTTCCCAATTCTTGGGGAGAGGTCAGATCAGAGTCTACCAGGTACTGGTGCAACAAATCAGACACACAATTATTAAGTATATGCTCTCTCAGGATTGTGTTATACAGGCTTTCATAATCAGTAACTTTACTGCCATGTAACCACCCCTCCAAGGCCTTCACTGAATGGTCAATGAAATCAACCCAGTCTTGTGAAGACTCCTTTTTGGTCTCTCTGAACTTTATCCTGTACTGTTCAGTGGTTAAGCCATAACCATCCAGGAGTGCATTCTTAAGAACTGTAAAATTATTGGCATCATTTTCTTTCACTGTAAGGAGCCTATCCCTACCTTTTCCACTAAATGATAGCCATAGGATAGCAGCCCACTGCTTTTGAGGGACATCCTGTACAGCACAGGCCCTCTCAAGTGCAGCAAACCACTTGTTAATGTCATCCCCCTCCTTATAAGGGGGAACTATCTTGTGCAGATTCCTGGAATCATGCTCTTTTGCAGGATGACTATGGGGAATACTGCTGCTGCCACCATGGGTATCTAAACCCAACTTCTGTCTTTCCCTATCTATTTCTAAAGACTGTCTATCCAAATCCAGCTGTTGCTTCTTGAGCTTCAGTCTGGTTTGTTCCACTCTCAATCTATTGAGCTCCCTTTCTAACAATCTGTCATCAGGGTGGGTGGGAGGGACATTTCTAGATACAGAGGTATGATGGGAATGAACAGAAGGAGACCTGTCCCTTACCAAGGGCACCCTAACAGCTTGGCTACCAGCATAATGTGAGAGCACATCATCAGTATGATGTGATTCAACCTCTGTACCAACTATGCTAGACTGTCTAGTAATGGGCAGGCTGAGAAGTTTCTTTCCTGAACCTTTTCCTGGGGGAGTCCCTGGATCAGATTGAGAACCATTAGCTACTTTTTCTACAGATTGGGCACGTATGGCCTTATCCTGTACTCTAAGCATATTAATTAACAGTTCTAAGGAAGGATTCTTCCCTACACTCAAACCTCTCTCTATGCAGAGACTCCTTGCTCCTTTCCAGCTAAGGTGATCATATGCAAGTTTGGACAGTTCAACTTTTTGGCCTGTGCCAGACATTTTTAGAGAGAGTTAAAGTGATAGACAAAGAGAAAAAAAAGTTTTCAGAACTTTTTGGAAAGACAGAAAAAACTTTTTAAACTTTTAAGAACTTTTTGAAAGTTTAGAAGTACTTTTCAGCACTTAGAAAAGAGTGAAAAGAGGAAATGCAAAACTTTTTGGCTATGTGTATATACACTGACCTTGTTTTGTATATTTTTCTCTTATGAAAAGTACAATGACAAGAGTGGTAAGTAGTCTCAAAGCACTTATCCCACCACTGCACAACCAATGTAGGAGGCTGGACTGGTTTGTAGTGAGTACCAAGGGGTACTTGCACCTTGCACCAGGCCCAGTTATCCCTTATTAGTGTATAGGGTGTCTAGCAGCTTAGGCTGATAGATAATGGTAGCTTAGCAGAGCAGCTTAGGCTGAACTAGGAGACGTGTGAAGCTACTACAGTACCACTTAGTGTCATATGCACAATATCATAAGAAAACACAATACACAGTTATACTAAAAATAAAGGTACTTTATTTTTATGACAATATGCCAAAGTATCTTAGAGTGTACCCTCAGTGAGAGGATAGGAAATATACACAAGATATATATACACAATAGCAAAAATATGCAGTATAGTCTTAGAAAACAGTGCAAACAATGTATAGTTACAATAGGATGCAATGGGGAAACATAGGGATAGGGGCAACACAAACCATATACTCCAAAAGTGGAATGCGAACCACGAATGGACCCCAAACCTATGTGACCTTGTAGAGGGTCGCTGGGACTATTAGAAAATAGTGAGAGTTAGCAAAATAACCCTCCCCAAGACCCTGAAAAGTGAGTGCAAAGTGCACCAAAGTTCCCCTAAGGACAAAATAGTCGTGTTAGAGGGAAAATGCAAGGAAAACACAAATCAGCAATGCAACAACGATGGATTCCTGACTGAGGGTACCTGTGGAACAAGGGGACCAAGTCCAAAAGTCACAAGCAACTCGGAGATGGGCAGGTGCCCAAGAAATGCCAGCGGTTGGTGCAAAGAAGCTCTTACTAGGCTGAAGAACTGTGAATACTGCAGGAACGACAAGGGCTAGAGACTTCCCCTTTGGAGGATGGATCCCCCACGCCTTGGAGAGTCGTGCAGAAGTGTTTTCCCGCCGGATGGACGCCAACAAGCCTTGCTACACGCAAATCGTGCGTTTGGCGTTTTTGGACGCTGCTGGGGCCCAGGAGGGACCAGGAGGTCGCAAATTGGACCTGCAGAGAGAGGGGACGTCGAGCAAGACAAAGAGCCCTCACTGAAGCAGGTAGCACCCGGAGAAGTGCCAGAAACAGGCACTACGAGGATGCGTGAAACGGTGCTCGCCGAAGTTGCACAAAGGAGTCCCACGTCGCCGGAGACCAACTTAGAAAGTCGTGCAATGCAGGTTAGAGTGCCGTGGACCCAGGCTTGGCTGTGCACACAGGATTTCCGCCGGAAGTGCACAGGGGCCGGAGAAGCTTGCAAAGTCGCGGTTCCCAGCAATGCAGCCCAGCGAGGTGAGGCAAGGACTTACCTCCACCAAACTTGGGCTGAAGAGTCACTGGACTGTGGGGGTCACTTGGACGGTGTCGCTGGATTCGAGGGACCTCGCTCGTCGTGCTGAGAGGAGACCCAAGGGACCGGAGATGCAGCTTTTTGGTGCCTGCGGTTGCAGGGGGAAGATTCCGTCGACCCACGGGAGATTTCTTCGGAGCTTCTGGTGCAGAGAGGAGGCAGACTACCCCCACAGCATGCACAAGCAGGAAAACAGTCGAGAAGGCGGCAGGATCAGCGTTACAGAGTTGCAGTAGTCGTCTTTGCTACTATGTTGCAGGTTTGCAGGCTTCCAGCGCGGTCAGCGGTCGATTCCTTATCAGAAGGTGAAGAGGGAGATGCAGAGGAACTCGGCTGAGCTCATGCATTCGTTATCTAAAGTTTCCCCAGAGACAGAGACCCTAAATAGCCAGAAAAGAGGGTTTGGCTGCCTAGGAGAGAGGAAAGGCTACTAACACCTGAAGGAGCCTATCAGCAGGAGTCTCTGACGTCACCTGGTGGCACTGGCCACTCAGAGCAGTCCAGTGTGCCAGCAGCACCTCTGTTTCCAAGATGGCAGAGGTCTGGAGCACACTGGAGGAGCTCTGGACACCTCCCAGGGGAGGTGCAGGTCAGGGGAGTGGTCACTCCCCTTTCCTTTGTCCAGTTTCGCGCCAGAGCAGGGGCTAAGGGGTCCCTGAACCGGTGTAGACTGGCTTATGCAGAATTGGGCACATCTGTGCCCAACAAAGCATTTCCAGAGGCTGGGGGAGGCTACTCCTCCCCTGCCTTCACACCATTTTCCAAAGGGAGAGGGTGTCACACCCTCTCTCAGAGGAAGTTCTTTGTTCTGCCATCCTGGGCCAGGCCTGGCTGGACCCCAGGAGGGCAGCTGCCTGTCTGAGGGGTTGGCAGCAGCAGCAGCTGCAGAGAAACCCCAGGAAGGGCAGTCTGGCAGTACCAGGGTCTGTGCTACAGACCACTGGGATCATGGAATTGTACCAACAATGCCAGGATGGCATAGAGGGGGCAATTCCATGATCATAGACATGTTACATGGCCATATTCGGAGTTACCATGGTGAAGCTACATATAGGTAGTGACCTATATGTAGTGCACGCGTGTAATGGTGTCCCCGCACTCACAAAGTTCAGTGAATTGGCTCTGAACAATGTGGGGGCACCTTGGCTAGTGCCAGGGTGCCCACACACTAAGTAACTTTGCACCTAACCTTTACCAGGTAAAGGTTAGACATATAGGTGACTTATAAGTTACTTAAGTGCAGTGTAAAATGGCTGTGAAATAACGTGGACGTTATTTCACTCAGGCTGCAGTGGCAGGCCTGTGTAAGAATTGTCAGAGCTCCCTATGGGTGGCAAAAGAAATGCTGCAGCCCATAGGGATCTCCTGGAACTCCAATACCCTGGGTACCTCAGTACCATATACTAGGGAATTATAAGGGTGTTCCAGTAAGCCAATGTAAATTGGTAAAAATGGTCACTAGCCTGTTAGTGACAATTTAAAAGTAATGAGAGAGCATAACCACTGAGGTTCTGGTTAGCAGAGCCTCAGTGAGACAGTTAGGCACCACACAGGGAACATATACATGCACACCTATGAGCACTGGGGCCCTGTGTGACAGGGTCCCAGTGACACATACATATAGGCCACAAACCTATGAGCACTGGGGTCCTGACTAGCAGGATCCCAGTGACACATAACAACCATACTGAAAACATGGTGTTTTCACTATGAGCACTGAGGCCTGGCTATCAGGATCCCAGTGAGACAGTGAAAACAGTGACAAACACCCTGACATACACTCACAAACAGGCCAAAAGTGGGGGTAACAAGGCTAGAAAGAGGCTACCTTCTCACACCCATCTTGTGCCTTTGAGGACAGGAGGTCTGGCAGAGGTTCACCCTCCTCCTCCTTCCCTTCATCAGTGACCATCAGCATGGTCATGTCTGCCCTGTCCTGGTGGGGTTTCATCCTGTTAACATGCAGGATCCTGTGAGGATTCCTGGGGGTGCCAAGGTCCACCAAGTAGGTGACCTCACCTTTTTTCTCCAGAATTGGATAGGGCCCAGTCCATTTGGCCTGAAGTGCCCTAGGAGCCATGGGCTCCAAAACCCACACCAGCTGTCCTGGGTGATACTCAGGCATGGTAGCCTTTTGATCATGCCAGAGCTTCATGAGCTCCTGGCTGGCCTCCAGGTTTCTGCTTGCCTTCTTCATGTACTCAGCCATGCGTGACCACAGGCCCAGCACATAATCTAGCACATTCTCCTTGGACTCTTTGAGAGGCTTTTCCCAAGACTCTCTCACCAAGCACAATGGGCCTCTTACAGGATGCCCAAACAGTAACTCAAAGGGGCTGAATCCAACCCCCTTCTGTGGCACCTCTCTGTAGGCAAACAGCAGGCATGGGAGGAGGACATCCCATCTCCTCCTGAGTTTGTCAGACAAACCCATGATCATGCCCTTCAGGGTCTTATTAAATCTTTCCACCAGACCATTGGTCTGTGGATGAAAGGGGTGGTGAACTTATAAGTAACACCACACTCATCCCACATGGCTTTCAGATAGGCTGACATAACGTTTGTGCCCCTATCTGAGACCACCTCCTTTGGGAACCCCACTCTGGTGAACACACCAAGTAGGGCCCTAGCCACTGTGGGAGCAGTGACCGTCCGGAGGGGTATTGCCTCAGGGTACCTGGTGGCATGGTCCACAACCACCGCAATGTACCTGTTACCTGAGGCAGTTGGTGGGTCTAGGGGACCAACAATGTCAATCCCCACCCGCTCAAAGGGAGTCCCAACCACTGGCAGTGGTATCAAGGGAGCCTTTGGCTTGCCACCTGTCTTGCCACTGGCTTGGCAGGTGACACAGGAGCTGCAAAACTCCTTGACTTTTTCTGACATTTGGGGCCAATAAAAATGGTTGACCAGCCTGTTCCAGGTCTTGGTCTGTCCCAAATGTCCAGCTAAGGGGATATCATGGCTTAAGGTAAGGAGGAATTCTCTATACTTCTGGGGGACCGCTACTCTCCTAGTAGCCCCTGGTTTGAGGGCCCTTGCCTCAGTGTAGAGAAATCCATCCTCCCAGTAAACCTTGTGGGTCCCACTGGTATCCCCTTGTTCTTGCCTGGCAGCAGTCTGCCTCAGGCCCTCAAGAGTGGGACACTCTCTTTGTCCCTGGCACAAATCTTCTCTGGTGGGCCCACCTGCCCCTTGCAGTTCTGCCAAGTCAGGCAGAGCTTGCAGGGGAAGTGTCCCTCCCTCAGAGGTCAGATCCTCCCCCTCAGGGTTGGATTCCTCTTGACCCTCTGTACTTGTAGGGGCTGGCAAGCCAGACCCAGTGCCCTTTCTCTTCTTCTTGGAGGCTTGGCCCAGTGTTCCAGGGTCCAAGTGTCCAGCACTTCCCTGTTGTGCTGCCTGTGACCTGGTCACAGCACACACCCATTCAGGGAGGTCCAGTATCTGTGCATGGACCCTTCTCTCCCCTTCTGACCATTCAGATGCTTCAAGATCATTTCCCAGCAGACACTCTACTGGGAGGGCAGGAGCTACAGCTACCTTCTTAGGGCCAGTCACACCTCCCCATTCCAGACTCACCATGGCCATGGGATGGAGTTTGGTTCTGCTATCTGCATAAGTCACCTGGTGGAAGACACCAGGTAAGACCTGCTCTGGAGAAACCAGCGTCTCTGTGACCATTGCCACACTGGCTCCTGTATCTCTCAGAGCTTCCACCTCAGTCCCATTGACTTTAGGCCTCTGCCTATACCTCTCCATGATGGGAGGCAAGGTGGCCATAGTTGCAATGTCCACCCCACCCACGGGTACTAAGGTGACCTCTGTGTACCCTGATTCCAGCCCTGGGCCAACATCCACCCCCAACCCTACACTAGCAATCCCCTGGGATTGCCCACCAGTGGGGGGCTTCTTGGAGCAGATAGCATCTCCTCTTTTATGTCCAGGTTGATGACAGTCAAAACACTTGCCGGCCTTAGCAAGCTCCTGAAACCTTCCTGCTTTAGCAGGATCATAATTCTTTCCCTGATACCCTTTCCCTTTAAAAGTGAAATGGCTCGGGGCTCCCCCTCCCTGAGAAGTTTTTGGGGACCCTTGTGAGGACTCCTTGGGCTTTTTATCATTTTTCCCTTGGTTCTTCCCCTGAGAAGAACCATGTCCTCCCTTTTTCTGATCACCCCCTGGGGGTTTCTGGTTAACCCTAGTTCTTAACCAGTCATCTGCTGCCTCCCCCAGCTCTCTGGGGTTGGTCAACCTAGAGTCAACTAGATACTGGCGGAGCTTCTCTTGGACACAATTGGTTAGAAGGTGCTCCCTCATAATCAAATTGTACAGCCCCTCAAAGGTACTTACCTTGTTGCCCTGTATCCAGCCCTCCAGTGCCTTTACTGAAATGTCCACAAAGTCCACCCAGGACTGGGTGCTTGTCTTTTGGGTGTCCCTAAACTTGAGCCTATACTGCTCTGGGGTCAGACCAAACTTTTTAGTCAAGCAACTCTTCATACTGGGGTATGAGTCTGCATCCTCCCCACTCATGGTTAGGAGCCTATCCCTCCCAGAGTTGGGAACTAACTCCCAAAGAAGTGAACCCCAGTACTGAGGCTTGACTCTCCTCATCTGGAGGGCCCTCTCAAAGGCCCCCAGCCACTTATCTATGTCATCCCCCTCTACATAGGCAGGAAACACCCCTTTGGGTAATCTGGGGGAAAAAAAACCACCCAGGGACACCTCAGCTTCTTTATCGCTGCCACCATCTCTTTTCTCCTTGTTTGCCCACTTTTTCTTTTCTAGGGCCAGCTTGTCTGCTTCCAAAGCTACGTATGCTAGCTGGGCCTCCAGCTCTCTTTCTCTGATGGATGGGTTCTCTCCTCCTGAAAGGACCCCCTTCCCACCACTAGCTTTGGGTCTGCCCCTAGTGACTGTATTTACTGAGGACCGTTCTTCCTCGTCCTCACTTAGGCTCAGATGCCTTCCCTCCCCTGAGTGGTTAGAGCTAGCATCCTCCCCTTTTTCTCCCTCCTCTGGAGCTTCCTCTGATCCTACCTCTTGGGCCTCAGCTCATGCTGTCAGGGATTTGATCAGGATTTGCTTCCTGAGATCAGTGGTTGCAGGCAACCCTCTTTCAATACACAACCCCCTAAGCTGGACTACTGTCAGTGTGGGTAGGCTAGCCAGATCAAGCTCCATGGTTCCCGGGTTTTGTGTCAACAAAAACTTTTTGCAAAAATTGGAAACAAGAATTTAGAAAAATTAAAAAAATTCAATAATTGAAATTAATAAAAATTAATAAAAAAAAAATAAAAAAAATTGCACTAGGACAATTTAAAGGATTTTTAATTCGTTTTACTTAAAACTGTAATGTGATACTGAACACAAGTACAGGATCCCACCGCTGCCACCAAAAATGTTGGAAAATGGGTTATTGGTAAGGGCAGGTAGGTACCTACACCTAGCAACAAGCCACCAACCTCCACTTAGGTACAGTTAGGTCTCAGTAAATTAATCCCAGCTCAACCCTTGGTAGCTTGGCAACGAGCGTCAAGGCTTAACTTAGGAGACAGTGTGTAAAGCATTCAAATATCACAAAACAGTAATTAAATAAAACACAGGAAACATTTTAAAAATCCAAAACCAATTTATAAACATAGTTTATATTTTTATCTTTAAAATGACACAAAAACAAATAAAATCGGATAAAGGGAACCGGAGATATGAATTTTTAAAGAATTATTATTTTTCTAGCGCTTAGAAATAAAAAGCGCCAATCGGGTCATCTGGTTGCACCACGACCGGGGCAAAGTCAAAGTTTCAGGCCGACCGCGATGGAGCCCTGCTCGGCTACAAGTCGCGGGAGGCCTCGGTTAAAAAGTTACCTTCTGACTTAGTCTTTATTTTGAAGATTTTCTTCAGCAGGACGAACCTGCCAGTCGAATCCGACCTCCTGGAGCCCTTGTCCGGATACGCGATGCTGGATTCCTCGGTGGAGATTTTTACCTTCGGACTTAGTCGTTTTTTTGAGGTGAAAATCCTTCGACCGGGGTAAACCTGGATCTTGATCCGACGTCCGTGGAGCCCTTCTCGGATACGATGGCTGGGAGGTCCCGGTCAACTTTTTACCTTCGGACTTAGGCCCGTATTTATACTTTTTTTGCGCCGCATTTGCGTCGTTTTTTGACGCAAAAACGGCGCAAACTTGCAAAATGCCATTGTATTTTGTAGGTTTGCGCCGTTTTGTATAAATACGGGCTTTAGTCTCTTTTTCGGAGATTTTTCTTTACCGGGACAAACCACCTAGAATTTCCGCTGCAGGTCGGTCCCTCTCTGGAGCTTTTTTACAAAAATTCTCAAATCTTCTCCAAACTTCTGGGGCTTCACCCAGATGTTCTTTTAAGGTTCTTTTGGGGTCCACAGATGACCCCAAGGGTCCAGAAGTTCTGAGATGGTCCTTGGGGGGTGCGGACTTCAACTCCCAGAATGCACCTGGCGCAAACTCCTTTTTGGCCACTGGACAGTGGTCAGCTGGTCACTTTTCAGGAGTTGGTGCAGGGGGACTCTGGATAGCAATTTTTCACCTGTAGCAAACAGGGAGTCCCTCCTTGAACCAGTTGAAGCCAGGCAAAGTCCTTCTTGTGGTGAAGCCCAAGTGTGCAGCTGGTGCAGTCCTTCTGAGTGCAGGTTCCAGGTGCAGGCCAGGGGTCCAGCAGGGCAGTCCTTCTTCTCCTTTAGTTCTTTACTTCTTAAAATCTGGCGGGGATCTGAGGTGTGGGGGCAGGTCTGCCAGTTTTATCCTTGCTCCTGGGTGAAAAGCAGGGGGGTCCTGGTTCTCCAATCAGGTACAGGGTCGTCCCCCTGTGATGACTACTTCCTGGGAAGTGTGGCAAAAATCCATCCCAAAAGGCAACATTCTCTAAAAATCCAACATGGCTGAATCTGATTTTTGGAGGTTACATCTGGCTGAGCCCACCCACTGGTGTGGCCAAAAATCATAAACACACCCCTCTCCTGCCCTCTCCTAATCTAATCAAGGGGGCACCTAGCTGTCTGGGGTTGCAGGATGTGGGGGTGTTGCTGGTTGCTCCAAATGTCCTTCTCTGCCTTTGCAGACCAGTTTGGCAGCCCTCCCCCTTCCTGCCTCACCATCTGCTGAGGGGAGATTCTCTCCCACAAGCACATTCCTTTGTGTGAAGCCAGGCCACTTCACACCTCATCAAGGCAGCTTGCCTAAGCTGCTACAGGCTGGCCAATCAGAGCACAGCAGCAAAAACAATGCAGGGCTGAAATTGGCAACTTTTTAGGTAAAGTCTATAACTCTTTTCCTGAACAAGTTATATTAAATCCAACAACTGGAAGTTGTGGGATTTATTACAACAATTAATTTGATACCAAATTCTTGGTATGCAACATTTAAGGAGACTTTAAAATTTAAAATAAAGTCTCCCCATTCTAGCCTATGAAGGCCATTTACTTCAATGAGGGAAAAACAAATTTGGCTGTTTTTACCTCACCAGGGTTTATAAATCTATTTTTATAAAGTCCCTGCTTATAGTTACATGGCACCCAGCCCTAGGGGCACATAGGGCACACCTTAGGGGTGACTTATATGTAAAAATAAGGTAGTTTAAGACTTTGGAACTACTTTTAATTCCAAAGTCGAATTTGCATATAACTTTAATTTAAAAGCAGCCAGCAAGGCAGGCCTGCCTTTAAAATGACACTGGGCACCTCAGCAGTGCACCTAGGTGTGCACCACCTATGCTGTGGTCCCTAAACGTACATGCCCTACCATATACTAGGGAATTATAGGTAGGTTAACTTAGCCAATTATAATTAGCCTAATTTGCATATCCATTTTACACAGAGCACTGGCCCTGGGACTGGTAAGCAGTACCCAGGGCACAGCCAAGAGTCAGTAACCACCAGTACCTGTCCAAAAAGTGTGGGGGTGATCAGGGCAAAAAAGGAGGACTTTCCTACAGATAGGTTGGCTCTTTGTACTGTCCTCATTGATGATTTCCTGTGTGAAAACCTCAAAAGGTAGTAGCATCACAGATGTTGCAACATGTAATAGCTTGAGTTTCAACATATTGGCCACTACTGCATGAGGACTTTAACTGGTACTTTATTAGCACACTGAATGATCCTCAACTGCTTCCGTGTTTCAAATGAGTGAAGCTTCTTCTGCAGATGGTCAGTATATTGCTGACTATGGCCCTCATTACAACCCTGGCAGTAAATCCCTCTTTCTGCCATGCAGAAGACCGCCAACATACCGCTGCGGCCGCGGAATTCCGCTACAGGTATTACGACCCACAGCTCGGAATCCGCCACAATATAGACACCCCCACAAGTCCGCCACACCAAAGGTCAGTGATAAACTGGTGATACCAAAACCGACACCATTACGCCAACAGGAATACGCCCACAGTATCACAACCTACAAATCAACGCGGCGGTCTTTCAACCGCAGTACCGCAGTATTCCATTGGCAGTACACACCGCTGCGCTCAAAATACACACACATTTACAAAACACAACCACATTGGACAATTCAAAATACACACACCTGATACACATACACACACCACACCCACACACCCAATCCAATATAAAGCACGCACCCACATCACCCACTTCACCCACAAACGCTTTCTACCAACATTTTGAAAGAAGTCCAGAGAGAGAGACTACCTAAAACAACACCAGCCTCCACAGACACACAACACCATCACTTACACAACATCCACACACCTCAAACAACACACACCAACACGTCCCCTCACACAACACAACAGACACCACCTCACACATCACCCACACCACATCATGGCACCTCAAAGACACCCCAGGTTCTCTGATGATGAGCTCAGGTTCATGGTGGAGGAAATCATCCGGGTAGAGCCACAGCTATTCGGAGCACAGGTGCAGCAGACATCCATTGCAAGGAAGATGGAGCTATGGCGCAGAATTGTCGACAGGGTTAACGCAGTGGGACAGCATTCAAGAACACGGAATGACAGCAGGAAGAGGTGGAACGACCTACAGGGGAAGGTACGTTCCGTGGTATCCAGACACTAGATTGCTGTACAGAGGACTGGCGGTGGACCCCCACCTCCTACCCACAACTAACAACATGGGAGGAGCAAGTCTTGGCAATTATGCATCCTGATGGCATCGCAGGAGTAGCAGGAGGACTGGACTCCTGGTAAGACATATCTTTACTACTCTATCCCCCACACCCCACCTGCATGCCATGACATACCCTCACCCTTACCGTCACACCCATCACCCCAACAACCCACAGATACCCCACTAACACAACCCACACATCTCAAAACCAAGCCCTGCAAGTAACACCAATGCATGGACACCCATCACCAAAGCATGTCCAGTACAGAGACTCACTCATGCCCCAAAATCACCAATCAGACAAGGACCAAACCAATAATGCAAGCACAGGAGTAGAGGGTCACTCACCCATTGCATAAGATGGCACACACAGATACAATAACTATGCATTTACACCCCAACAGGACCCATACCCAATGTCACCGGACAGGAGGTGCCAGACATATCCAGTACCCCCACAGAAGAGACCCACAGTGATGACAGCAGCTCTGCACGCCTGGATCAAGATGACCAGCCCGGCCCATCAGGGACCTCAGGACAGTCGGTTCCCCTGACACAGTCACAAACCACCACAGAGCCTCCCCCCTCAGGAAACACCAGCACAGCACCCACCCAGCGGGCCCATCCCTCTGTCCCCAGGACACATCAATCAGCAGTGTGTCCACCACTACAGGGAACCCAGGCAACCCCAATAACACAGGACGACCAGGGACCTGGGGGAAGTGGCAGTGGGCACACACTGTTCAGGGGACAGAGGCACAGGATAACAGGGAAGCTGGGAGGACAGGCCTAGGGAACCCACCTTCCATGAGGCACTCTCCAACATCATGGGAACTTACCACGATTCCCAGGAGATCATGGGCACAGTAATGGCCAGGTTTAAGAAGACCCAGCAGCTGCAGGAGGAACACTACCTGGGGATCAGGTAGGACTTAAAGTCCATCAACACCACCCTGGTCACCATTGCAGGGGTGCTGGCAGACCTTCTCAACACCAGGAGGGACACAGTGGCACACCAATGGGCCCCTGACACTAGCCTGGACGATGAACAGCCCTCCACCTCTGCCGGCGCTAGTGGACAGGAGGCACCGCCACAGGAACAACAGGACACCAGCACCCCTTCCCCTGCAGATGGAAAACCACCCCGCAAATGGTCCCTGAGATCCAGGAACAAGACGGAGAACATTGCCAAGACCCCTGCCAGGAAATAAGACCCCCCTGAATGTCATCCTTCTGTCCCACTATGTCACCCTGTCCATCCTTAAACTGCCATTGCTCCACTTCCTATGCCCCTTTGGACAATGTACCTGTGAAACAAATAGACTGGACTCTGCCATGGACATACCTCCACCATCACCCCAGTCCATTTTACAACCCCCTCCACTTATTTGAACAGGAATAAACACCTTTTAATCACAAAACAATCTGGAGTCAGTCTGTGCTTTCACTAATGTGTAATTGCAACATCTCTTAAATACAGCAATGTCAATGTACTTGTGCAAATACCAATGTTACACAGCTGTAGGCCAGGAGTAAGCATAGCAGAGGGCACAAAGTGGGACCCAGATCTGTGAAATGGAAGATCAAAGTGACAAGTCAGTGTCCATACACTGAGCGAAAATGACAGACTTATGATAGGTCCAACAACAGTATGAGATGTGGGAAGCAGTTACATCTTCTTACCTGTGTCTCACTGGAAGTATTGCATGATGATGTTGTTTCAGTTGTCGATATCCTCTTCTTCTGCCTCCTCTTTTTCACTGTCCACAGCCTCCACAGCTGCCACAAGACCACCATCTGGCCCATCCTCCTGCAGAAAAGGCGCCTGGCGTCGCAAAGCCAGGTTGTGCAGCATACAGCAGGCCACGATTATCTGGCACACCTTCTTCGGTGAGTAGTATAGGGAACCACCTGTCAGATGGAGGCACCGGAATCTGGCCTTCAGGAGGCCGAAGGTGCATTAGATTATCCTCCTAGTTCGCCCATGTGCCTCATTGTAGCGTTCCTCTGCCCTTGTCCTGGCATTCCTCACTGGGGTCAGTAGCCATGACAGGTTGGGGTAACCAGAGTCACCTTCAAATGTCGAGGGACAACTGTTAGACACACACTAACCCGTAGGGACAACCCCATACTCAGACACCTATGTCAACTGTATTGGGAACTTGGCCTTACCTATTAGCCACACACGGTGCCTCAGGAGTTGCCCCATCACATAAGGGATGCTGCTATTTCTCAAAATGTAAGCGTCATGCACAGAGCTAGGATTCTTGGCATTGACATGGGAGATGTACTGGTCTGCCAAACACACCATCTGCACATTCATCGAATGGTAGCTCTTCCGGTTTCTGTACACATGTTCATTCCTGCAGGGGGGGGGGACAAATGACACATGTGTCGCATCAATGGCACCAATGATGTTGGGGATATGTCCCAAGGCATAGAAGTCACCTTTCACTGTGGGCAAATCCTCTACCTGAGGGAAAACGATGTAGCTGCACATGTGTTTCAGCAGGGCAGACAACACTCTGGACAACGCGTTAGAGAACATTGGCTGGGACATCCCTGATGCCATGGCCACTGTTGTTTGAAAAGACCCACTGGCCAGGAAATGGAGTAAAGACAGGACCTGCACTAGAGGGGGTATCCCTGTGGGATGGCGGATAGCTGACATCAGGTCTGGCTCCAACTGGGCACACAGTTCCAGGATTGTTGCACGATCAAGTCTGTATGTGATTATGATGTGTCTCTCTTCCATTGTCGACAGGTCCACCAGGGGTCTGTACACTAGAGGATGCCACCATCTCATCACCTGCCCCAGCAGACGTGCCCTATGGAGAAAAACAGCGAGCAGAGAGTCATCCAACACTGAGGTATCACAATGTGTTTTTTGCAGAAACGTTATTAATCCACAATGTCCCGGTATCTGTCTATATTCCCGGCCTAGATAGGTGTGACGCAGTTAACATCCATCCCATGGGGCCTCCTGAAATGGCGGCTGCCGGACCTGTAAGGTGGGACAAGGGGATATGAGGTAACTGCGCTGGCGTTGTACACCGTCGCGGTGGGCGGTCGAAGACCGCGGCACAACTCTGCGTTGGTTAACATTGGGCCCTATGGGTCCCAGGAGCCAGTGACGATCTACGCCGGTGGTGACGGTACGCACCGCAGTGGATGTGACCGCCATTTTCTGTCTATTCAGTCACTTGATACCTGACCTTCAACAGGAGAGGACCTACACTGCAAGTGCTGCTGTGACCTGTATCTGGAAGCGACAATGGCTACAGTGTCTGGGGAAAGGGCCCCAGCCTTCACTTCGGAAGAGTTGGAGAAACTAGTTGATGGGGTCCTCTCCCAGTACACACAACTGTACAGGTGAGTACACTGTGAGCATGCTGCATGGGCAATGCCTGCTTTTAGTGGTGTGGTTGGAAGATACATGGGGGGACTGAGGCCTGCATGTGGGGATGCTGAGTGTATGTGCGTCCAGGCATGGGTGGGAACTGGTGGGCAATGAGTATGACGGTCCGGACGGGTGAGTAATTTCCTTTCCCCCTGTACCATTCCTGTCGGTCAGTGCCCACCAGAAGAAAGGTATTTGGTGTGCCATCGCCAAGGACGTCCGGACCCTCACGGTCTACCACAGATGGAGCACCCACTGCCGTAAAAGATGGGAGGACCTGCGCCGCTGGAGCAGGAAGACGGCGGAGGCCCAGCTGGGGATGGCCTCCCAACATGGAAGGGGTGCCTTTCGCACCATGACCCCCCTGATATCCCGGATCCTGGCGGTGGCGTATCTGGAGTTGGATGGGCACTTGAGGGCATCACAGCAGCCACAAGGGGGTGAGTACACTCTCATTCAGCTGATTCTGCGCGCATAACAAGGTGTCTGGGTGGGGGAGGTGGGCAGTGGGTTCCCCTAGGCCAGGGCGAACTTGGTAGGCAAGGTCCCTTGTGAGGCAGGCTATGTGGCACCCCAACCTCACTAGTGGTAAGAGCCATCTACACCTAGTCAGGCTCCTGTGACTTCCAGGTGTGCAGCAATTGGGTTTAGGCCTCGTACCCCATGGTCAGGTGAAATTTCTAGGAACTGTTATTGCATGGCGTAGTGCAGAGGGCTGCTCCATGTGTGTTGTGTCCGTCAACGGTGGTCGTGTTGCATGGACTGAAAATGTTTTTCTTCTGTCTCCCCCCCCCTTTTTGTGGTCTCCCTGTTCTTATGTGCAATAGCATCATCAGGTGGAGGAGCATTGGCACCAGAGCAGGAGGGAGCTGCAACCCACTTGGCCCTGGAGGGTGAAGCAACAGAGTCTGAAGCCACCAGTGGGATAGAAGGCGAGGTGAGCTCCACGGCGGGGACAGGAGCAGACACCAGTGACAGCGACTCCTTCTCTGATGGGAGCTCCCTTGCGGTGGCGGGCACCTCTGTGACCACCGCATCAACAGGTACAGCTGCCACACCCCCACCAGCACCACCCTCCCAGCAGCCCCTCAGCGTGTGTCCAGGGCCCACTCACCCAGGAGGGTGGGCACCTCCTTCACCCCTGGCACCTCAGGCCCTGCCCCAGTCAGCCCTGCTGCCCTCAGAGAGGAGGCTATTGACCTCCTGAGATCCCTCACTGTTGGGCAATCTACCATTTTGAATGCCATCCAGAGTGTTGAGAGGCATTTGCAACAAACAAATGCATACCTGGAGGGCATTCATTCTGGGCAGGCGGCCCAACAGAGAGCATTTCAGGCTCTGGCCTCAGCACTGATGGCAGCAACTGTACCTGTGTCCAGCCTCCCCCTCTAACTTCCTCCACCCAGACCCAATACCCTGTACCTCAGCCTATCCCAAGCACACCATCAGACCAGCATGCACACACATCAACACACAAGAGTGGCTCAGGCAAACATAAGCACCACACATCCCACAGGCACTCACACAAGCACCATCCCCATGCAGACACAACAACATCCACAGCCTCCACTGTGTCCCCCTCCTCCACGTCCTCCTCCTCCCTCCCTGTCTCGTCTCCATTCACACCTGCATGCACTACATCCTCAGCCACTACCTCTATCACCAGCACGCCCATCACCACACACAGCTCACATGCAATCACCATCCCCACTACCATTCACACATCCCCTGTGTCCTCTCCCAGTGTGTCTGTGAGTCCTCCTCCCAAAGTACACAAATGCAGGCACACACCCACCCAACAGCCATCCACCTCACAACAGCCTCCGGCCCATGCACCTTCTCCCAAATTCAGCAGACGTACACCTCCTACAACCACTACCTCTTCCTCCACTCCCAAACCCCCTCCATCTTCCCATCCCAGTGTGTCTAAAAAACTTTTCCTCGCAACCCTTGACCTCTTCCCTTCACCTCCCCACCGTTCTTCACCTAGGGCCAGGCTTTCCAGGTCCCAGCCCAGCACCTCAGCCACCAAATCCCCAGACACAGTGGTGCCAGCAACTGCGGGCTCATCGAGTTCGCCACCCAGGAGGGCTGCCAGTGTGCCACGTAGTGAGGGCCAGGACATTCTGCCACCTGCCAAGGTGAAAACGGTGCCCACATCCCGGATGGAGAAGCCGAAACTACCAGCCACTAAGGGCTCAGCAAAAACAAAAGGGGATAGTGGCAAGACAACTGCGGCACCATCAAAGGTGGGGAAGGGCCAAAAGCAGAAGAGCAGGTCAGGAGAGGGCTTGGTGGAACCAACTGAGGGACCAGTGTCACACTTTCTGTCCAGGACCACACCAACCTATACGGCGGTGAACACCGCTAGCTGCCCTGCCACCTGCACCGCCACCGGCACGTCTACAGCCTCAGCGACAGTCCTCAGCCTCTTCCCCAATGGGCAGGCGTCCGAGGCTGCAGGAGACATCCTGCTGTGTCCCTCAGCAGGTGCTGACCCATGCACTGCCGCCAGCACTGCCGCCACAGACACCGCCGCAAGCACCGCCGCCACAGACACCACCGCAAGCACCGTCACCGGCTCCGCGACGTACTCGATCAGTGGCACCACCGCTGACATGGCTACCATCCCCAGTGGTCAGTCGTCCGCGGCGGGAGGAGAGTTCTTGGACCCTGGGCAGCTTCCATGAGGCATGACTTCCATCAATGTTTGCACCTGCAGGTGAAAGGCGAAGCTGCAGCAGTGTGGGGTATGTCTCTGCCTCCATGGCGTATCATGCTACCTGTACCTCGCTAATCTCGTGGCACGCACACCCAGGTGAGGGAATTGTGCCAGCCACACTGCACGTGGAGCACTCTGGGCACAAGGCCCCCTCCAGAACCAGTGGAGAGATACATCCACTACCTTAGTCCTTGGCAGGATGAAGCACTGTGGGCACAAGGCCCCCTCCAGAACCAGTGAAGAATGACATCCACTTGAGAGACTGTGGCTTTGCACTCCCCAGGATAATGCAGTGGGTAAACCGCCCACTGGAGAGACTTGAGAGACTGTGGCTTTGTACTCCCCAGGAAAATGCAGTGGGCAAACCACCCACTGTAGAGACTTGAGAGACTGTGGCTTTGCACTTCCCAGGATAATGCAGTGGGTAAACCACCCACTGGAGGGACTTGAGAGACTGTGGCTTTGCACTCCCCAGGATAAAGCAGTGGGCAAACCACCCACTTGAGAGACTTGAGAGACTGTGGCTTTGCACTCCCCAGGCTACAGCAATGGGCATGGAGCCCCGTCGTGCAGCAGTGGCGTTGTGCGTTCATCAGGCTGAGGTGCCTCCCTCCCCCTGAGGTGCCTGTATATTTTCGATCGGATGCCCCAGCATTGTTCTCTCCCTTTCCAGTCAGGTATCTAGTGTGGGCTTCACACATGCATTTTGGGCCCAGTGGTCCACGGACAATGTTTGGTACACTATCCGGACTTGTGTGGTTGGTACATATTTGTATATACTGAATTTTGAATTTTTACTATCTGATTTTTCATGATTACAATCGTTACAATCATTTCCTTTTGTCCTTGTGTTCTTCCAGGGGGTGGGGGGTGTATATGTAATATTGCTGCATGTATTTGTGCATATGTTGTTGTGGGTGAGGGTGGGGGTATTGTGTGTTGCGTGTGTGTGTCACTCTCTTCCCCCCCTCCCCTGTGTTGTAGGTGCAGTACTCACCGTGGTCGTCGCCGCCGTTCATACTCCTGGTAGATGAGAAGATAAACCAACATGGGCAGGACTTGTAACTCGGGCTCTATGGCGTCCTGATTCCTCGTTGGGTGTTGAGAGGTGAGTGTTTTCCCTTCTGTGTACTGTTTCCGCCGTGCTTTTGATCACGTTGGTTCTGCCCCGGAAAAGGTGGCAGATAGGAGTCTTGAAATACAGTGGGCTGTACTTTGTCTTCCACCTGTCTGTTGGCGGTTACAGCTGCTGTGTTTGTTTCTACCGCCGTGGCGGTCGGAGTGTTAAAGTGGCTGTCTATGTTGGAGGTTTCCGCCATGGTCGTGATCCCATTTTTTTTTTCATCGGCCTGTTGGTGGTATTACCGCGGCTTTAATACTGACCGCCAGGATTGTAATGAGGGCCTATGTCTTCTTTTTTAAGAAAGTCCTTCACATGTGCCAGACACAGGATCCTGAAATAACCACCATCTGCCATGGCCATGACTATATGACTGCCATTGAACATGGCACCTTGCTGTTAAAGATGTTTTTAACTGTATGGTATTTATCCATGGTAAACATGGCTACTGTTGCATGCCACTGAATGCCCTTAAAAGTTTCTTCAGGGCTGAGACTTGTAAAAAGCTGTTGGCCAACCCCGGCAAAAGACCTCAAGTGTGAAGTGATACATATGTAATCAGTTGCTTGACAACTGGTCCACATGTCTGTCGTCAGGTGGATAGTGTGAACAGCACTCTGCTGCGGAGCTTGTCCAACCAATTGCAGTACATTGTGATGGAGTGCTGGCACAGCAACTCTGGCAAAATTAGGCAATTTCTAGCAGATAGTGGCCATAAATTCTAAAAATCCCATTCTTTTCCCAAAAGAAAAAGAGATGAGATCCAGTGATAACATTTTAGCCAGCTTCCCATTGTACAAATGTGCCATTGGGTGGTTGCATTTGTAGGGCCCTTCATGCCTAAACATGCCAATAATGGTAGAGTGGATTTTTTATTTTCTGGTGCCACTGAGGCAGGTGACTTATGAGAACTAGGAGGTGGTAGACTCAATGTGCTTCTTGAGGCAGTCACCATTTGCTGTGGTTTCTCCATCTGACTATTATGCCATTTCAAGGTTGCTGAGGTGGGTGATATTGGTGCACTGCTGGGGACAGGGCTTCTTTCCATAAAGCTGTTACCTTCACTTCCCACCATGATCAGAGCTGATTCCCCTCTCTCATCACCACCACCACCCGTAGAATTTTTTTAGGTGTTCATCCCACCGCGTTACATAATTTGTTTTTTTACATGGGTCGGTTGGCATCCTGTACCATAGTGTGAAACAGACTTATCTCAAAGAACACTTGCATGGCAAATGGAGCATATTGCAATGTTATTCTCCTGCTTGCTAATCGTAAAGAAGTCACAAACTAGGAAGCAGAACTTTTTTAGTGAGCCACTGAAGCCACTGCCGAAGAACTGGAGTAGGTGAATGAGTCAACGATTGCCTCTCTGCAGTGCATACTTTGACTGAAGCAGTGGTGGATACAGGTCTCAGCAGGGGCCTTACAAATGTGGAGGTGGCGGTATACGTGTCACATCCTTTGGAGCAGGTTGAATAGGAGGGGTAATGCTGGTGCCCTCTCAGCATGCTTCCATAAAAATGACTGGCTCGTCCTGCTCCTCCCCTTCCATAATTCTAAGGCTTTCGGTAACTATTCTTTTCCTTTGTCTCTCGTAGAAGGTCTCTGTCTCAGCCGCTGTTCAATCCATGTCCAGATCTTCAGAAGGGGGGCTTGGAGAAGATGGTGGAGTAGCCTTCCTTTTTCTTGCAGGAGATCGGGTGGCCTAATTGTTCATGAAGAGGCACATCTTGCTTAGCAGGAAGCTCAACCTCCTGTTCTGCTGCTACTTCAGGAAGATCTACTACTACTGGCTATGGCTCCTGCTGACCAATTTGCTCAATTTCCTGCGATGATTGGGTACTAGTTTGCAGATGAGACAAATACAGTTCAGACTCACTGCAGGTCGACATGTTTGCAGCAGCTGCCTTGCTGAGAGACAAGGCTTTGGGCCTAGGCTGGGGTGGTGCTGTTGATGCAGGGGTGCTGCTTCCAGCTTGCTGGCTGGAGGACGGTGCAGCAGGCACACGTTTCCTGAAAAAGGTTTGGGATGGAATACCAGTGGTGGGCATCTGCTTCTTCTTCACCTCCTCATTGGCTACTTCATTGGCAGCACCTTTCTTTTGGCCACCTTCAAGCTTTTTCAGTTGACAGTGGCACTGAACTGCATAAGTGGAAAAGACTGAAGGACACACGTGTTGTGGTCACGTCACTTCATGCCGGCCTTCTGTCTGGCTCCGTTAGTGATATCTCTTGCGCACCTAAAAGCAAACAAGCAAGAAAAGCATTTAGTTAAACATGGCATTTTTGCAGTTTTAAGTATTCATCATACAGACAATAAAATTTAGTGTGGTTAGTGTATCCATTCCAAAGTCAAACCACACCACCATTACAAATATATTAATTTTCAATCTGAATAACATCATAGAGATGTAACTATTTACTTTAGGTGCATCTAAGGGGAAACACCTGTTGAAGGTGGGGCGGGGGGTCCAGGGGAAAATGGAATAACCCTTAAAAAACTAAGGCTGGTGTGCATTTATGGCAAACAGATAGTCCAGGGGGAAATTGAAAAATCTTTAAAAAATAAACAGTGGTGTGCACCTATGGCAGGCAGTGTGGTCCTGGGGAATATTGAATAATCCTCAAAAAAGAATACTGGTGTGTGTGCACCTGTGCACGTATGGTGGGCAAGGTGTCCAGGGGAAAATGAGTAATGACAACGCTTAAAAGATGAATGCTGATGTGCTGCAGACACTTAGGGCAGGCAGCAGAAAAATGGAGAGAAAATGTAAAATATATATTTGTTTAAAATGTCCGTTTAAAAAAAAAAAAAGGCAAAATAAATATAAAATAGGTAAAATAATTAACTGCCGGTGTGCCAGGGGACTTTGAGGAACACATTGGGATTTGTGAGGCAAGGAGCTGTGGGAGTAAAATGAAAAAATGCATAATAAAATCTGTTCATACATATGCTACAATGATCCTTATGCAAAAATGGCTTTGAAAACTGGAAAAAAGGATTACTCTGGCTGGCTACACAAAATGGCAGCCTGCCACAAGATCAACAATAAGCAAGGAGGCATAGGCAACAAAAAAGATCACATGCAGGCCTGTGGCAAAAGCACACTGGTAGGCTGCTCAAACTGGCCGCTAGCCCCACGGTCAAACAACAACAATTGCAAGCAAGGAGGCATGGAGAATAAAGAACACATGCATGCCTATCGTAAAGCACACTGGTTGTCAGCATAAAATGGACACCGGCCACATGGCCAAACAACAACAGCAAGCAAGAAGGCCTTGGAGAGCAAGAGCACATGCAGGTCTATATCAAAAACACACTGACTGCCTAAAGTAAATAGAAGGATGTGACCACAGCACACAAAAAGCAGAAACAGCGATGGTATACAAGTAAACAACTTTGGTGAGTAAAGAGCACGGTCGGTTGATGGTACAGTAATCCTCTTCGTTTTTCAGAGGGATGTTTATTTGTGTCAAACGTTTGTGGGTCAACAGGCACAGTGAAGTAAGACAGCTAACACGTGTTTCATCACACAGTGACCTTTTCAAGGCTAAGCTTGTAGACCAGAAGGTCGTTAAGATCCAAATGGGAGAAAAAGTAATTTTGAGCTGTATTTCCAAGAACTTCGTAGAGATAATTAATAGTCCGGATGTAGCCAGGTAATTGGCATCCAGAAGTCCATTAGTGTCCAATGTGTGAGGGTAGAAATCCAGAGGACCTTGGTAAGTCCTCTCCGCTTTGTAAGCATGTGCGCTCTAAGTTGAAGCCTAAAGAAAATGGCTGCTAGCCACATGGTCAAACAACAGCAATAATAGCAAGCAAGGAGGCATTTGAGAATAAAGAACACATGCAGACCTACGATGAAAGCACAATGACTGTCTAGACAAAAAGACCACCAGCCACATGGTCAAACAACAATCAAGGACTCAGGCATGGGCAGCAAAGACATGCAGGCCTATAGAGAAAGCACACTGGCTGTCCACAAAATATGTCCACCAGCCATCTGGTCAAACAACAAGCAAGGAGGCATGGATAACAAAGGAGAATACAAACAGGCCTATGGCAAAAGCACACTGGCTGGCTGTACAAAATGTTCACAACCACATGGTCAAACAAGAACAGAAAGCAAGGAGGAACTGGAGAAGAGAGAACACATGCAGGCCTACGGCAAAAGCACACTGACTGTCTGCAAAAAATGGCCACTGGTCACATGGTCAAACAACAACAGCAAGCAAAGAGGCATTGGAGAACAATGACCACATCCAGGCCTAAGTCAAAAGCACACTGGCTGACAACACAAAATAGCCACAGGCCACATGGTCACACAACAAGAACGGAGGCATAGATAACAAACACATGCAGGCCTATGGACATTGACTACACAAAATGATACCCGGCCACATGGCATGGAGAGCACACAAAGAAAAATGGTGGCCTATAGCAAACACAGACACAATGGCCAGACAAAGGAGGCATGGTAAATAACAATGAAGAAAACACTAACATTGATTCAGCAATGCCAAAAATGAAAATTAAGTAAGCTATAAACATTTTAGAACAACACACGTTCTCCCAACGCATTATATCTTACCCCACCAATATACACTTTTTGCAGGAAAAAAGTGAAATACAAAAATACAAACTCACTTTTTTAAATTTAATCTAATGCCATCTGTTGTGTAAATGATATTTTAAACAACATATACCACAGCAACAGTTGTTTCATGTACCCATAACTAGTACTAGCTGGATGGCCCACAAACAGACTAATCCACATAGTGAAATAAATGAATGGTGCAAGTGTAACGAATGTGTAGAAAATGTACTGAACTGTATAACCTTTTTCACTTCCAAAAGATAAAACATTAAATGCTAAATAATAACTAGACCTCTACTGGAACTCCCGGCCGCCTACCACAACCACAATCAAATGTAAAAGTTTTAAAAAGTACAAATCAATACTGGTGCATGCTCTCTATCAAACAAACAATACCCTTCTGCAAAAGCTTTTTAACTTCCTTGTAATATCACACAATCAAAGTATTTAAAATCCAATGATATATATGCAGCAGGAATTGCAGGCATGGAGAGTGATCCTTCCACCTTGAAATCCAAATGCACTGGGACAAAGCACTGGGAGGAGCCTTCTGGATTGGAAGAGGAAGTTGGAATCTCTGGGGCTCTTCATTCCTGTTGGAAAAAAAAGTAAAATAAAACAAATGCTTTTGTCACTAAAAAACAAGTGGAATGGTCCACTGATGTCTAATATTCACTCAAAATGCCTTTACGAGTAGATTTACCTGCTTCTCAAGTTGAAAATCTGCTTGAGAAGCACCCCTCCTGCTCACCAGCATAGCAAAAATGGTGGCGGAAGACTGCATAGCGACCACGAACCATGTGACGTTCAGCAAGTCTTGTGTGCACTCACTAGCTGCCGGCAAATCTTGTTGCACTGGCAGGCATGTGCCAAAACAATTCTCATGCACCCCAAAACAAGAGTTGCCTGCGCAAACAGAAAAATAATTTGGCCATGCACCAGTATGCAGAATCTTTTCGGTAACTCACATTACATGCGTAGCCGAGAGTTACCGAATTCTGCCAACTCTATAAGCGGAATTATATTTCTTCCAAGACATATTCAGCATCATATTTAAATGATGCAGCCAAGCAAGAGGACTACATTCCCCATCATCTACCTGTACTGGAAGTGACATCACTGGATTTTCCATTATCCATCTGCCCAAGACGTGACATCACTGGATTTCCCATCATTCATCTGGACAGTAAGGGACATGACTAGTTATATTAAAACCATCATTAAAAGAAAGAGACAATAAACTGGCTTGTAAATTAGTACTTCAAAATTACAATAAAGCAATCAAAGCTGCTCAATTCTTGAATTATGCAAAAAGAAGTAGATCAACAAAAAAACACCTCTCTGCAAATATTCAAGATTGCAAAATGTTTCTTACATCCTAAAACTTACACACCGTCTATCCTAGGTTCAGCTCAGTTCCGTGATGAGCTCTCCTCATTCTTCAAGGAGACAATACTAAACGAGAAGATACAAAACATTCAAGCTACAGTTATTCACACAAGTAGTTAATCGGGTACCTCAATTATGGGTGGCATGGTACTTGTCTACTCCCCATTTGCTTGTTACTAAAATGAAGTCTTATTTCAATGGTGCAAACCAGGGGGGCCCTACAGTTTTGGTACCTCAAGTGATCAATGACAACTCTAGCTAGCAGAGCAGAGGCCATTTTGCCTATTCTTCAAAAACTTTACAATAGCTCTCTGCAATCACCTGTGGTGCCACAACTTCTGGAAGAATGCTAAAGTGGTTGCTTCCGAAAAAACAACTGTTGTGTCCCTTTATTCTGTCCAATTTTAAACTGTTATCCCTACTGCTGGCAGCAGCTAAATGTTAGAGAGAGTGATAAACATCTGGCGTTCAGCCCATCTTGAAGATAATAAACTATTACATCCTACTCAGTCTGGCTTCCAACCCTGCCACAGTACAGAAACAGGTTTACTGGAAGATTCAAAGGCAATTAAGATTGTACAAGATGAAGGAAAAGCACAACCTCAATCCTATTGGATGTGTCTGCAGCATTTAGCAGAGTCTCTCTTTCTATCCTACAGCAGCGGTGGGCTCAGGGGGTGTTGGCAGCTCCACCTTGGGCTGGATTACATAATTCCCAGAAAGAATAGCAAAGGTGATCTGGCTTGCCTCTTTTTTTTTCAGCTTGTAAACAGATGGACTATAGAGTGCCACAGGGCTCCTCCTTAAGCCCTTATCTGAAATCTGTGTGCGCTCCTTAGCTTTGCTGACAGAACCTCACGGCTTCATGGTCGTTTCATATACTAATGAAATACAGTTGACCCTTACCATCCATATTGACATAATTTACAATCTGCCTATTGGAATGTTCTTGAGTGGATGCAGGAGAGCTATGTGTCATGTAACTCACCTGCAGGCTGGGTAAGACCTTGGGTGTCAAGTTTGACAACAATCTATCTTTTCAACTGCAAGTTTTGTTGGTACTCAGGCCCTGCGTCATTTTGCTCCATTCTTTAAATCATTTGTTGACTTCTTTCCTTTAGCCACTTGCAAAACAGTGATTCATACATTAGTGCATTGGCCAACTCCAGGCTGGAACACACCAAAATTCTTTATGTGGGACCCCCCCAGACAGATTGATCAATAGTCTTCAAATTGTCCAGAATTCAGCTGCATAATTTATCTTGAACATACATATGAGTGACTTCATTTTGCATCATGTGAAAATTCTTTACTGGTTGTTAGTCAAGAAGAGGATCCAGTTTAAGACCCTTTCGTTGACTAATCAAACTTTTTGAAAATGTGGTCCAGCATATCTTTTGGATAGATTGGTCATTTATCAACCACCCAGGAATATTGGGTGGTGTCATCTTTATTAGCTATGACTCCTAGGTTCTTCCACGTAAGAAAGAGTGGACATTATTCCACTGTGCTAAAGGTCACCGCATTAAACCACCTCCCATTGGTGTTGTGGTCCATCAGGGATAAGTACACATTGAGAAAATCCCTCAGAACATGCTTATTTGTATCCTGTTATTATCCAGTATTTGTGCACCCTCAGTCAAGACTGCCAGCGGTGTGACACGTCTTCATTCATTCATTCAAGAGAACTTAATTTCGCTTCATCCACTTGTACAGGAAGTGACATCACTGGATTTCCCATCATCCATCTGCAAAGGAAGTGATATCACTTCCTATCTTCTCCCTACTTAAGTCAACTCTTCATGGCATCCCATCCTCTGAGTGTCCCCAGCAAAGGGCGAACCCCTGTTACACTGAAACTTACAAGGTAAGATAAAAGCAAGTGCTTCACTTGCCACACCATACTGATAGTCCTGACAATCACACCCAGACCAAGATGATCTAAACTCTCACATAGCAACCCCACAACCTCACTAGTGTCAATGCCTTTCTCACTCAATGCATCTTCCCAGAAGCTCTCAAGACAGTCCAGATCCTTAAATTAACCTACACTAGACCCTGATGACCTTGCAACCTATTGGCCCCTCACTCACCTACCGTTCATCAATAAGATCATTGAAAAAGTAGTTTATGTTCAACTCCATGATCACATCAGCGATAACCAGCTCCTGCATGACTACCAGTCTGGCTTCATTCTGCCTCATACATTGTAGATGATGCCTTCTTGACCACAGATGAAGATGACTCCTGCCTCCTGATATTGCTGTACATCTCGTGCTGCCTTCAACACATTCGACCATCCCAGCCCCATTCACTCCCTTGAGTGTTGAATGGGACTCACCAGCAATGTCCTTCACTGATTATTATCTATTCTTTCCAGCCAGCCCCAGTTTGTTTATCTGCGTACATCCAGGTTCTAAAGAATCCACCCGGGTTCCATTATGTCTCTTGCCATCTTCAACCTCTTCATGAAAATGTTTAGTGCTCAACTCATAGATAAAAGTATCAAGATTCACCAATATGCTGATGATATTCAATTCTATAAGAAAGTCTCAAACATTGCTTGCACATCATTTAGTCCTGGATGTCCAGCATCTAGTTGATGCTCAACCCAACTAAGACAGAATTTATTTGCCAAGAACAACAAAAATGAAACAGTACAAATCCGTCTCAGTGACATGAACTTTGAAGGTTTCGAATCCCACCTTCCACCAACCTCACCCTCAATGAACACATTGTCAAAAAGATAACACAAAACCAACTCTTTGATCTAAAGAAAGTGAAATCACTTCTTCCAGAAAGCAACTTCAGAATTGATGTTCAAGCCAGTGGTGTAACAAAGGCTCTCACAGCCCCTGCAGTGCTGAGGGGCCCCTCAGCACAGTGCCTAAGCCTAAGAGCTCCGGAATAGGTCTGGAGGGGGACCCTGGTTCAAGCCCTCATAGTCTTGCATCTTGATGGTGGTAATGCTCCACTGCTCCACTGCTTCTCAGACTGCACACTGCCATCCCTTTGGGGAATCCTAAACTCTGCAGTGCGTCTCACCTAAGGCTGAAAGAAATATAATGACATCACTCCCATCTTGAAGGAACTCAGTTGGCTCCCCTTGCAGGTCCGCACATTGTCAAAACCAGCTTATTATTACCAAAACCACCATGATCAGCATCCCACTTATCTTGCAGACAAGCTCATCATCCCCGGTGGTTCTCATCACATCTGCAGCCAGGATACCATTAAACTGCAAACTAGGAAGCATACAAAAACAAAGCAAAAGCCTTTTCCATCTATGCATCCAGGATCAGGAACAACATCCATGTATGTACTGCCCAAATGCTGCTCCAATTTAGGAAAGGATTGAACACTCACCTCTCTTCAGCATACTAAATCACAATGCACTAATCGTCCACAACACAGCTACAGCTCCAATCACTGGTTACCCTTATGCTTCTCTTTGAACCTGAGCAGCACTCTGGGAAATAGTATGTCCTGAGTACTCCACCTCTTCCTAAACAATTTACATGTTCCTGTTTCAAGGTGAGACTATTTCTTTCCTATCTCCCTGGCACATGTTTTGCATCTCAGGTGAAAGCAAATATTTTGTTTACCATGACGTACCTGGTGGAGCAGGGATTTAAATAAATATTTGGCTTACGGCGTAAATCTTACCAGCTTACCAAAAATCAGTGCCTGCTTTCTCACCTGGGCCCAGGGATGGACCTTTGTTGTAGATTAGATTAACCAGGAGCTGCAAATCAAAATCAAATAATCATCACAGTTTAAATGTCCATCTTTGGGAGTCATTGATGGGAGTTGGTGTGAGTTTCAAAGCTTTGTTGAAATCTTTTAGTTAGCAATTCTTTATTAGTACATCATAACAGGAAATCAATAAACTAATCAATACAAATTATTAATATGAGAGAAAATGCATAAAGCATGTTCCATAAAGGAAAATTCCCTATTCTAACTTTAGAGAATGAGAGAAAAGCATCAGTGAGAACTCATAAAGAGCTCTAAATTCAAGAAGTGAAAGCATTAACCTTACAGCATTAGATATCAAATCGTAGAGTAGAACATCCCATAAAGAGAGGTTCAAGAAACTCAGTAGAGTCTCAGAGCAGCATAGGTTCAGGCAGGGAAATGAAAATGGTCTTTCAAAGTGAGTCTGAGAAGCGTCTGCAAGTGCTCTTCAGAGAGAGTGGAATTAAAAGAGTCTGGGTCAGAATGTGCTCTCTTAATCTAATTATATTTTGTATCAATAGTTTGCTACAATATGTTGCCATCTCTCAGCAGCTAGTCCAGTCAGGCAGCGGCGTCATCATGGGAACAGGAGATCTTCTGCCCTCTAAGCAGTCTGAAGACAATGACTCTCAAATATTGAACTTCTAAGAAGATACATTATGGTTACTGTTAAAGACAGTTTGTTCATGGTTAGACCTCTACATTTCAGCATGATCTCACATGGTTACCATCCATTTTAAATTAAATGTTTTATTGCTCACATCAAACATTCTACAGAAACGAAATTAAACATTTAAATACATTATTAAATATTGTGACAACCATGCCTATGGGAAGGTTGAAATCTAACACTTTCTCTTGAACCATGTCTTTCTCAGCATATTGAAAGTTTAACAGTCATAATCCTGATTTATGTCAGGGTAAAAGAAAGAAAGGAGAATGCATTCCACTGCTTGTTTAGCTAAATACATGTAGCTAGGAGGGCCTACTTTTCACAATTACATTTAAAATACAGCTTTTGTCTGAGGCCTACACATTTTATTTGTACTTGTTAATTGCATTCATTTTCATTATTACAAACACTTCTGCACAACTTACACTTTAACATGTGGAACACTATCATTAGCAATAAGGATGAGGGTGATACCAGCCCAAATGACATCCTCATAATTTGCAGTAAACCTATATCATACATTCTGTGACGTGCCTTGAATCAGGATGCAGTTGAATTTGTAGATAAAATGGGACCAGATGTGTGGTCCATATCCTACAAGTTGATTTATAGAGGTTAGGAGGTGGGAGTCAACACAATTGTGGGCATTCATAGAGCTTAAATCAACAGAAATCCTGAAACTGCTATGCCTCTTGTGATCTAAAAAACAGATACAACCGCTCTGATTATTCCCACTGCAATATAGACTCAAGCTGTCCAAAAATAAAAGAACACAGTACACTGAGGAGCTGATTTATAAACCCCTTGTGCCACACTAGGATCATTTTTTTACGCTAATGTAGCGTTAAGAAGGCAATTTCCCACATCATGTTTACAAAGTGGTGCAATGCATGCACTGCGCCTCTTTGCAAACCGTTGCAAGCCTGTGCCAGCCATAATGTATGCATGGGGTGTCCCCACGCAGGGAGGCCCAAAAAATGACAAGTGATATTTATCAAATTTTACTGCACCATTTTTGGCATCATTTTTAAAGCCTGCTCAGGGCAGGCATTAAAATGACACACCCATATTCTCCTATGGGCCTCCCTGTCCTTTGCTGGACTAGCGTCAAAATATTTGGCGCTAGTGCAGCAAAGCGCCAGAAAAGCAACAAACATGTTGAATCTATTGTGGTACTGTGCACCATGGTGCGCCGTATTGTAAACACAGCACACCCACGGTGCCATTAGGTGGGTGCGGGGGGCACAAGAAAAGTGGTGAATCAAAGCTGATGTGCCACTTTTTGTAAATATGCTCCTCATCTCTAAATGTATGCAGGTGCTTCCTAGGAACCAAATTTAATACCCGATGATCAAGTTTGTTTAGCGTTCATTTACAGCGTTCTTTTCTTGAAACCTGTTTTAACTTGTTATTCTGAAGTGAATGCAAATTCACAAAGTGCCTCGATCAAGATTGCTGCACATTTCAAATGCATTGTTGCAGTTATGCTGTATCTGTTGATATTCTCTCATGTGCTGGATAACAACCTCTATTGTGCTGGCTAACAGTCTGTCATGTCATAATGAATTCATGGTTCACATACAGGTGGGTGTAACTTGGCAATTTCATGTAAGCATGCAGAATTACCTAAAAAATCTGCAAGATTACATTTAATTATGCAATAAGTGTAATTTTCCATTTAGCCCTATTTTATTAGCACAAAAATGCTCTCTCATGTCCAAAATAGATTTGAGGATGCATTTGCACTAAGAAATAGGGTTGAATGCAACAGAACACAAATAGCAGTGCAAACAGCTGCTCTCGCTTGCTTAATATGCTCTTGGGGTCAGATTTTCCCCAACTGGAATTTAGCACTAGTTTCTTAGTGCAAAATGCACCATTCTGTCCAAAACAGATGCATTTTGAACTAAGAAAATAGCGCTAAATGCAAAACAACAGGAACAGCAGCACTAGCAGCCTCTTGTGCTTGCTAACTTCATTGTTTATATGCTAAGTTTCACCCCAAATTGCATTAGTCGTCATAATAGCATAGATAGTGCTAGTTCTATTTCAAAGAGTAATGCCAAATTACTGACATTACTCTGGCATCATTGACATTACTTCAGACTATGGGCCTGATTCCAACTTTGGAGGACGGTGTTAAACCGTCCCAAAAGTGACGGATATACCACCTACCGTATTACGAGTTCCATAGGATATAATGGACTCGTAATACGGTAGGTGGTATATCCGCCACTTTTGGGCCGGTTTAACACCGTCCTCCAAAGTTGGAATCAGGCCCTTAGTTCCCATCATGGTACTCTACACACTTATGCAATAATACTTGTGTGACATGCTATGTCTACTCTAAATGTGTCCACTTAGTGATCTAACTCCTGTATTCCTCCGCTATACCTGCTCTTCAACAGAGCAATGTCTTTTGCATACACCGTTGTGTTATAGAAATTAAATCATTGTGCATAGTGTACTCATTTTTTAACAGGAGCAGATGCACTATACACACACAATAACTTCTCATCTACAAGTGTCAACTTGTTGTTAGGAGAACCAAGTTGCGGTCCAGTCGCAGTGAAGTTGCTCCATTCTTGCTCATTTCACTGACCAGAAAAACACAGGCCCTCAATATGACATTGGCGGTAAATCCCACTTACCGCCTTGCTGACTGCCATCAACATAACGCCTCTGTGGCAGACAACCGCCAACCATATTATGACACACACAAACCAATCCGTCACTATACAGCCACACACACAAGTCTGCCAGCCCAAAGGTTAGTGATAAAGTGGCGGTATACAAACCCATACCGTTACGCCAACAGAACAACACCCACAACAATATGACCCATGAATCACCGCAGCGGACATTCAATGGCGGTAAACCATTGGCGGTACATACTGCCGCACTCAAAATACACGTACTCAAACAAAGCAACACCACATTGGACAATTCAAACTACACACACCACACCTACACACCCACATAAAACACACACCCACATTACCCACAACCCTTTACGACTACCAACAAATGCTACCAGAGAGAGACAGCAAGAGCACTCAGACACCCAAAGCCACATACCACAATCACCTATACACCGCACACGCACCCCACATCACAAACCCCAACAAATCACCATACACACACTCACCCACACTACACCCATGGCACCACAATGACACCCCAGATTCTCTGAGGAGGAGCTGAGGGTCATGGCGGAGAAAATCCTCTGGCTAGAGCCACAGCTATTTGGATCACAGGTGCAGCAGATATCCATTGCTAGGAAGATGGAGCTATGGTGGAGAATCGTGGACAGGGTCAAAGAGGTGGAACGACCTACGGGGGGAAAGTACATACCATAGCAGCAAGACATCAGCTCGCAGTCCAGAGGACTGGTGGTGGACCCCCACCTCCTCCCCCACAACTAAGAACATGGGAGAAGCAAGTCTTGGCAATCATGCATCCTGAGGGCCTAGCATGAGTAGGAGGAGGACTGGACTCTGGTGAGTCAACTCTATACCACTATCTCCCCCCCTTATCTGCATGCCATCACATACCCCCAACCTCACCCTCACTCCCATCACTCCACCACTTCCCACACACCCCACCATCACATCTCACTCATCCAAATGCCAAGCCCTGCATGCAACACCAATGCATGGACACCACTCATAGACCTGCATGGACACCTATCACCACTTCATGCACACTAGAGACAATCACCAAGCCCACCAAATAACAACTCACACAAGGCAAAGCTGTCAGGGTAATAACAACACACCCATGTGCAATATGTCACAAGCAGAAACAATAACACTGCATTTAAATCCCCACAGGTAAGCCACCCAATGTCCCCGGCGAAGAGGTACCCGCAACATCCAGTCCCCCCCCAGAAGAGGCCCACAGTGATGACAGCAGATCTGGTCACCTAGATCTGGATGACAAACCTGGCCTATCAGGGATCGCCGGACAGTCAGTTACCCAGGCCCAGTCTTACACCACCACAGAGCCTCCCCCTCAAGAAACACCACCACTGCACCCACACAGCGTGCCCATACCTCTGTCCCCAGGACACATAAATCAGCAGTGTGTCCATCACTACAGGGACCCCAGGGCACCCCACAAACACAGGACGATTAAGGACCTGGGGTCAGTGGCAGTGGGCACACAGTTCAGGGGACAGGGAAACAGGACAACAGGGAAGCTGGGAGGACTGCTGTGTGACAGAGGGAGGGCAGGCCCAGGGAACCGACTCTCCAGGAGGCACTCACAGCAATCCTGGGAACATACCAACATTCCCAGGAAATGCTGAGCCAGATACTTGACAAGTTGCAGGAGAACATGCGGCTGCAGGACGGCAGTACCTGGGGATCAGGGAGAACTTGAAGGACATCAACATCACCCTGGTCTCCATTGCAGGGGTGCTGGCAGACATGGCCAACACTATGAGGGAGGCAGTGGCACACCACTGGGCCTCTGGCACTAGCCAAACCACCGAACAGCCCTCCAAAAGAGATGTCAAAGGGTACAGTGAGTGGGCATAGAAGTAGTAATACACAGCCTGCCAGTGACAATGTCACACATCAAACCGTCAATTATATGTGTATCAACACTGTCTTACCTGTGTCTCATTGGAAGTATTGACGTATAATTGCACTTCTGTTGTTCTCATCTTCATCCTTTGCCTCCACATCTTCACAGTTCACAGCATCCACTGCTGCCACACGACCAACTCCAGCCTCCTCCTCCTGCCGAAAAGGCACCTGGCGACCCAAGGCAAGGTTGTGCAACATGCAGCATGCCACGATGATCTGGCAGACCTTCTTGGGTGAGTAGCACAAGGATCCACCTGTCAGATGGAGGCAATGAAATCTGGCCTTCAGGAGGCCAAAGGTCCTCTCTATAATCCTTCTTGTTCGTCCATGTGCCTCATTGTAACGTTCCTCAGCCCTTGTCCTGGGACTCCTCACAGGGGTCAGTAGCCATGAGAGTTTGGGGTAACCAGAGTCACCTGCAAATATCGAGTGACAACTGTTAGCCACACACTAACCCTTAGGGCCCACATCATACCCATACATCAACATATACTGGGTGGGAACCAGGGCTCACCTATTAGCCACACCCTGTGCCTCTGGAGTTGGGCCATCACATTTAGGATGCTACTATTCCTCAGGATAAAAGCATCATGCACAGATCCAGGATACTTCGCATTGACGTGGAAGATGTACTGCTCCGCCAGACACACCATCTGCACATTCATGGTGTGAAAGTTCTTTCGATTTCTGAACACCTGTTCATTTCGCCGGGGGTGGGGGAACAAATGCAATATGTGTTCCATCATTAGCACCAATAATGTTGGGGATATGTCCCATTACATAGAAATCAGCTTTCACTTTGGCCAAATACTCCACCTGGGGGAAAACGATGTAGCTGCACATGCGTTTAATCAGGGCAGACAACACTCTGGTCAGCACTACTGAGAACATTGGCTGAGACATTACTGCTGCGAAGCCTACTGTCACTTGGAAGGAGCCAGTTGCCAGGAAATGGAGCACTGATATCACTTGCACAAGACGGCAGATCCCGGTAGGGTGACGGATACCAGAGATTAGGTCAGGCTCCAACTGGGCACACAGCTCCGTGATTGAGGCCCAGTCAAATCTATAGGTGAGGATAATGTGCCTGTCCTACATTGTTGCCAAGACCATCAGGGGTCTGTACACGGGGGCTGTTTCCATCGCCTATTTAACCGCAGAGGTTGCAATCTAAGGAGCAAAAGAGTGAGCAGCTGGTCATTATCTCTACATTCCAAACACTAAAGTTCAATGCATGTTGTGATTGTAACAGTAATTTGTTGGAGATGACCAAATGGTACATTTGTGTACTGTGACACAGTTGTGATCCATGGCCTGCACCCCCCCACCCAAAATGGCGTCCGCCTGTCCTGTATGGAGGGACAGGTGGAAATGAGGTAATTCCGCTGACGCTGTGCGCCGTTGCAGGAGGTGGTCAAGAACCGCTGTGCAACTCCTCATTGGTTATCATTGGGTCCTATGGGGTACAGTGGCCAATGGTGATGTACGCCAGCAGTGACGGTAACACCGCCATTTTCTAGCTGTGCATTCACTTACTACCTGACCTTCAACAGGAGAGGACCTACACTACAAGTGCTGCTGTGACCTGTGTCTGGAACCTACCATGGCTCGTGTGACTGGGGAAAGGGCCCCTGCCTTCACCTCGGTGGAGGTGGGTCCTTCCCCAGTATCGACTGGTGTATGGGCCTCCAGACCAACAGGTGAGTGCACTGTGAGCACGATGCATGGGGCGTGAATGTATGGAGTGGTGTGTGTGAGGGCCTCGTGTAGGGGGGGTTGGTGGATGGGCCCTGGGCAGTGTACAGCATGCATGGTGAGCCATGTCTGTGCCAATGGGGATGGGAAGGGGCATGGTGGACCATGAGTGTGACAGGCAGGTTGGTAGGACTAATACCTTTCCCTGTGTCTATTTCCCTGCAAGTCAGCACCCATCAAAAGAAGGGTATAAGGCGTGCCATCGCCAAGGAACTGCGGACCCTGGAGGTGTACGGCAGGCGGAGCACCCACTGTTGGAAACGGTGGGAGGACCTGAGACGCTGGGCATGGAAGACGGTGGAGCCCCAGCTGGGGATGGCCTCATAATGAGGAGGGGATGCCCGTCGAACCCTGACCCCTTGATGGCCTGCATACTGGCAGTGGCCTATCCGGAGCTAGATGGGCACTTGGGGGCATCACAGCAGCCAAAAGGGGGTGAGTACAATGCCCATCATTACAACTTACGCCTGGTGTGGTGGTATCTGGGTGGAGGGTGAAGGCCCTGTGGGTGCCCATAGGCCAGGCCTGGAATTGCAGGGTAGGTCCCATGTAGGGAAGGGTTCTATGTGAAAGTACACATACCAATCTAGTAGGCATCAACTACTGGGCAGGGGCCTGTGGGTGTCAGGTATGCTGCAATTCGCGTTAGGTGTCCCTATCCATGGACTGGTGACTAGCATTGTGATTGGTAGTGCTGTTCACTGTGTGTGAGTGTGTTGTGCACGCCAACGGTGGTGTTGGTGCCCCCATTGACCAAGTGTATCCTATGTCTCTACCCCCCTTTTTATTTTGTCACCCTGTCCTTATGTGCATTAGCATCATCTGGCGGAGGAGCAGGGGCACCGGCAACGGAGGGAGCTGCATCCCACAGGACCCAGGAGGCCGAATCCACCGACGGTGAGGGCACCAGTGGGACGGAGGGTGAGGGGAGCACCACGGCGGAGACAGAAGGGGGCAGTTCTGACACAGATACCTCCTCCGATGGAAGCTCCCTGGTGGTAGTGGACACCTCTGTGACCACCCCAGCTATAGGTACATCTGCCACCCCCCGTAGCACCACCGCCCTCCCAGCAACCCCTGAGCAAGTTTCCCATGCCCTCTCACCCAGGAGGGTGGGCATCTCCTTCACCCCAGGCACCTCAGGCCCGGCCCCAGTTAGCCCAGCTGTCCTGGGTGAGGAGGCTATTGAAATCCTGCGATCCACCTCTGTTGGGCAGTCAACCATTGTGAATGCCATCTAGGGGCTGGCAGCCCAAATGCAACAGACAAATGCATTCCTTGAGGGTATTCACACTGGCTTGGCTGCCCCACATAGATCAATCCAGGCTCTGGTCTCCTCTCTGATGGCAGCCATTGACCCTGTTTCAAGCCTCCTCGCTCCAAATTCCTCTTCCCAATCCCATTCCATGCATCCCCAACCTATCCCACACACAAGTGGATATGACAAATAAAAGCACCACACTTCATCCCGCAGGCACTCACACAAACACCATCCAGAGGCAGACATACCAACATACATTGCCTCCACTGTGGCCCCCTCCTCCTCCTCGTCCTCCACCTGCCTCCCAGTTGTGTCTACACACACCTGCATGCACTACACCCTCATCCACTACCACCATCACCAGCACACCTATCAGTACACGGCCCTCACTAGCAGTCACCACCCCCACATCCATGCACACGTCCCCTGTTTCCTCTCCCACTGTGTCTGTGCCCCCTCCTCCCAAAGTACACAAAAGCAAGCACTCAGACACCCAACAGCCATCTACCTCGCAACAGCATCCAGCCCATGCACCTGTACCCAAACACAGCAGACTGACACCTCCTACAACCACTCCCTCTTCCTCCACTCCCAAGCCATCTCCCTCTTCCCGCCCCAATGTCCCTAAGAAGATTTTTCTCAGCAACATTGACCTCTTCCCCAGCCCTCCCCCCCGTTCCTCACATCAGGCCAGGGTGGTCAAAACCCAGGCAAGCACCTCAGCCACCCTGTCCAGGGACACAGTAGTGTCCACAGCTATTCCAGGTGGGAGAGGATCCCAGGCACCAGGCAGCCAGACTGAAAGGGTGCCTACACCAAGTGCTGCAAAGAAAGGCAAGGAAGCACCCCCAGTTGCTGCAAGGAAGGGCAAGGAGGCACCTCCAGCTGCTGCAAGGAAGGGCAAGGAGGCACCCCAGCTGCTAAAAGGAAATGCAAGGAGCAATCCCCGCCTGCTGAAAGGAAGGGCAAGGAGCAGTCCCCAACTGCTGATAAAAGGAGCAAGGAGGCATCCCCTGCTGCTGACAGGAAGGGCAAGGGGCCTGCACCAGCAGACAGAAAGGAGAAGAGGCCTGGTGCTGGTACTCAGTCGGAGCCCTCACCACCAACCATGGTGGTTCAGCCGTCCGAGGCTGCAGGGGAAGGGCCCCCACCACTGCCAGCACTGCCACCACCACAACTGCCAGCAGCAGCAGCCTCAGTGGGCAGCTGTCTGAGGCTGCAGGGGAAGGGCTGGAGGCTTCCCCCACCACTGCCAGCTCCACCACTGGCAGTACCACTGCCACCACTGAGCAGCCGTCACCGCCTGGGGACAGTTTGTAGTCCTGTGTCCATGCGCTGTTGTGCGGCCTGTCCCCTGCAAATCCTATGGGTCTGACACCCAGGTGAGAGACTGTGACCTTGCACTCCCCAAGATCTGCATCACAGGGCACGATGCCCCCTCCAGAACCAGTGGAAAGCCATCTACTCACCCCATCCTCCACAGGATGAAGTAATCTGGGCACAATGCCCCCTCCAGAACCAGTGGAAGAAGCCATCCACTCACCCCATCCTCCACAGGATGAAGCTCACTAGGCACAATGCCCCCTCCAGAACCAGTGGAGAAGCCATCCACTCACCCCATCCTCCACAGGAAGAAACTCACTGGGCACAATGCCCCTTCCAGAACCTATGGAAGAAGTCACTCACTTGAGATCCTGTGGCCTTGCACTCCCCAGGACCAAGCAGTGGGTAAATCACCCACTTGAGAGACTGTGGCCTTGCACTCCCCAGGACCAAGCAGTGGGCAAATCACCCACTTGAGAGACTGTGGCCCTGCACTCCCCAGCACCAAGCAATGGGCAAATCACCCACTTGAGAGACTGTGGCCTTGCACTCCCCAGGACAAAGCAGTGGGCAAATCACCCACTTGAGATACTGTGACCTTGCACTCCCCAGGATCAAGCACAGGCCATGTTGCCCCCTCCAGGACCAGTGGCGTTGTACCATCTTCTGGCTGAGATGCCCCCCATTCCCTGTCCCCCTGAGGTGCCTAGCTATTTTCGACCTGATGCCCCTGCAGTGTTCTCTCTGTGTTGGTGCAGGAGTAAGGGGGGGTCTTGGACTTTGTAATGTGGCCCTGTGGCCTACGGACATTTAGGACGGGCAGTGTCCCTACATTTATAAATATGTATATACTTTTTATTTGGATGCACGTACTTATACTATTTTATCTTATTAGACTCACTTTAATCAATTCCTTTGTCCTTGTTTTATTCCTGAGGGTTACGGGGTAAATATGTAATGTTACTGCATCTGTTCGTTTGTATGGTCTTGGGGTTGTGTGTGTTGCATGTTTGTTTCACTCTCTTTTTCCTCCCCCCTCCCTGTGTGCTAGGCGGCAGTACTCACCATGGTCATCTTAGTCGGCGTTGGTGTTCGTAATGGAGCAGAAGGAAGAAAAGCATGGGGAACACATGCATCTCGGGCTCCATGGCGGCATAGTTCTTACCTGAAATCTCCACAGGTGAGTCCTTCCCCTTCTGTGCTCTGTTTCCACCAGGTTTTTGATGTTGTTGGTACCGCCTCGTAAAAGGTGGCAGATTGGTGTCTCATAATACAGTGGGCGGAACATTGTCTTCCGCCTGGCTGTAGGCAGTTACCGACGTCGTGCCTGTTGGTTTCATCCTGGCGGTTGGTGTGTTAAAGTGGCTGTCTGTCTGAGCAGTTTCTGCCATAGTCATAATATCATATTTATTACCACTGGCCTGTTGGCAGTATTACTGCCACTTTATCACCGACTGCCAGGGTCGTAATGAGGGCCACAGTGTCCTCAGCTAGCTGGGATCCCACAGCAGGGGCCATGTTCCATGAACTTTCACAGTTACCTTCCGCAGAGATATTAGCAGCAGCCAAAGTAGCACATTGCAAATGTAATCATCATTGACTACTTTCACACTACTGTGTAGAATCCCCAAAATGAATTTAGCACAGTGTAGTCCGAACGTGGCTTCCTTGCACCAACAACATGTTTTTCCTTGCAGTGCTTGCATATAACAGTTGCATCACTTCTCCACTTAGTGATGAAAACTCAGAGTGCAGTACTCAAACCCTAAATAGCCTTAACCAACAAACTGAAATCAAGGCTGCGGCCTCTCTTTGTCACAGTGGAAGATTAACTCTCCTGCCATACCATGCCACAATGATTCCATCAGCATCTTTAAAGCCATATCCCACATATCCATGCTGAGCCACTGTATTTACTGAGCACTTTTGCTTGATGCAGCAATATTACATAGGGTCATGGACAGTTTTTAATTTGTAACAAAAAGAAAATAAGTGCAAGGGCTTATAATATTTCATACTGGTCCACTGCAGCCGGCAGTACCCATGTGTCACTTCCAACTGGAGATTTAAAAACAGTTTGACCAAACTTTTAGGATATATTAAATAGATGAATGTTTGACTAATTAATTCTGCTAAAAAATACTGGCACTGCACCACCATGTGGTAGGTTTTTATAAATACTTGGTTGTGTTTAAAAATAAGTGGTGGTGCCAAGCACAGGCAAACACCTACACAAATTAAGCACTTGCCATGGAGACACAGCTGCACAAACAGTTACAAAAAGTGCCACTTAAAACGTCAGCTAGAAAGGTATACACCTTTGCACCTGCTCCCATGGTCCCAGTTAAACTTATGCTAAACTGAAAGATGTCCTTGTCTAAATAGCTCCGAGAGGTTGTTTTAGCTCAGGCAAACTCAAACCCATGTCAGTGTCTCTGAAAGGGTGGGAGACTGGGCCAGAGGCAGGGCACAAGGTGAAGGTACACCAAGGTAAACAGTGTCTACCCACTCTTTTCACAGGGTGAACACTGTCTACCCCGCCAAGAGGTTGGGCCCCACAGAAATATGCTGAACTCATCCTGGTGTAATGGTCAGACGCCGGGATACATTGAGCAGCACTTACATGTTGTCTTCTTTCATTCTGAGCAGCAACAAGAAGGTGAGGGGCCTTTGTTATTTTAAATTGCTTCTGGACCCAAAGCAAAATGCCTCCTTTTGTTGGAGTATCTTGACTGTGAACTATCTAGTGCCTAACACCTAAATGCAAATGCAATGGATGGGAAACTAAGACACACAGCTTGTTATTACTTTACAAGTACTTAAGAGAGGCATGGTTTTGACTTTGTTCAGTACCTGAATATAAGAGATATGCATGCACTGTAAGAATGTCAGATAAGTTGGTCTGTCCCAGTATGTACACAAATAACAATTTAATACCACTATTTTGTTTTATTTCTTTTATAGCGCTACTCTTCCTAATATGTGTTGCTATGGGATCCTAATGCAGGGTGTCAGAGAGGTTCACATCACACACACACATTGGCAATACATCATAGCTGTATAAATCTATATACAGGATGGGTTACATAAGGCAGTGGGGGTTACAAGGTGTAAGATTCACAGCTCTTCACAGCTTACTGTGCTATATTAAAGTGGTTACAATTTATGAACTGAAAATAACAAAAGGACCTCTGTGTTAAAAGAAGTAACCCACTTACCCACCTACATAAAATACAAATCTGTCATCTGGGAGACGCAAGGTATGCTTTTTAGGAGATTTTCAGGAGATTCTAAACTAGGACTAAACAAAGCACAGTTCTCTCCAGCACATACGTTAACCTCCAGAGTTATCTTACCATTATTATTATCTGTGATTTACCGGGCACACAAAGATCTCTGCAACAGGTGCTTTAACCCCATAAAATATTTTAAAATGCAGAATTTGTAACCAATTAAGTAGAACAGATTTACTGCCATTTGTCTACTTGTTGCCAATTTCCTTGTGACAGAGTTTTAAAAAATATATGTATAAGGTGAGGCCAAGGTTTTGCGTAGGGATTGTGTCACTTTTTTGACACAATCATGACGCAAATTCTCATTTGTTAAATAACGTCAAGCGCTATGACGTCACATGCCATGACGTCACTTGCATACTTGTTTAACTAAGTTAGTACCACCATTTCTTTTTTAGGACTTGTGCCCTGGCCGGTGGCATTATTACGTTGAAAAGTCATACAATTTCCCTGTAGGCAGGTCTGCCTGTGTCTTTGCTGTTCACCATTAAAGACCTACCATCTCTGATAGTACGTGTTTCTTTTGTCCTATTGAGTCGCTGTGCCCCTGTTCTTTTTATTGCCGTCAGAGGCACTCTGATGCAGGGTCCCCAGGATCGGACTACTTGGGCTATACAAATAACAACACAGGAAGATCCACATTGGCCAGAGGCATTTAATATGCAGCTGCTCCAGCAAAAACCAATTATTGTCCGATTGTGCACCTATGTCATGACAATGGGTGGGGGCCGAACGCCTGCCGCCACGATGGCGGTCCATTTGCCCTTGCTATAGCCCCCACCAAGAAAACACACGGAGGATGTCTCTGGAATTCTAAAATACCAAAAATCGGTAGGAAATGCGCCTTTCATGCTGCCCATTATGCCTCAAAATCCTTTTCCGGTGCCCAGGGCAATCAATACAAGCCAATCAGCGCCTTCCCAGTTGTAAGGAGAGCTCCCAAGTCACTGTTTATTATTAAACAGGGATATCTTCCTGTCCGTTTCAATCTGCAGCCTGGATTGACTGTGGGAAGCGTCTGCGCCCCGGCAGGTCTGCCTCCTCTGATAGCTCTGAGACTTGGGGCGAGGAGATTCGCATTGCTGTTTCTTGACACGTCTGACAGCACCGGAGGAAGACCGCCATTATGCGCCACTCGGGGCATCGTACACTAAGCCGCCCTCCCTGGCCAACATTGGCCACCATTCCTCTCCAGAAGGTTCCTGGGACAATTGTCACAACTGAAAGACAGTGAAACATCTGCAGAGCCGTGCTTAACCGTAATCTCTGTTCCACCTCATCCCTGATGCATCAAATGCCTGCAGTGGCCACTTAGTTCCCACTGCTGCTTTTTTTCTGAGAAATTGTAACGGGCTGTAACATCACAACTCGGCATCCGTGGCTCGGCAACGAAGAGAATTGAATCTGAGGGCTTCTGTGGGACACTTATCGCCGTGCCGGCCCTCTCAGCTCCAAAGTTAAGAGCAGACGTGCAGGTGTGCGCCAAAAGAGACTGGAAGATGGAGTGAAGCGAATACAGAGCGCATGAACGAACTCCTTACAGAGCATTATCTGGCGGTCTGTAGACAATTTCTATGCGCAATTAGACAGATGGACTGGAATTACTAAGTGCTAGGCATGGAGACAACAAGATGAAACGCGTCCACGGACAGAAAAACGGAGGTCGTGTCACCGGCTCTATGCGGCACTGGTGACTGACTCGCCTGGACATTTTGGTCGTTCTGATGTGAGAGACAAGAAATGATTACTGTTAAATCAGAGGCACCTTGAGTGGACCAGATTCCAAGGATGGCAACTCACCAGAGCTAGTTTGGTGATAGCCGTCTTTACCTGAAAGCGTTGCCATGATTTGGGATGTGTGAAATTCACATAATTTAGTAGTGCATAGCTACACGAAAATTATACAAAATTATGTGAAATGCGGAACCGACACTTAGGGGGTCATTACGACCCTGGCGGCCGGCGGTAAAATGCCGGTAACACCGCAAACAGGCTGGCGGTATTCCGCCAGCAATTATGACCGTGGTGGAATTGCCACGGCCATACCGCCGGCCCCTCCAATATCCCACCAGGATTCTGCCTGACAGTCATAATCCCCAGGGCAGCGGTACAAGCACCAGTGTCCTGGAGATTATGAGTCCCCGACCGCCAGCCTGTCTGTGGCGGTAAACACCGCCATTGAAAGGCTGGCGGTAAGGGGACTTGGGGTGCCCCTGGGGGGCCCTGCACTGCCCATGCACTTGGCATGGGCAGTGCAGGGGCCCCCAGGCATAGCCCCATCGCTTATTTCACTGCCCGAATTTCGGGCAGTGAAATGCGCGACGGGTGCTACTGCACCCGCTGCACATCAGCATTGCGGCCGGCTCTATTATGAGCCGGCAGCAATGTTGATGTGACATTTCCGCTGGGCCAGCGGACGGTAACACCGTTACCGTCCGCTGGCCCAGCGGAAATGTCATAATAGGGAGCCAGGAATACCGCCGGCAATGGCGGTATTCTGTCTCCCACGGTTTCGGCGGTCTTTTTGCAAGACCGCCGAGGTCGTAATGACCCCCTTAGTGCTACATATAAGTGCATAGTACATCTTTTACATCCATTTTGGCAGCAAGAAAGAATTTCGTGCTAAAAAGAACAAAAACACACGTGCAACAAACAACAGCTAATCGCTTTCTGGTTGTCCACATTGTTCTTGTGTGCCTGCACTAAAATTTTGCATCGAATATAATCGTGTAATTTCAGGAATTGTGCGTAACATATGCAACATTAAATTCCTGAAATTACGCATGATTAGACACTTACAAAAAATTTGCCTAAGCCCAGAACTGATGTCAGCTGCCTCAGCTATACCCACCCACCCACATATGCCATAGAATCAAGGATCAAGCCCATATGGGTGATGAGTAGCTCATACTCCTGATTTGTTTTGCAAGTATCACTTTATTAGAAGGTAAAGGAAAGACAACAAAGCCTTATCGCCTTGAACTTAGCAAGACCACAATAATCCTGTACATGTAATAAAGCCCCAAGTATTAAGCATGGTGTTCAAGTACATGCATAGTGACCTAGGGGCCTACTAGCCACAGAGTAGCGTATGTGCACCAGTGCATCAGTAATAGAAGGTCTCTCCCCTGTCAACTTCACTAGGGGGGGAAGAAAAAAACAAAACATCAGGAGACCAATGCACACTGTGTATAAGAGGGTAATCAGGTCGTATATGCGAAAAGGTAACTCTCTGTTAGCACTTTGGGGGTCATTCTGACCCCCGCCAGCGGCGGATGCCGCCGGCCTGGCGGGAGCCGCCAGAAGACCGTACCGCGGTCAAAAGACCGCGGCGGTCATTCTGAGTTTCCCGCTGGGCTGGCGGGCGACCGCCAGAAGGCCGCCCGCCCGCCCAGCGGGAAACCCCCTTCCACGAGGATGCCGGCTCCGAATGGAGCCGGCGGAGTGGAAGGGGTGCGACGGGTGCAGTTGCACCCGTCGCGATTTTCAGTGTCTGCCACGCAGACACTGAAAATCTATGTGGGGCCCCACGACACCCGTTCCCGCCAGCCAGGTTCTGGCGGTGAAAACCGCCAGAACCAGGCTGGCGGGAAGGGGGTCGGAATCCCCATGGCGGCGCTGCTTGCAGCGCCGCCGTGGAGGATTCCCAGGGGCAGCGGGAAACCAGCGGGACACCGCCGGTTTCCCGTTTCTGACCGCGGCTGTACCGCCGCGGTCAGAATGCCCATGGAAGCACCGCCAGCCTGTTGGCGGTCCTTCCGCGGTCTTTGGCCCTGGTGGTCCATGACCGCCAGGGTCAGAATGACCCCCTTTGTGTCTCTGGAGCGAGCAAGTAATGGGGTGAGGTTAAGGAAGGGTGAGGGACGGCGGCTGGGTTCTCAATCAAGTAGGTGGGTAAGCATCAAAGAGCTGGGGAGCTTTGATTCTAGGTGGTGTGAAGCAGGTGTACTCTAACCAGGAGAGGTATTGTATGAGTGATTACCAGATGTGGGTTAATATCCCCTCAGCATAGGTTAATCTGTGAGAGAGCAGTTCCATGGTTATGACCTGCCATAGATGTGTGAACCATAGGTTTTTATGGTGGGGCAGTAGGTTGCTTCCAATATAGTGCAATAAGCTGTTTAGCCGCTCCCAACATTTGGGAGATTAAATGTCATTCTGCGTGGATCATCGCTTGCAGACAGGGAGGTCAGAAACCCAGTAGTTCTGTTTGTGAATTAGTCTGGGAGTGGATAACCTATTTTTCCCTTTATGTGACTCAGAATTTCTTTCCAGAAGGTGGTGATGCATGGGCATGACCACCAGATGGATATAAAATTCCCGGGGGCCAAATAGCAGTGGCAACATAAGGGAGAGGTTGAGAGAAATATATATAAGCCGGGTCAGGGTAAGGTACCAGTGGGTTATAACCTTGAATGCTGTTTCCCTTTGTGGTATGCTTTTTAGGATTTTGGGGATCTCCCACTATAGATTCTCCCATTGTTTCACGGGCAGTTTGTCTCCGAGGTCTGAATGCCATTGGGCTTGATAGGAGTGTAGACGGATAGGGGCAGAGTGTTGGAGGACTTGGTACATGTGTGAGATGAGACCACAGGATCCATTTGAGGTCTGGATTAGGGCCTCAAAGTCTGTCAATTTGTTTGTGGCCCCTTGTATATTGGATGGGATAAGGGCCCACTGGTGGAGTTGATAATATTGGAGTTTAACAGAATCTGGAAGTTTGAACTCTCAATGGCATTGCTCAAATGTTTTGAAGGACCCTCCCATGAATAGATCATGAAGGGTTCGGCAATCACCCTCACCCCAGTGGCTGTGCTAGTTGGGTTGCAACACTGTCGGGAAGTCAGGATTGGGCACCAAAGGCCTACCGGGGGAAAAAAGATGGAGAGAAAATGCTTTACTGCAATTTTGTCCCATATGTCTAGGACAGTTTTCGTGGGGATGGATAGATAGGCACTCTTAGGCCTCACATGTTTAGGGAGCCATACCAGGTCCTAGAGTGGGTGATAGACCACAGCTTGGTCCATATGCAGCCAGTGTTTGTCACTTTCATGTACTACCCACTCTGAGATGTAGCAGAGGTGCGCTGCCCAATAATATTCAAGAAGATTAGGGCATCCCAGTCCTCCCCGGTCGCAAGCGAGCATCAGTATTGCATTGGAGAAACAAGGTTGTTTCTCTCCCTAGAGGATGGAGTGGATGCCCAGTTGGAGGAACAGGATCTTGTCTTGTGAAATAGGCATTGGGAGGCATTGGAAGATATATAATATTTTTGGCAAGAGGGACATCTTAACTGCATTGAGGCATCCATGCAGGATACCTGAAGGGACTTCCAGCAATGAAGACCCTTTCATAGGGATTTCTGACAGACCAGTCGGTTGTTGGCCGACCAGGTTGATACTGTGGGGGTAAAGTGTAGGCGAAGATACTGAATAGATCCGTGGGCCCAATGGAATGGGGAAAGCAATTGGATTGATGGCAAGTCTGCCTGTGGAATAGTAAGATTTAGGGCCAGGTTGATCTTAGAGCCTGAGACTGCCTCGAAGGCTTGAAGTGCATGGACCAACGCTGGTAGCGATTAGGGATGGGTGAAGAATTCCGCTCTGCTGGCAGAGTTTGCAGAGTTTCACTTCTGAAAAACTCTGCACAGTGACGTGGAGCAGATTTTTTTCTCTTGCTTGTGCTCCCCAACGTTAAGTTGGCGAGCGTGAAAAATTGCTACGTTGGCGAGCGCGAGCGAGATTTCTGAAAGCGAGTGGTCGCGGTAGGCCACGACCACCCATGATGAGAAAGCTGCTGCTCGCACTGCGGAAACTGCCGCTTGAGTAGAAAATCTACTTGAGCGGCAGAAAGAAGTTAGCACCCTCTGGTGCCCCGCATGATGCCGTTAGCGCTGCCTTCACAATGTGGGAGAAACTCCTGGCGCTGAAACTCAGTACGAACAGCGCGACTTACCCAAACTCTGCCGCTCGTGGAACTCCATGTAGCAAGACAGAGGGGGTCATTCTGAGTTTGGCGGGTGGCCAAGCGGGAACTGCCAATTGGCCGCTCCGCGGTCAGAAGACCGCGGGGGCCATTCTGACTTTCCCACTGGGCCGGCGGGCGCCCGCCAAGGGAGCGCCCGCCGGCCCAGCGGGAAAGGGCCTGCAACACTGAAGCCGGCTCCGAATGGTGTTGCAGGTGTGCGACGGGTGCAGTTGCACCCGTCGCGCTTTTCACTGTCTGCTAAGCAGACAGTGAAAAGCATACTGGGGCCCTGTTAGGGGGCCCCTGCACTGCCCATGCCAGTGGCATGGGCAGTGCAGGGGCCCCCAGGGGCCCCAGGACACCCGTTCCCGCCATCCTGTTTCTGGCGGTGAAAACCGCCAGAAACAGGCTGGCGGGAAGGGGGTCGGAATCCCCATGGCGGCGCTGCAAGGCCAGCTGGGGCTAATCCGGCGGGAAACCGCCGGACCCGGTTTTCCGACCGCGAATGAAGCACCGCCAGCCTGTTGGCTGTGCTTCAGTCATTCGTGGCCCTGGCGGTCGGTGACCACCAGGGTCAGAATGACCCCCAGAGTTTTTTCGCCACTTCCCGGAGTTCTGTACACCAGAACTCTGCAAACTCTGCCCAGGCCTAGTAACAATCTATTTGTTTGTGTGATGGCCAACAGGAGGTCATTGGCAAATAGAGCAATCTTGTGGGATTGCCCTCCAAAGGGACTCTCCACTATATCCTCTGTCTGCCAGATGGTGGCTGCCAGCGGTTCCACGGCCAGGGCGAAGAGAAGAGGTGAGAGGGGATAACCCTGCCTAGTTCCTCTCCTCAGGTGAATGGACAGGGATGAGCCTCCATTGACTCGGAGTCTTGCTGTAGGGGATGCATAAGGGATCATAATTCTATCGATCATCCTATGGCCCTGGCCTATTTTGGGGATTACGGCCTGTAAGAAGGGCCAGCTAACCCTATCACATGCCTTTTCCGCATCAAGTGAGAGAAGGCAATTCGGAATGGCATGTCAATGGGCTTTCTCCATCAGGTGTGCCAGGCGATGGATATTATCTGCTCCCTGCCTATTGTGGATAAAGCTGACCTGATCTTGGTCAGTAATGCTGGGGAGGTAGGGCTCTTGTCTGTTATCTAAAAGTTTTCTGTAGAATTTTGCATCTGTGTTCAAAAGCGCTATAGAGTGATATGAGGAGCATAGAGTTGGGTCCTTACCCAGGTTCGGTATTAATGAGATGCCTGCCTCTGACATAGTGGAGGTAAGCCCAGAGGCAGCAGTGAAGGTGTTGAAGAAGGCCAACAAGTGGTCTTGAAGCTGTGGAAGGAACTTTCGGAAAAAAGCTACTGGCAGGCCATCTGGTCCCGGTGTCTTACCTGGGAGAAGGCCTTTCATGGCTCCTGAGTTCCTCGAAGGTGGTAGGGGCTTTCAGCAGGGCCACATAGGTAGGATCTAATGAATCACACTGGTATCCTGTTAGATATTGTGTGATGACTTCAGGGGAAGCCTCCTCGATGGTGTACAGGGTTTGATAATTGTCATGGAAGGCTTGTTGTTTTGCTGTGTCTGATGTAGCTGTTTACCCGGCGATGCCTGTAAGCCCGGGATGTAGGCACATGCACCTTGGTGTCTTAGTTTATGCACTAGAAGGATCCCTACTTTGTAGCCCCCTCATAATATTGTTGTTTGAGCGCCAGGAGGAAACGCTCTGCCTTATTGGTGTAAACAGAGCGTAGATAACCCTGCAGAAGGGCTAACAGTTTTTTAGTGTGCCTGATTGGGTTGGCATGATCCTGACGTTTCAGGTCTTTGATTTCTGTGGTTAGACATTTCTCTACCAGATTGGCCTCTGTCATCCTGGCGATAGAGATAGAGGTAATCTCACCCCTGATGGTGGCCTTGAACCCATCCCAGAAAGTATGCACCGAGGTGTCTGGTTGACCATTCAAATCAAAATAGTTAGTTATAACAGTATGGATCATCTCAATGTCTACTGGATGTCTTAGTATAGATGGGTGAAGGCGCCAGTGTGGAGCGGGTGGAGAGTCACTCTCCCATCTATTCCAGGTCAGTTCCACATGTGCATGATAGGAGATCAAGATGCCGGAGGGAAGGGAGGAAGTTAGGGTCATGAGGAAAGAGTATGTGAGAAAGAAGTAATCAATGCGTGCATATGACTGATGCGAATGAGAGAAGAATGAGTAGTCCCCAGTACCTGGATTACTGTCCTTCCCGGTGTCTACCAAGCCCATGTCTGTGATGTCACACTTGAGGGCTGCCGACATGGCACCGTCCACTGGAAGGTGGATGAACTGCAGTATAATGTAGGTTCCCAGGCCAGGTTGAAATCTCCTCCCAGGATGACATCCCCTTTTTCTTTGAATAGTTGCTCCCTGAGAAAGGATTGGAAGAAGGCATCCTGAGCCTGGTTTGGGATGTATGCATTTACTAGTGTGAGGGGGTACTTGCCACTCTGTATAGTGAGTTTTAGGAAGCAACCTTCTACATTGTGCACCACTTGGAGAGGTTTTGAACAGAAAGACACCTTGTAAAGGATGGCAACCCCTGCTGTTCTGGTAGTTGCAGAAGCCCAATAGTGGATGGGATATTTGGGGTTTGTTATGCATGGGGAATCGTGTTGGAGGAAATATGTCTCCTGTCAAAATATAAAATCAGTATCTTGCTTGTGGAGATATCTCCAATCTGTTTTCTTTTATTTGGTGAGTGAAGCCCCCGTGCGTCGAGTGTGAGGAATTTAATCTCAGTGGAAGTGGTCACAAGGTTGTACTGGGTGTTGGCATGCAGTATCCATCCTACTGGGGAAGCTTGAGGTGGGCAAAGAGGTGGAAGCAGATAGTAGTAGCTACACCGGGCATGTATAATCAACGTCTGATCCCAGGGATGTGGAGTAAGCCTATGTGTGGGGTCCAATTGGCAAGTGTAGCAAAGAGGGGCCACTCCAGCGTGGTGTGAGGCCTGTACAAACAAGTGTGCACAAGAAATAGAAAAAAAATTGGGCAAACTGGGCCAAAACTGGTAGTCCAGAAATGTATGGGGACAGCTCACATCCACGCTGGCCAACCAAGGGATGTTTTTTTTTAGTTTAACACATCAAAGCAAAAAAAAAAAGAAAGAAAAACACAATATTCATATAATTACATATACAATAAAACTCCATAGAAAAAATAAATAACAAACAATAAAAGCATCATTCATTATTAGCGATAAAACCAATAAAATCTGTCAGTACATATTCCAGAACGTGCCTAAATATAAGCTACAGCAGTTTTTAAAAAATGAATTCGTATATCCCATGTAGCCTTGAGAAACTTGCTAACTGTATGGATCAGAGTAACAGAAGTATCGCTCTTTAATATCCTAAGGGCTGTAGCTAATTGCCTAAAGCCCAAAATCTGACAAGTTGGGCAAATCCACTTATGACGGGAAAGGGTGTACGCTATACAGAAGAACATAAAATGTTCAACTGTTTCCAAGGCAGTTTTACAATATGGACATAATCTGGTTTCCGGCGATGGCCTCTGCCTGTTAACAAAAGCCAGTAGCAGTAAACATCCATAACAAAAGCTCACATACAAACTCTTCCCCAGAATATTAGGGATGAGGTCTAAGAAAGGCTCAAATTCAGAGTACCATTTAAAACCAAGAAAAGTATTGGTCAGTCGTCCATGTGATGAACCAAGAAGGTAATTGTTCCTAACATAGGACCAATATGCTTTTTTCAAGGACAGTTTATGGGCCTTCTCTAAATCCTGTAGATTCTCCCAATAGTTCCCATGGACCAAGGTACAAAACCACTTAAAAACATGCCTGAACCATGGAATTGACGTTACATTGGGTCTTTTTAAAAGATCAAGAAGAGAATCCCTATAACTAACAAGCAGGGGAGTCGTCCAAATTCTTACCCAAAAGAGTAGTGATTTCAAGGCTATCATATCAGAGATACGATTAAAACCAAGATCTAAAAAAGTAGGGATCAAGGGGATACTACCTAGGCATTGCAAGTAATGCTTTAGCAACATTATTCTCGCCCACTGCTAATTTAAACGTTTTGTAAGAGCACCACAATTCAGCGCCATAAATAATGGCATTCTGTGCTTTAGCTATATAAATCTTTGTGGCCGGGGAAACCGCTTTTGTAGTTACACTCTTTTAAAAGAGCAGAATAGCCCCAGATCTATGTTGAAGAAGGGACACACTCTTGTTAATCTGTTCTTCCCAGAGCAGTTTATTAGAGATCCTCACACCCAGGTAATCTATTGAGCTCACTTCCCCCAAAGGAGCCCCAGCTAAAGCAATAGTACATCTCTTGGCTGAACGGAATCTAAGTACCATTAATTTGGTTTTACTAGCATTTAGCTCCAGCCCATGGTCAGTGCAAAAGGTCGTAAACTTATCCACAAGGATCTGAAGACCCATTGGGGTCTTAGAGATAAGAAGAGAATCATCTGCACAAAGCAGTATGGTGATCTTCTGCTTATTCAGAGAAGGGGTGTCATTTTGGCAAAAAGACACAGCTTGTACCACCTAATTTATATATAAAGTGAATAAGGTAGGTGCCAAAACACACCCTTGATGAACCCCCGTTGAATAGCAATATGATCTGTCAATTTGTTCTGATTACCCCACCTCATCTGAGCGTATGTGCCCTCATGTAATCTTTGTAAGAGGCAAATTATGTTTGTTGGAGTACCTATTTTGTATAAAACATCCATTAATTTCCTTTTTGGGGACCATATCAAATGCGGAACGAAGGACCAAGAAGGCAACATACAATTTATGTTTAGCAAGCGTTACATATTTCCAGTGTAAACGTGCCAACGTAAAAACTTGATCCATAGTGCTAATTTTGGGGTCAAAGCCTGCCTGAAGTGGAGACATCTCGTAACGGGTATCAACCCAATCCAAAATCCTTCCCAAAAGTTGGTTAGCAATTTTTTTTTGAAGATTATCAATAAGGCTAATAGGTCTATAGTTGCCAGGGGAACTCACCACTCCCTTTTTATAAATAGGAACTATTTCAGCCCCTTTCCACGTACTGGGTATTGAGACCCCCGCTTCTATTACATTACATATCATATTTATATAACTAGACCAGATCACTGGCTCAGACTTATATACGTCCCCTGGTATCTTATCTGGACCTGGGGCTTCGAAGGATTTCAAGGAATTAATTGCGGCTAATGTTTCCTCCAAAGTGAAAACTATGTAATCATCCTGTTTGCACGCATCCATTCCCAGATCACCAAATGGTGAGCTCACTACAGCAAGCTGTTGGGAGTGGAGGTTACAAGGGGAAGAATCACATGGCATGGCATAAAGATTAGAAAAATGGTCAACCCAGCTCTCAGGTTGAATATGGGTACAAATTATATTCTTGCCCTCTCTCTGCCTATCATATAGTACTTTCCAAAAGGACATGTTATTATTAAGTCTGACAGCATTCAACAAGTTCTGCCAAGTTAAATCGTCCTGACTTTTCTTTGTCTGTGTTATAACTTTAAAGTAGGCTAGTCTGGCTGTTCTAATTGTCCCCTGAGAGCGGGACACAATAGCTTGTTTCAATAAGTGTTTGGCTTTTGAATAATCCTTATTAAACCATTCTTTATTTTTTGATAGTGGCTTGGTGGAAGTTCTTTTATAAAATAAATTTTGCAGCTTATGTATCAATATCTCATGGATGGTAAGTATTGGAATGTTGGCAACCTAATGTTCCTCATATTCTGCCATAACACCAATGAACAATGTATAGATCTCCCTGATCGTATATGGGATAGACAAAACCTTTGGCCAGCTGACACGGGTAAGAATATTATTCAGTTGTGGCTCAGGGGCAACGGTGTGATGAATATTCAAAAACCTCCTAAAATCAACGCTATATAGGGTAAGAAGCAAAGTATTATGATCACTATCATGACGGAATTCCACCTTCATATCCTCCAGCGTTGGCCATAACCTGACATCCAATAGAAGTAATCAATAACACTGGACTATTTGCCTCGTTTAAGGGTAAACGCAATTTTTGGATCAGAAAGTGTTCGGCCATTACAGGCCCTTAGACCATACTTAAGACACAATGATATCAACTGTAAAGTCACACAAGAGCGATTACAAAATTGCTCATTAACCAAATGAAGAGTACCCCATTGCTTGTCCTCTTCATCTACTAGATCACTACTTAAGTAGGAGGGTTCAAATGTGCAGTTCATGTCCCCTGCAACTACTACGTTAATATTAGGGGGCAGGGTATCTAGGTATTCGGATAGCTGGGTTATGGTCTGGGACTCCTGTACCCGCGGCACAGACCTTGCGTAAACATTAATTATCACAAACTTAAGACCTCTGTTAAATACAAGCTGCACACCTAATAAGTCCGGTAAATCAATTTTTAATATCTAATGACTGCACTGTAACCTCTTATTGAGGAATATCAGTAAGCCTCCCTTGGCTCGACCAGTATTTCCATCCGCAGGTAGGGCCATCACTTGGTAAGATAGAAACCCACCCAAGCAAACAGGGTCCGTAGCCCATGTTTCCTGGAATAAACATATATCCTGTTTATTTATATAATTGGTCCAGTCAGGATCCAACAATTTCCTACCTAGCCCAGCCAGATTCCAAGACATGATAGAAAGTTCAGTTTTAGTTCACATATCATTAGGCTCAAGGCCTTGAACTTCCCCATAATCATCAGACTCGATAGACACCCCAGGCCAACCCGCCAAACCCCAACTAGAAGCTGCCAAATTAGAGTCAAGACACTGGGCTTCCCCATGACCAACAAAGTTATTGAACACCCCTAGCCTACCTACCGGGCCCCAAGTAGAAGTTATTAAATTGGGATCAGTGGGTAGTCAATCAATACCCTGTGATAAGTGCAAGTTATTTCCTGTCAAGGTCAGATCACATCTACGGCTCATATTAGCCTTCCTCCATTTGCATCTTCATAATTTGTAGGTAGGTCAGCGGAGGGTGGAGAGGATTTAAGTCTAATACCAACTCCACTACACTCTCTGAGATGGCAAGTACGCAGTTCAAAGTTAATAAGATTGTTCATTAACAACCTATCCACAAAGAGAATGGAGATAAAGTCAAATTTGGATCCGGGCTGACAGTGTCGATCCACCTCCACAATATCTGCACGGATAACAGAAAGGCATTTCCACTGGACTCTTATTTAACAAGGAATCCCAGGTTTCCACGACCCCTTGAGACAATTTGGGTACTTCAACCATGAACAGTGTGTCTCCTTGGTTCCCAGAAGCTTGGGCCTGCTTCTTAGGTGCAACCCATCTCATTCCAACTGAATATAAAGCATCATCGGGTGACTAAGAGCGGTGAGTTGGTGAGGTGGCTGCTCCACTCAGAACCTGAGAGCCAGTTGCCCCTAGTTGATCCTTATTGTGATCAATGGGTGTAATTTTACCAGATCTGCCAACTGGTAGAACTCTGATCTTTAACATCGGTCACACGCTTATGCTGAATGACCTCGGGAGGAGCCTGTCGTCCTTCAGTATGTGGAGCTGATGGAAAAGAGGTGGGGGTAGAACCGTGTTGTAGGTATTGATTATCTACTTGAAACCAAGGACTATATTCAGCTACAATAGTGGTTGTGCCCCTCATAATAGAGTAGGGTACATCCAATCTTGATTGAGAGCAGCTACAACCAAATGCCAACCTGGAATCCCTCGTCAATAGTTTAGTCAGTGACAGCACCAAATTCTTCACTTCATCTAATTTATGATGGACAGTGGCCAAGTCAAGGTTGTCATGCAATCTCAGTGATCTATCCGAGCCCAAGGGTGGATTGATGTCAGCACCACCATCCATATATGTCCCAATATTTTTGTGTGTAATAGCATTACAAGGTCCTTCATCTTTCCCCAAGAGCCCATACCGATTTGAGCATGGGATCATAGGTATTACCAGAACCTCAGGGCTCCGGGGTGGACTGGGAGCCTCATCCCCTACTGGAGCGCCACCTGTGATATTCGACACTAGGTCCAACCCACTACAGGGTATTCGGGATAATTCCAACCCAGTTGTTTCAGTAGTCCTTTTTAGTACAGTCTCCTTGGAAGAATTAGGCTGCCTTTGTTTTTTCTTAAATATGTCTGGTATTTTTGTAACGGGGGGACCCTGTTGTAAAGGCAAAGAGTTCGAGTTATCTCTTAAAATAGCCTCCACTTCTTCTATTAGAATGTCTATGTCTTCTAAGGAATGACTTCCTTGGTTGGGTATAAGACTTGTTTTATTTTTAAGCCGTTTCCTAGATTTCTTTGGCCCGCTGGCATATATATAGGAGTATCCACAGCCTTCCATTTCCCCATCTCAAAGTTGCACAATAATGAACAGCAGAGTATGTAACCAACTTAACCAGTCTTAGAGATAATACATTTCTAACTTATTTCTTGGATAATAATAACGCCCAGCCCAGCATAATAAGGGATGTCTCTCCCCAAGTCTGGATTTTGGGAATGGGCTAACAGTATGTCTTCCAGTCATGGCCTATGAGAGTGAAGCTCGGGGGACACCCGAGGCCTGCATTGTTCAGGATGTACGAGTAGCCCAATGGTGCTTGCATCTGCACCCCCAATGGTGGAGGTCGGTCTTGGGTGGTCAGTGCCCCACGCCCCCACCTAGGGGTTCATCGAGTGAGGTGGGCACCTGGAGTTGGTTCGCAGTGAGGGCTGGCTGTCCAAGAGTGTTTGTATCGGTCAAAATGGTGTGGTGAGGCAGAGTGCCTGGGAAGAGCCTATCGCCCCCAGTTTAGAAGATATGACGAAGAATCTGAGGTTTCAGGTGGAGGCTGCCGAGTCTGCTGATGGCACCGGGGAGGCTTTGAGGTTTTTCAAGTGTTGGATGATGTCCAGCTTGGCCTCATGTGTCTGGCGGTTCCTGGCTCGTTTGGAAGTGGAACAGGGGGAGACAATGGACCAAAAGGGGCAGGGTGCCCGCACATCCAGGATACCCAGCGGCAACGAGGTTGCCCCGTCAGGCACCGGCTGTAAGTTCAAGAGTCATTGGGCTTCACTCAGAGATCAAAGTGTTCTACGCATACCTTCCCACTTGAACATGATGACCAAGGGGTCATCCCATTGGTAGCAGATGTGGAGCTCACAGAGCTTATTTGTGATGGGGCGAAAGTCCTTGTGGCACCTTAGGGCAGAAGGGGCCAATACTTGGAATAGTTGGCTTTTGTGCCCTTTGTAGATCAGGTCTACCTTTTTTCGTGAGGCCTGTAAGATGTCTTTCTTCTTGATAAAGAAGTGTACTCGTGTGAGGATGTCAGGGGGTAGATCACGACGCCTTGGTGATCCTGCTACTCTGTGTGCTCTATCAAGAATGGGGAGGGAAGGGTCAGGGTCTCCGCGGATGATGTGTAGCTGGTTCACCACAAAGGACATGATGTCTGGGTCTTCCATTCCCTTAGGAATACCCTGGATGCGGATGTTGTTCCTTTGGCTACAATTTTCCAATTCTTCATGCTTTAAGTGGAGCTCCAATTGTTGCTCCTCTAGCGTTTCTACTTGGCGAAATTGTGCTTCCAGGTCATCCATCCGCAAATCCAGGGTCTGTTCCATGTCTTTGATTCCCTCCCCCAAGCCATCAAATCATGTTTAACTTTGTGGATACAGGATTTGAATTCAGTTTTAAGAGAGCCAATCTTGGTGCGCAGTTGACTGAAGAAGTTGTCCATATAGGCCTGGGTGAGAGGCACCATAGAAGTGAGTCCTGGTGATGTGTCCACTATTTCTGACAGAGAATCCATGACCTGCTGGTGTGTCTTGTGCCACAGTGAGGCGAGGGAGATATCTTTGGCTGAGGCCCCAGATGTTGCCTTGGAAGATTTGCCATGTGGAATGGCCTGAGTACCCACCTTCAAACGGGTGGCCCCTGAGACAGACATAGAGGTTGGTGCCATGATGTCCTGTGGTAGTCCCTAATTTGGGGTCGATGTGGTGACCCCAGGTGTGAAGGGCGGGTGCTGGGATAGGCTGAGTTCACGGTGTCAGGCTCAGACAGGGCAGAGGTTCTGGATGGGCCAGAGGGTGTATCCTGTGACACCTTGATCCACAAATAGCTGGATCACCCCAGCGCTCCACTGAATGGTGGAGGAACCCCTCAATGCTCCTGCATGTGGTCCATATTTTATTGAGGTGAAGATCCTAGTCTGGACACCAGTGCAGTCATAAGCCTGGGGTGCAACAGGCATCTTCAGGTAAAACTACTGAAGGGTGGCGTTTATGTGGGGGCCTGTGCAGAGCACATAGGGCCTGATTCTGACCCTGGCGGCCGGTGACCGCCAGGGTCACCGGCCACGGGAGCACCGCCGACAGACCGGCGGTGCTCCGAAGGGCATTCTGACCGCAGCGGTTCTGCCGCGGCCAGAAAGGGTAAACCGGCTGTCTCCCGCCGGTTTACCGCTGCCCTTGGAATCCCCCATGGCGGCGCAGCTTGCTGCGCCGCCATGGGGGATTCTGACACCCCCTACCACCATCCTGTTCCTGGCGGTTCGCCCGCCAGGAACAGGATGGCTGTAGGGGGTGCCGCGGGGCCCCTGGGGGCCCCTGCCGTGCCCATGCCAATGGCATGGGCACGGCAGGGGCCCCCGTAAGAGGGCCCCACTGTGTATTTCAGTGTCTGCCTAGCAGACACTGAAATACGCGACGGGTGCAAACTGCACCCGTCGCACATGCCCACTCCGCCGGCTCCATTCGGAGCCGGCTTCCTCGTGGGGAGGGGTTTCCCGCTGGGCTGGCGGGCGGCCTTCTGGTGGTCGCCCGCCAGCCCAGCGGGAAAGCCAGAATGGCCTCCGCGGTCTTTCGACCGCGGAGCGGCCATATGGCGGTTCCCTCCAGGCGGGCGGCGACCGCCGCCCGCCGGGGTCAAAATGACCCCCATAGTATTGTCAGGAGGGGAAGGTGTCATTGCTGATAGGTCGTGGGTTCATTGAACCGGGCTGGGGTGCTTCACCCCTACAAGCATGCCCTCCCAGGGGCCAACATGGGTTCTCAGTAGTGCTTACGTTGGTGGAATATGTTATGCAGGGGGTGGCTCCTGGTTGCAGTTTTCTGTATGGCGTGGACATGAGGGCGCCTTCAGAGAAAATGTACTCCAGGTCTCAGGGTAGGTGCTGGCGTCAGGCCCGAGGTGCAGCCCACTTCAAATGACCCCTCGATGTGGGGCAGATCTGAGGCACAAAGTTGTGTGCAGTGTTCAAACCGTGCCGGTGGCATGCCCCCACCCTTGGGTTCATTAAGGGCCAGTTCAAAGGGCTCCCTAAGCGTAGAGCGCAGCAGTCCCCAAGAGGAAGTTCATGCAGATGAGTATGAGCGGTGCCAGCGCAGCATCCCTAGCAATTCTAGCTGGCAGCCCAAAGGGAAGCAGACCCAGGCCCACTATTCACGCCCCCCCCCAGCGAAACACAAGCTTCAAGAGCATTCACGGAGAAGGAGGACAATGTGCAGTAAAGGGCTACTTAATGTCAGTCAGGGGAGAGCGTGGCCCCTAGGGGGGCTTCTAATGCAGCATAGGTTCAGACCCCAGGTAGCTGCAGGCATCAGGGGTCAGGGTCATGATGGGGGCTGCCATGAAGTGGTGCTTGGTGTGGGCCTGCAGGGGGCGCAGTATAAAGATTAGGGCCCAATTGCCTTGCAGGATGGCCCTCACGTCTGGTGATTGCTATGGATTGGCCCCAGGTGCCTCTCCAGTTGGAGGAGTGGCAGGCCCTGATAAAGGTTCCGTGCAGTTACGACGGGTCGGGGGCTGCAGACTCACTGCATCTGGCCATCAATCAATCCATACCCCAGGCCCTCCTGGTTCCAATGGGCCTCAGTGGCTGCGGGGCCAGCCGCTTCTTTGTGGCAACGGTGGGAGAGGGGGAGACTGTCCTATCCCTGCCTCAATCCCCACATGTTAGGTGCCATCCAGAGGGGACGGGCCACGTCCTGTCATGGTCATTCCTCAGTAGATCTCCGATACCCCACGGCCCAGGCAAGTTGGTGGTGTTGTGCCCTGCCGATGCAGTCTGGGCAACAATGCCATATAGGATGTCCTGGGGGCACCCAACAGCTGCCAGATGCCCCTGATTTCATGAGGGCAAGTGTTTACTACGACAGTAGGCGAGAAAAGCGAAGATGGCATAATATGTTTATGTTTGACATCTACACTTCAATATACATATACACTTTAAGGAGTATCGGTCAATTGAGCTCTGGATAGGTGTTTCTGTAAGGGATTAATTGACTGATGTGGTGAAGCCTGTTACTGTAGGTAGATAATGGCTTCATGGTGGCACATATTTTAATTGGTGTTTTGTACAATTTCAGCCATGCATCAGTTGGAGTCTCCCCTGGATGAAAGTGTTTCTTTTAACTTGTTAACAACACATAGCCAGAGTGCCTCCTAGGGAAATGAGCTTGTGATGGTCACTATTCTGGATGTATATAAAACAACTATATATATATATATATATATATATATATATATATATATATATATATATATATACACACACACACACACACACACACACACATATCTATGGATAGATATATTACACAGCAGCAGTCACCACTATGTAGTTATGGTAAGGACCTATTTACCATAGGAAGATCCTTTGTTTGGTTTGCTAATAACTTTGACAGCATTTGATGAATCATCATGAAAGTTTTTAAAAAAAAGATTGTCCACCTCATCTTCTTCCTTCAAAGTTTCGAGGTGATCTATAAAGCAGGGCCAAGAAGTATGGAGATCCCAACACGCATTTTACCCATGTAATTTCCATTGGATTTTTAAGCAGTGCTACAGCCCAAACAGCCTAATGGAATTACACCAAATTTGGCAGAAAGCTAGATCTTTACACAGAAGCTGCTTTTTTCATGATTTGGTGTAATCCCATTCATTAGTTTTTGAGAAATTAAGGATTAAAATGTATGGCTAAGGGGTGTTTTTCAGAGTGAACAAAAAATGATGAAAGAAGTGTTGCAGCAGAAATGACAGGTCTTGTTGATTTGGTCCGCTGTCCTAAAAAAGTTTAACAAAAAAGAATATGAGGGGCAAGGTAGAGCTACCCTGACCTCATAGATCTTGGTGGGACTGAAAATATTTAAAAAAAGAGGGGGAGGGGTTTGCCACATTCCTGCAGTTCTTCCACTGTATGCTGGATAAAACAAACAAAATGGTGGCCATGTTTTTTTTTAATAATGACACCGAGGTGGGCTGGGGACAAACCACATTTAATATTTAACATCAGGAGGAGTGGGATATGCATGATGTCCCCTCTCCTTCCTGGGTTATGGCCTCGAGGACACCATCCTCCAAGGTCTGACACAATTCTGTCCAGAGAGCCCATCCCCTGGGACAGAGTTCTGTTTCCTGACTATCCTTGAAGCAGGTATTTTAACCATGCTCTGTTGTCACCAGGCCATGGCTCTACCTTACACTGTGCACAGCTAAGGACAACTTAACTTCCATTTAAAAAAAAACATAGAAGTTCACTGAAAAAAAACAAAGGTTAAAGTGACATAATTAGGAATTGTAATAATATTTTACTTTGCAATAAAAAAAAACTGGAACTTCACTGAAAAAAATCTAAATCAACAGGAAATTATAGTTATGTGAAATGCCAGTTAAATATTAACGGAACACGCACCTCCAGATGTGACTAAAACTGACACATCCATGTGAGCTTGTGCAGAAAATCAATCTATCTATCTATCTATCTATCTATCTATCTATCTATCTATCTATCTATTGGACATGGCCCTTCTTAGGGGATTTTCCTGAAACATTTAGCTTTTTCCTCCCAGTTTTTGCTGACTCTCTTCACAAGACCTCAGGACTCTGGGCATTTTCCCACTGTATTGCAGTGGAAAAAGTGTCCGCACCCTATCTAAACATGTGAGGAAGGAGGCGCTCAGGTGCATGATTGCAGGGCTGTACCAAGGAATGCCCTGTAAAAAGGTATACCATATTCCTGGGGTGGATACAGCCCTGTCTACTAGTAGGATGCTGCATTGCTTGTGCCACCCACTAGATGAGCCTGTCAACCATGTCTTAGGGCTGGGAGTGCAGGCCTGTGGGGGCACATGTGTGCCTGCACTCAGGGTGGCGTCTCTCATGCCATGGACAACCCTGAGCAAGCCTTACGCTCCCACCAAAGTGTGCCCTGCCCTGGTAGGGAAGAACCCCAAGTGGGTTTTCCCTAACTAGGGGATTGGTCTTACCCATAGGGTGGCCTGACTCTCTTGTAGTGGCCTTAAGGCCCTGATCATTATCCCCCTGGGTGTACAGGGTGGAAGTGTGCATGCCTTCCTCCACCAGGTAGGAAGTGGTGCTAACCAGAGTGTACTTACTGAGCCTATCATTGCAGGCCACTGTGTGTACACTTGCAAAATGGGGTTCAGTAAGGTAATGAGCACACCACTGTGTCCCAGTTGTGCACATTTGCACAATGAGGTTTTCAGATATACTGATCTTGGCCTAGCTTGCCAATATGTGCACACTTGCACCCTGGTGTTTTTATATATACTGAACCTGGCCTAGCTTGCCAATATGTGCACACTTGCACTCTGGTGATTTCATGTATACTGAGCCTGGCATGACTTGCCAATGTGTGCGCAATTGCCCAGACGTGTTTTCACCTATATACTGAGCCTGGCACAGCTAGCCAATAGATGTCACTTGTACAATGGTGTTTTTTTATATACTGTGTCTTGCACAACTTGCCAGTGTGTGCACACTTATACATTGGTGTTTTCATATATACTGAGTTTGTCACAGCAGGCCTGTATGGGTGCACTTGCACCATTTTAGAGATCCTAAACTTGTGCCCAGCCTGCCCCTGCCCCCGCAGGCTTGTGTGTGCGCCAGGGTACATGTGCATTGGAAGTGCAGAATAACCATGTGTGTTCTCACTGCCTATGAGAGCTGCTCTGACTATAGGGTAAAATGGGGGGAAATGTATAATTAATCCTGGCTGCAATAGTGGATTACAGTGGAGCAGCATCATGATACTTACTATCATTGGATTCACAATGATAAACCCCTTCTCATGATAAAGGTGGTTTTGTCAATAATACCATAGAAATGCCACTTCTAGAAAGTGGTCATTTCTATGTTCTAAAATCTCTTTGCGTGTGTTTTTTAATTCAGCTTCATTTCACTGAAAGTGGGTTAAAAGCACATCTGTGCATTCCCCAGTGACAGCTATAAAACGTAGGCAACTGGAACAACAGACCTCTGCCATTTGAGGGCCTGGCTGGATAGATTGGAGGGAGAGCGTCGGACACTTGGCCTCTTGAAGCCAGATCATGGCACCACTAAAGATAAAGATCTCTATTCCAGGGCCCCATGGCAGACAAGACCGAAATTTAGGGGAGACATCTGTGGCTCTACGAGTACCACACTTTAGCAATGTAGAGAAATGTTAGCAGGGACGTGGGACCTCTACTGCTGGAATGCATGATGCACACTGCCAGAGGAATCTGCTGTGCAGAGGAGTATTTATTGCCTCTGGAAGGGATCCGCACACCCTTCATGCATTGTGGCTAGTCTGGGCAGATTACCTGCTGCTGGGTGACACTCTGAAATGTGCTCTCCAAGTGCTTGCTGGCTTTACTCCTGTTCCGTCTGGAGGTCTCAGTGAAATCAAAGACCTTCTGCGAGGGACCTACACCATATAGCCTGCACTTACAGAATGTGAGCCTTCATCGTGGGGCCACTGCACAACTAAGTGTCTTGTTTTTTGTGAGCGGGTATACTGGTTTCAGTACCCTGCATGGCTTGCTTTTGTCAAGCACGTCACAGTTCTCTTGCTACAATCAACTGCATGCTCATTGTGTGTGGTGTCTGACTCATAGGTTGTGACCCTCGGAGGTGGGGGTGCACCAGGAGCAGTGCCACATCCTACCTCGTGTGGTACCACTGAACTTGCCTGCTCGTGTGTAACCGGATTGTCAGGTGCGCTTCAAGTCATTGTGTACCGGACAATGGGAGGTATGGAATTTGCGAATTTGTGTGTGACAGGATTGTTTAGTGCGACTCAGGTCATCGCTTGCTAGACATTGTACCTCATTCCAGGGAGGTACATAATTTGCATCTTTGTGTGTGACCGGATTGTCCGGTATGATTCAAGTCATCACGTACCAGATGTTGTGCCTCATTCCAGGAGGTACAGGAGTGGAGCTCTTTGTGTATGACCGGATTTTCTGGTGCGACTCAAGTTATCTTGCACCAGATATTGTGCCTCATTCTAGAGAGGTATGACATTTGAGTTCTTCATGCGATCATCCGGAATTGTCTGGTATGACTCAGGTGATTGCAAACCAGACTTGTGCTTCATTCCAGGGAGGTATTGCGTTGGAAAGCTGTTTCGTATGGGATCAGAATCATCTGGTCCGACTCAAGTCATCAAGCACCAGATGTTGTACCTCCTTCCCGGAAGGTGCAGACCCGGTTATTCTTCGTGTACAACCGGAATTGTCAGGTGGCTCAAGTCATCACGCCCGAAGTGTGCCTCCTTCCTGGGAGTATGGTATTGGTAACTATTTGGGTTTTGGGGTGCCTGGCTGGGCACTGCTGTGGCTAGTGTGTGGCCCAAGTGACCCTGCCCCAGTCTTTAAAGACCTCTGAGTGAACCTCCTGATTGGTGCCCAAACCTCCATGTGTTAACTGTTGCCTGATCAGCCGTTATTTCTTTCGTCTCCCACCTTGTCCCTGGGATTCTGAGAAGTGTGACTTCAGCCAGAAGCAGCCTAGTATCCGAGAAAAAGGTTGCTTTCATCTCCAGCTCGTGGGGGGCGGGGTAGCAGGAATTGGTTTGTGGGCGGAGGGTCGTTTGGGGCCTCAGCTGTCTTCGAGCACAGTGACATTAACCGGCCACATATCAGTGAACCACATTAGGGTGCAAGGAGCGAGTGCATGCATGTGTTTGAGCTGCCTGACATCAAAGGTCCAGCATAGCGGTGCAGAGTGAATGTCAGGGAGCATGTGTGAGTGACTGTTGAAACAACAAAGTGTGTTGCCGTACACATTATTTCTTGCGAGAGGGCTTTAATCGTTGACACAGAGTTTTACTTGTGTGGCCCAGGCCGCACAGTTAACTCAAAGTGCTGCAAGTCTTTCTATCTACATACTGCTGCTAATGTTATGAACCAGGGTACACCCTGCAATAGAATTGGGATAATCTCTAGGGTAGCTCTCGTGCTGACAATGTTTGGCACCGCATGAGTGTGTTGGGAGGGAAAGGATTATGTTTCTCACATGTAAATACTGGTTATGGTGATTAACACAGTTGGGCCTAGTACTGCCAGTAATATTTCTAAATGTGATTTATGCCTAGATTTATATGATGATCATGCTGTGTTAATAATGTGTGGGATGAATACAATTTTTGTTTGCATACACCTCTTATGAAGACTCTTTTGTGATGCTCAGTGTACTTCTTGTGTCGTGCTGTACCATTGCTTTACGCATTGCCTCTGTGATAAGCCTGACTGCTCTGTGCCAAGCTACCCAATGGTGAGTGCAGTTTATACAGTGAGTGTAATCACCAACCCCTGACGGGAGTGACAGGTTATGCCTGGCTAGGGCCTCACCTCAGCTAACTAGAATATGCCACCACCAACATTCTGCAGTCAAGCAGTTGGCAGCCAACCAGAACAGGCCGCCTCCAACATTTGGCCGTCAAGCGGTGGGATAGGACTTGAAATTGCACAGCATCACACAATAGCTAAATGCATGCCACAACTACACATTGGCAAAGGTGTTCCTTTGCTCATAAGGTGTGCCTGAGGGACAGATTTACCTCAGTGTCAGGGAGAATTGTTTCCCATAGATCTCTATTTTGGCTCCTGCTAGTTTGCCACCATGCCTGGACACCTATCTGATGGGGACTTCTTTGAGTTGGCTGATTAGGACCTGTATTGGGTGACATAGCTCGAGGACTACTGCCAGGAGAAGGAGGCACTTGAAGGGAGAGGGGCCACAAAGGTGGACCCTCCGAAGGCCCTGATAGCTGGGCAGAAGCCGACCCAGGGGGGTCAGTGAGCAGGGGGAGAGATCCTGAGTGTGAGGAAGGAACAGAGTTGGGATTCTTAGATGGACCAGCAGTGGACAGGGGGAGCCCGGGGGTGGAGGGTCTTCTTAGCCAACATTGGCAGTTTGTTCTTAAGGGCCATGTCCTCTGAAGAGCAGGGGGCAGAAGGGAAGAAAGGTGCTCCTTGGTTTTCCCCTCACCTTCAACACCTCAAAAGAGAATGTAGGAAAGTGGAAAGAAGATTGTGAAAATCCTATGATGATTCTTTCAAACCAGAATACAGAAGAGCCATTAGGGCCTGCCACTCAGAAATTAAAGTAGCCCAATCTACTTACTATGCAGCTATAATTGAGCTGGCGTCAAACTCCCCTAAGGAGATGTTTCAGATATTTAAAGAAATTATCTAGCCGCAACAGAACTCGGTTCTTATGGAGGCTTCCCAAGAACATAGAAATAACCTTGCAAGGTTCTTTCAACAAAAAGTTCTAGACATTTATTTGACTCTTCCTACAGCTGTTATTCAGTCCTCGGAGGTGATGGGACAGCAGTCCTTGTGTCCAGCCATCTTTTCGGAATTTCTTCCTATATCCGAAGATTCAGTGTTGAAATTTCTTACCACTCTTGAGTCAGGTTCCCCCCCTCGATCCAGCCCCTCCTTATTTGTTGGCTTTAGGTGGTTCAGTTACTGTACCCGCTTTTACTAATCTATTGAACTCCTCACTATCCTGGAGTATGGTACCGAACAGTGGAAACATGACATTGTCAAACCCCTTCTGAAAAAACCTAACTTAGATGCTGCATTTATCAGTAACTATAGACCTCTATCAATGTTGCCTGCTGTATCTAAAATAATTGAAAGGCATGTTAATACTCAACTATCCCGCTTTCAGGAGGATAACAATATCCTTCATTCTACCCAGATGGGTTTTAGACCCCTTCACAGCACAGTGTCAGCATTGATTGCAGTCACAGAAGAGGCTAGAAGGCGGCTGGATCAGGGCTTTGTGACAGCAATTATTCTTCTGAATCTTAGTGCTGCATTCAATACGGTTGACTCTGACATATTACTTGGTAGAATACGAGAGGCCAGAATAGCTGGGGCTGCCCTAGACTGGATCACATCCTTTATGAAGGGTAGATCGTATCAGGTCTTGAACAGGTCCTGCTTTTCTTACTCTGTCAAGAGTAGCTGTGGAGTGCCACAAGGGTCCTCTCTTAGCCCCACCTTATTTAACATTTATATATTACCTCTCGCAGAGCTTGTTAAGCCATTTGGGCTGTCCCTAGTGTCGTATGCGGATGACATGCAGTCAGTAGTATCACTTTCTACAAATTCCTGCGCAAACGGCCCATCACTTGCCCCATGCCTTCAAGCCTTGGCGGGATGGATGTCCCTAAGTAGGCTGAAACTCAATGATAATAAGACGGAGGTGATGTTACTGGGACATCACGCACAGCTGAGATCTAATCCTTCTACCCTGGAAGGTTTGGGAAATCCTCCACCCCCTAAAGAACTCATCAAGAGCCTGGGAGTTTGACTCAATCCTCAACTCACTATGGCAAATCAGGTCAAAGAGGTCTCTGCTACCTCTTTTGGCTTGCTCAGGCTTTTGAGGAAGGTTTTTAGAATCCTCCCATTTGTTGCCAAAAGACTCATCAAACAGGCCCTGATTAGTTTGCGTCTGGATTATGGTAATTCTTTGTATTGGATCCCCTAAATTTGTGATTAGAAAGCTGCAGGTGGTGCAGAATGTCTCAGCCCGTCTGCTTTTAAACATACTGAGGCATGAATCAGTCAAATCAGTAATTTCTTCTCTCCACTGGCTTCCTCTGGCACACCGGATAGAATTTAAAACCCTGTGCTATATCCTCAGACCCCTGCACAATAGAGGTTCATCTTTGCTTAGGACATTGGCTTCCTTTTATACACCCTCTAGACAGCGTAGGTCCTCTACTGCCTCCCTAGCCTTGATTCCTAGAGTAAAGAAGTCTAGATGGGTGGAAGTTCTCTGGCCTATCAGGGGGCCAAGCTATAGAACTCCCTATCTCCCAGTCGTCACCTCATAAGCCATGAACTATCTTTCCGGAAAGCTCTAAAAACTTGGCTGTTCAAAGCATAACTTTTCCGTCGGTTCTTAGTGTCTCCCTTCCAGTGCTGGGAGGCCTTCGGGTAGCCATGTGCTCTACAAATTGACATAACATAACAGTAAAGTTAATCCTTGCCAACTTGGAAAAAGGGCAGGTCCTGGCCAGATTGGAAAGCGAGCTGGCCCTACCTAAAAAAAGGCTAGCCATGGAAGAGAAAAGGATGGCCCAAGAGGTGCTTCACTTCAGAGAATTGGACATAAGAGCCCTACAAATAGGTTCCATTTGTGGTACATCTATCTATCTATCTATCTATCTATCTATCTATCTATCTATCTATCTATCTATCTATCTATCTATCTATCTATCTATCTATCCATCTTTAACATTGTTGTAACTTTAAAAAAATAGCATTATTTTGTAATGACTGTTGTACACTTATAAACAAACCTATATTGTAAAAACATATTCATAATAATGCATTGTGAAAATACTTACATGTTAGAGAGGGGCAGAATCACATTTGCTATTCTAAATCCAATCTAAAAGACTTAAGAAAGAAAAATACATACATTTGAAGGTCCAATATACTATTCTGACTCCAGTCTAACAAACTTTGGGAAAAGTGCATTCAATGGTGGGTGGTCAGGATTACTTTTCTAACTCCAGTGTAATCAATATTGGGCAAAGTGCAAAAATGGGGTTGGTGGTGGTAGTCACATTTACTATTAGAACTCCAGTCTAACAAACATTGAGGAAAGTGCATACAATGGTGGAGGTTGTATTGACTATACTACCTCCAATCTAATAATCGTTGAGGAAAGAGCAAATATGTGTGGTCACATTCACTACACAGCAGTAGCATAATTTCTCCTTAAAATAGTAAAACATCATTAAAATCTATTTTTAAAAGAAGTGCATGTATTGTTTCAACATGTATAAATAATAACATACTTGATCAAATAATAAAAAAAATCTGAACATAAACTGTATCCCTCAAATCCACTCTTAAATCATGCAAATATTAAAAGAAAATCTCCCTATCATGAAATGGCTATTCACAATCTTTTTTTCTTTTAAAAATTTAACAAATACAGAGATTTAATTCATAAAATAAATTTAAACAAAAGCCCAACCAAACTAGGGGTGTGGTAACTTGACGTAATTTGCCTTGGTGTATGTATGGAAAACTGGGAAAATTACACAAAATCCTTTGTAATTATGTAAAATACAAATCTCTCATGTAATGCTATATTTTAACAGGAAATGCATCCTCTTGTCCATTTTTGATGGAAGGACACATTTTGTGATAAAAAAAGGCATGAAAACACAAGTATTGTACGCAATAGCATCTTATATCCAGGTCATTCATGTAACGTGCAATTTTCAAAATTATATGATTTATACCACCATAATGTAAATTTTGCATGGACCCAAATCAAATCCACAAAGTGCTACACAATACATTCAAAATAATAAAACCATTAAAAAAATGGTATATGCTTATATTTTTCATTATAATATTAATAAACACAATACATTCAATTACCTTCCAAGTTAAAAGCTGATATAATTATTACATTTACCAATTAGTCTGTTTTTAAACATGTTATATAAACAAAACTAACTACTCAATCTTTAATTAAATCCCACACTCTTTATTAAACCGTTGGTACACTCCAAAAAGTAATATAAATATATCTTATGTATATAAATAACAATTTAAACATTAAAAAAATGTAATGATCAATCAACATAAATAAAAGTATAATTTTAAAAAACTACTCATTTAATCAGAGATGGCCAACGGTCCACATTGTTGGAGACATTCGAGATGGATCAGCAGAGGATCTGGAGGCACGGGGGAACCGAGCCGGCTGCTGGACCATGTCATCGTACCCCCCAGAGCAGTGAAAAGCCACAGAGAAAGCAGTAGGCCCTCCCTGAGGCTGGTGAGGTGAGGTGGGGTCCTAAGGAGCGTTGGAGTTGCCTAAGAGTGAATGTGGCACCTGGGAAGAGGCGGTGAGGCACAACGCTTGACAGGTAGCACTAATTGGTGATTGTCAGGGTGCCCCCGCGACATTGGGCCAGTGGTGGATTTGGGGGGCCACCCTATGAATGTGACAGGGAGGGGGGTGAATAAGGAGACAGCACCCCCCTCATCAAAGGCAGAGGTCACTGCACTTAGAGGCCCCACTGGTTTCCTGGCGAGAGATTGGGTCCCCCATTTACACACTATAAACATACAGAAGAGGAAAGTGGTGCGGCCCTGGCCCGATGGTGGAGAGGGACCAGTGATTGTGTGGGCTTTGGCAGCCTCGACCAGGCACGCTGAATATTGAGGGCCTTGGCCTGCCCTGGTGGTGACTGGCTCTCACCTTGACCCCCTAGTGCTGAAACAGGTACCACCTCTGAGGGTGTAGAGGAGCATGGGGCCCCCAGGAGGTGTTGAGCCAGGCTCTGCAGGTATTGAGGCCTGTTGTCCCCGGGGATTCCCTCATTGGTTGGGGTGACATCGTGACTGACTGGGGATGCCTCCCCTTTGGCAGGCACAACCTGAGGCAGGAACTGGGACCCACTTAGACTTGACTAAGGCCTGCAGTGTGGGGAGGCTGGGCAGATGGCCGGTGCATTATTTATCCTGCACAATGGATAGCTCACCCTAAAGTTACAATATGCTTTGCCAGGGCCAAGGTGGGCTAACGGGGGTTGTGGCTTTTGACCTCTTATCCTTGGCCTGGACTCTGCAGCCAGGTCAGTGCAGTTCCTGCGGTTGGTCGGGTGTTCTGCCCTGGTGGCTAGGGTCTAAGGAGCCACTATCACAGACAAGCTGACCGTGGTGACTTACCAACAAAAGATGAACAAATACACCAAACAACAGAGCCCCAATGGGGGGTTGCCAGTGGGGCCCGGAGGCAGATGGAGACCCACAGATCTCACCGATCCTCAGTTCCATTCAGGATATCAAGGTCACCTTGGCAGACAAGATAGAGGGAACTCAAGGTGGATCTTGCCTTGATCAGACAGTACTTACGCAACACCATGCACAGAGTAACCGAGGTAGAGGGCAGAATGTCAGAGGCCAAGCACACTCTAAAATCACACGGGGACCAACTGGCCACCCTGCAATGATTGGTGCACAAGCTGGAGGCCAGTGTGGAGGATGCAGAAGGAAGATCTCACAGGAACAACATCCATGTGGTGGGCATCACGAAGTGGGCGAAGGTCTCGGTGCCAATGAATTTCATATGGGACTGGTTGAACAGCTGGGTACCCAAAGACGAGGTTTCTGGCTGCTTCATTGTGGAGTGTGGACACGGGGCATTGGTAGCCAGGTTGCCTGTCGGTGCCATGCCCATGCCATTCATTGTGCACATCCTTAACTACACAGACATGACGTGATTCTCCTGGCAGCACATAGAGCTTGGAAGGTGACCTTCCAATCCTCCCCAGTGATGATCTTCCCATACTACACCTTTAAGGTGCAGCAACAGTGCCAGTTTGTCCAAGAGGCAAAACACAAACTGAAAGCAATGAGCCTCCAGTATATACTGTTGCTCCTGGCCCACCTGAAAGTACTTTATCAAGATAAGAGCCTTTTCTTCTGACTCTCCAGAGGAAGTGTGGAAATGGATAGAGGAGAGACCCTCCCAGGTGCCCAGCGACGGCTTTTTTTCCAGAGAGGGGAAGGGAGTCCCGGAGGGATTGTGGAGGCCCAGAGCAAGAATGGCAAATGGCAAATGGCCTTTCCCAAACGCTAAAAAAAAGAGGACGGAAGACTGGGCCACTAGGAACTGCACATGCAGCCTTGGCTCAGCTTCAAGCATGTAAAGCCCCAGGTCCCAATGGTTTCCCAGCCGAGTTCCAGTGCCTGGCTTGGCTGTAGACCGGCCTACTACTACTGGAGACCTTCTGGGAAGACATAGAGAGAGGGGAGCTACCCCCCAACCTGTGGATGGCGGAGATTATGGTAATCCTGAAATCCAACACTGAAGATACACATTGCGGTGACTTCAGGCCGATCTCACTTTTAAACTCAGATGTGAAAATTTGGGTGAAAGTGTTAGTCTCCCGTCTGGCTACAGTAATTACCCACCTTGTCCACCCTGACCAATCTAGAGTTATGCCCCATCGGGCTACCAGCATTATTTGCAGGGAGTTCACAATGCCAATGCCTGGATCGAGGGGGGCGAAAAACCCTGTTATCCATTGATTTCCAGAAGGACTTTGTCTCTGTTGACCAGGCGTTTTTCTTTGGTCTCCTTAACTGGGTGGGAATTGGCCACAAATTTATGAGTTAGAGGCAAGGGTTGGGAGTGTGACATTGGAGTGGTTCACAGTGGAGCGGGGCACCTAACTTATTGCACTGGTGACCGAGCTGCTGGCAACCTGGGTGTGGGTCGATGCACTCTTCAGGGGCTTTTGATGTTCAGAGAAGGTGGATGACAGAATATAGTTGTATGTGATGACATCCTCATATTTCTGGACAACCCTGAAGAGTTGGACCCTAGAGCGTGTCAGATTCTGGGACTCTTTGACTCATACTCGGGCCTCCGGTTCAATGCCCAAAAATGTACACTATACCCTATAGCCCCTAGCTCGGTGGACATGCCATGGGCAGCAGGGATACCAATCACCCTCCCAGGCTTCAAATACCTAGGAGTATATGTTAATGGTGAAGCAACTTGATAGTGTGATCAGAACCTGGCTCCACAGCTGGTTGTCCTGGGAAGGAACATCAAGTTCTGATCCGGTTTACCCCTTTCCCGGTTGGGACGCTCAGCCATATTTAAAATGATGGCCTTGCTGTGCTTACTCTATCAACTGCAAAACCACCCAATCCCGATTGCTAAAACCTTCTTCAGCAAGGTTAATGCACAACTCAGGCAACACTCTGAGATGAAGGGGTGCCACACAGCACTTTGGCTAAATGATGTTGGCCGACAGTTGAGCGGGGATCGCTATGCTGAATGTACTCCTTTATTACTAGGTGGCGCAATTGCTAGTTGTGACTTAATGGTGGTTCGGGGACTTTGTGGATCCAGCGTATGTGGCGGAGGGCTGTATGTCCGGTGGCCATGAACTTCCACACCTATTGTATGGAGGGAAGATATAGAGGATTCTCCCCCCCACCACGCACGTGGCATTTGAAGTGTAGAGGGAGGCCCTGAAGCATACAGTTTGGGCTGAGCGTATCATGCTGGAGACCCCGTTGTGGCAGGATGCTAGTCTGCTGCAGGTGACAGCCCTAAAGGGATTCTCGGCTTGGGACGCTATAAACATCTCAAAACCTGGTAATATGCTTCATATCGGAATGATTAAGTCCTTTTAAAACCTACAAGAGGAATTCAACATGCACTGCACTCAGTTCAAGCAGAGAAAGACATCCCTGAATTCTCTTCGATTGAGACCAAAATACTCTAATTTGTCAGAAGTTTATAAAATGCTGTTGTGTAATGTTCCAGGCCCATGGGGCGGTGGGGGTGCGTTGAGCATGGAAGGAGGTGCTGGGTAGTCTGGAGAATGACAATTGGAGGGAGGAGGTTGGAGCCCCTAGAAAAGCAGTGATAGCTTCCCAGTTCAGACTTAACTACTTCACAGGGTATACCTTACCAGGTACCTACTCCATTGCAATGGCCTGATTCCTACTGGGAACTGCTTGAGGTGCAACGACCTGAGGGGAGATCTACCTCACACGTTTTAGCATTGTTTAGGGTTGAGTCAAATCTTGGGGGGAGTTCTGGGGCGTCTCAAGAGGGTGCTGGGATGGGCCATTTCCCACAACCCTATACTTATTCTTCTGCACATCACAACTGATCTGCTGGGGGGACAGTACAAGAGACACTTATTTGGCGGGCCTCATTATCACAAAGAGGGATATAGCAAGGGCATGGAAGGAGATGGAGACCTCCGAGGTGGAAGTCTGGGCCAAGGGTATGGACTATTGTATGGCCCTTGAAAGTCCAATTTACTTATCACAGGGCTGCCCCCAGAAAAACCTAAAGATCTGGAAGGACTGGGCAGAATACAGGGGGATACAACTAGAGCTGTGCCTGGACAGGACACGGTTTGAGGGCAGATCCACAGGGGAAGGGGAGGTGGACATAACCACTGTACAAAAGGGTTGAATGGGACTCATCTGGACCCCATATGGTCTGTAGCTCAGAAGAGGTGGATATGCTGTTGCTGCCCTGCCTTTCCTAAGTAGAGTAATATGGTATTGTATTGTATTTTATGTTGGTATTTTGCTCAAGATGCTGCCTTTCATAGGTAACTGTTAAATCAATTGAATGTTTTTCAAATATATATATATATATATAAATAATAAAATAATATTGGTATATACTAAATATTAATTCTCCACACCCAATACCTCTATAACCTCAACAACACAAAATAACAGTTTATACATAATTGAAAAAAACTTTAAACAAATATGTAACAATAAAATGATGAAACATAATAAACCAGTGATTTAACATAAATTAAAATGTCATTAAAAACACTCACTACTCATCCAATCCCCCAATAAACGTAACAACCCCCCAAAATATAAAAATGATAGAATATAAATAACAATATAACAATATTTTAAATAATAATACTGTTTTAATAATATTACATATATTACAATAAAAACTCAAAACACTACAATAAAACATCCTAATAAAATCGATGTTAAAGTGACCTATATTTTAAACTTTGGCATAACAGTAAAATAGATAGCTGGATAGATAGATAGTCAGATAGATAGATAGATAGATAGATAGATAGATAGATAGATAGATAGATAGATAGATAGATAGATAGATCATTTATTTTTTCATTTTCCATTTGAATCCTACATATGAACAATAAAATAGTAAAATAAAAGTGACATAATTGAATATCTACTTATTCTCGAGAATTCTGCCTGCTAAATGTATCATGTGCACTTATTGGATCGGAGAAGACACGGAAAAGATACAGTATTTAATGTCATACAGATTTGTAGAGTGCACTATCACCAGGGAGGATATTCTTGCGCGGAGTCTAGTCACACCTAGCGCCTACTGGAACTACTCAAAAAGCAAGGTCATAAGCTCCGTGTGTAATTCAAAATCAAGAAGAGAGGAGGAGGTTTCTGTGTAGCTGCAGGATGCCCACACTTTAACAATATTGTAGGAGAAGGCTCAGCTGCTGGGTCTTTTTATGCATGGATTTGTGCAAGTAGGAGTCCGATTGAGCAGAGGTGTCTGGAAGGTTAGTAAAAGCATATATGATTGTTGATGTATTCTAGGCAAGGGTTACGTAGTTCTGAAAGTGTGGATGGGGTCTTTGAATTGTGCTTGTTTGTGAATGGGGAGCCAGTGGAGCTCATTATGTTGTGGTGTGAGTGTGGCGTGGGATGTTGAGAATGATTCTAGCTGCCAAATTCTTCATTGACTCAGTTCTTACAGTGTAGAAGGAGCAGATCCATTGGAGTGCATATCCGTGAAATCTGATGTCATGTAGACATTAGATGAGGATAGAGTGGGAGACTGTGTTCAAATGCTGCGGAGAGGTCCAAGAGGATGAGGGATGCTGTGTCTCCTCTGTCCAGACCCATGAAGCATTGAAAGTGATTCTTGCAGATGTCCCCCAAGAGGGTCAACGAATTGGAGGCGGACGATAATGAGGAAAAGTCTTTCACAATGGTGAAGATTTCTTTGCTTCTGATGGTGCTAACATCAGTGTGGTCTGACACAGCGACACCTTTGGTGGTCCAGATCATTTGATGGTAGCATCTTAGGGAGGATTTGAACAGGCTCCTGTCTACAGCATACAACTAGAATTTAACTCCAGTTTCAACTCATGGATATGGAAATTTAATCATAACACACTCCTGCTTCAGACCTTTAAGCTTCAAGAATGTAAATGATCAGGGGAAGATTAGGTTTTGAACAAGCACACAGTATTCTGCTAAACCATCTTCCAGTTGTTCATCCCAAGGTGCCATTTTATGGAGAATTTGGTCTGCAGACGCCATTTCCTCCACATTTCTGAGCCAGTTTTTCAAGCAGGACCCTAGCATGTACAACCACTTGATTTCAATGCCCCACTTAGCTGAAAGAAGTATAAACTGCATATCATTTTTTACACATTGTTCTTCGTTATGAATCTTATATAGCTTGTAAGGGCTCCTGTATACAGGTGAGATCTTCATAGTTTAGAAGTACAGTATAGAGCACAGCGTGTTAGATATGGAGGAGCCCTGATGGAACATAGGCTATGTGTCCTTCGCAGCCTTAAGGAACCTGTCATATTGCGGAAGCTGACCTTCGTGAAGGTTGAATGAAATCAGGGCCTCGCTCAACACTACGAACTTCTCATTGATAAACAAGTAACCCATTTGTTTGCAGCTACCCATTCTGCAGCAAGAGCTATCCATTTACCAAGAAGCATTGTGAAAATAAGTAGACCTCATAGCAGGGCCCCCAACACATATATGTTATTTCAGTGCCTGCGATGTAAGATCTTCAAATACAGTGAGCCCAGTGGGAGTGAATAAGCAGTCATCCGGAACCACCCTCGAAGCAGTATCCAGTTCCCTAAACAGTGGTCTGGAGTAGGTGCACATGCATTCTTAGATCCATAAGAGGGAATAACAACCATTTTAGCCAGTCACTTGCCCATTCAAAGACAGCTACTGATTACTCAAACACATGAAGGCTTCAGTCTCACATGTAAATGGTACCACCCGGAGTTTTCAGGCCTCTGTGCCTTAAGTGTAATTGATAACTTGTCCCAGTTCGCTGTCAGACCTAATACCAGTGAGTACCGATCCTCCATTGACAATGTGCCCCTGTTCAGTGCTGGGTCAGGGACGTTAATTAGCTCATCATTTCTAATACGGATAAAATGTGAACAATATGCCTACACGGATACCGCCCCTCTAGCATTTTGGGAAATCGCACGTTTACCCTGAAGGTAAGTTCTCTCAGCTTGAGTCTTTTTACTTGCCAAGTGAGCAAGCACTGCGTAACTCCAGAGTCCTCTGAATGCAGACGTAGGTCTGAATAAACCACTTTGGAATAAAGCTCTGCCATTTAGGCTGGGGTTGCACATTGTCACTTGTGACCTCTCTTGGGGACGGTAGAACCCCAGACTAGTAATGTTTTTTTTCTGCACTGCTCTTTTAATTTCCATTAACGTGGCTTCCCACATAGTCGACCTACCCCGCCTCCAACCTGGCTCAGTTAAGTTTCTGAGAACAGGCTTTTTCATTTACGCAGTTTGTGCCTTGCGGGCGCAGGTGGGCTGTTAAGCAAGAAGCTAAGAGTATCGTCAATAACCAGTGCTTAATTTGTAAATAAAAAACGTGGTGGTGCCCAAAGCCCTCCTCCGAAACACGCGGCTGCTGCAATTAAATGTGGGAACACGGAATACTGAGGCAGCGTAATCCTGAAGCGATCTCGGGCCTCTTCAATCCATATAAAACCCCTCCATGGCCCTTCAGTTCACTCTTGCAGCTCTCCACTTTCTTCCATTGTGCCGCTTTTTCGTTGTTCTCTTCCTCCGACCTTCCCATATGTATTTTTTGCTCGCACCAAATGCTTGAGACAGAAGAATAAGCCCTGGGCCTCAAGAATAAGTGCAGGCGCTCAGCACCGGAAACAACAAGCACAAATTAAGCACTGTCAACGTCCGTGACACATTAGCAGTTTGCAAATAATACACCGGAGATGTGATTGTGCTGTAGCAATGCTCTATTTCCCAATAGTTTCTTCGTAACAGGAACGCGGCAGATGTTATGTTCCAGCATGGCACAGGAGGGCCGTGGGGCACGGCAGGTACCAGCGACATGAAAAGGGGTGCGTGCAGATGGTAGGTGGAAGCCCTGGGCTTGTGAGATCACAATGTATTTATGTTAGTTATGCGTAGTCTGCTATCTAGTGGTTTTACCCCAGTGCACTGTAAAATGCGCACTAGGATGTACTGGATTGTGCAGAGCTGAAAAAGGCCAAGAATTCTCTTACACGTCACCCTGACGGAAAAATAGATTTTTAGCGTAAAATGGCGTTAGCAGATCAGGTAATAGGTCATTGTGGCAGGTGGTGAACCACAGAAATGTACTACATGAACCCATCATGTAATTACTTGACTAGTAGAGGCACCTCCGACCAAGGTTGCCATATTTCAATGTAAAATTGTCAAGACTTCTAAGCAGAACAAATCTACTAGTAATGAACAATGCTAAACCAGAAATATTGCTAGTGGGTGCTAGCATCTGCTGCGAAAAACAGGTCATGACTTTGAATAATTACGGGGATAATTCAGTCATTCAGTTTTGTGAGGCTGAAAAATTGAGTACCTTATTTTGAATGCTTAGAAAGAGCAAAAACTGTAGCATGAAGCCCTATTTAAAAGCATGCTTACATGTGAGATCTACCCTCTGCTGTACAGTGAAAGGATATTGCGAGTCTTTTTAGTTCCGTGACCATATGGAGACCATGTGTTTCTTTATATGATCATGGAACTCCAAAGTGGCTTGAAATATCCTTCTACTGTACAGCAATGGGTACTTTATTCCTTATAATACATGATCACGCCTTAATTCTTCAAACAACACACTTACAATCTTGTAGTAATGCTGATTTATTTGAAAGAGATAGGATGTTTGTGAACATTAAGAATATAATTAAAATCACTATTGCAGAATTAAGCACACCAAAAAGAAGTTAGATATTTGTTTGAAAAAGATATTAGAAACCATTTAATACGTCAGACATAAAAAAATGTGCAGCTCACAATGTGTAGAAACATGAAAAGAGATTCTATCTTTGTAGCTCAGAATGTGTTGAAACACGCAAAGAGATTCCATCTTTCCTACTATTATCTAAAGTGTGCAAAAATTAACAGATTGCCATAAATGTAACATTACAGTTGAGTGGCATTTCTTTATTACAGGCCACTAGGGAAGGCAAATCTCGTTTTTAATAAGGATATTCGAGACAGACTTTTAGGATTACAAGGTACTTTATGTTATGTTTATTCTCAGCAGGCCTCATGTAATTAAAGGGCCAGTACCAGCACTTGCCAGTTGAGCAGGGGATGAAAAGTATAAGCACTTCTCAGCCGTGCCTTTCTGCATTTAGTGAACACATCCAGCACTTCTCTATAGGCTGTTGTTTTTTGATAAATCAATTTGTATCATTTTTTGTGTAACAAAGAACACAATTTTCTTGAAATGCAACAGAGTGATACACTGATTCAGCACTTCCCCAGCCACATGCATGTTATTCAATACTTTCCAGTCCATTGAGGACAGCCCCAGTGTTTCCATCTTAGCACACCAATCCACCCCTTTGTGCCGCTCCATTAAGGTAGGGGCTTAGGAGTCCTCAGTTTGCAAGCAATGTCTCGTTTGGTGGCCATTGTAGCAATTCCCACCATTACTCGCTCACATTTTAACTTAACATTATTAACGCATCTCAAAAGGGCTGCTTTACTAGTAATGGACAGCGCATAGCCTATCTGCCCTATTAGGAGAACCGTGTACTTAATGGGTGTTATGTCCACACATATTGAAAGGTGACTGGTTGGCAGGTCTCATTGGAGGCCTTATTTGAATAACTGTCCTGTAGAAGACCCTTTTCCACTCTTCACTCGTGTTCAGAAAGGTCGTCAATACTAGCCTCTGCCTTGTAACAAAGTGTAGCTCTGTTTTCTTGTGCATAAATATTAATCGAACCATGTCTGAACTATACCAATAATAGTTTGTGGGTAGACCCATAATATTGTTGGATTGTTTGTGATAATACAGTTTTTTACAACAATTCTCACGTTGTTTATGCACATGGTTTGTTGGTGGTCGAGTGCATTTTACTAATTTACCACATTATTAATTGATCAGCCTGTGGTAAGTTAACTCTTTTTTTTGCTCCTAAAAAATACAGAATCTCTGTGCTATCTAGCATCTCAAGAATTGTAAATTTGCAGTTGTATCACGATATTGGCGCACAGATTTTGGTGACCTTACATCTAAATCTGTTAAATAGATTTAAAGGCTGTAACCCCTAGCGACACTGTGCATGCTAATTAACTTTGGGCCATGGTCACAATAGTCCACTATGTATAAAAGTGTTCTGATGCAATGTGGCCAATCACAACACTGGGATGTTTTCTTGAACTATAATACATGCAAAAGGCAATAGATTGAGACAGCTCGGCACACTATTAGTTATGTGCTTCAAGCTCTGCCCACTGTACAGAGACATTTTAAGGCATGAGCAAAGTGGGCTCTGGCCCAGGGCCCCCAGACTTTCATGCGGCCTCCGGATAGAGCCATCTCTGTTCTGCAGAGTCTTGTCCTGATGAACTTCAATAATGCTATAAAAAAAAAAAATTCCTTGAATTTATTTTTAATGTTGGTGATGCGTGAGAGAATATTTCAGACATTTTGCAAAGCAATGTTGTGTTGATGTTTCAAGCAACATCCAGGAAACAAATCTTTTAGCACAGAACAGAAAACCTCACATATAAGAAATTAGAATATTAGATGTAAACACATTTAGAATCTGGACATGCCTGTGCACTGTCAGTGACCTGGCCAAAGAGGGCATGGGAGACGTGAAATTGGATCGTGAATTCAAAACTGTTCTGCACAGAGGCCCCAATAAGACATTTGTCCCAGAACTCCGAAAATCCTTAAGATGCCCTGCCACCTTAGATCTATTTGCTCCTAATTCCTCACATTGTTTATGTGTGTTCCCACGCCACTCATGCAATTGATCACATGCTTAAAATTCATTACATTAACTGTGGATGTAACCCAAGCTCTTTCCACTGTGTCCGTGGCCCACCAATTAATGATCCTGTCTGTCCATGTGCCCCAAGCTTCTCACAGTGTAGCCGTCCATATGCCCCAAGCTTTTCACACTGTCGTCTTGTAGACCCCAACCAAGGTCTGACAGGCCTTTGGGACATTTTCAAGAAGGTTGGGTTTGTTGGTGGGTCACCTACTATACTGCATTTTATAATATTGCAGTAGGTGTAGGAGGCTGGACTGGCTTGTAGTGAGTACCAAGGGGTACTTGCACCTTGCACCTTGCACCAGGCCCAGTTATCCCTTATTAGTGTATAGGGTGTCTAGCAGCATAGGCTGATAGATAATGGTAGCTTAGCAGAGCAGCTTAGGCTGAACTAGGAGACGAGTGAAGCTCCTACAGTACCACTTAGGGGGTGATTCTCACCCTGGCGGGCGGCGGAGGCCGCCCGCCAGAGTTCCCCCCTCCAAAATACCGCTCCGCGGTCGAAAGACCGCTGAGGGTATTTTGGGATTTGCACTGGGCTGGCGGGCGACCGCCAAAAGGCCGCCCGCCAGCCCAGTGCAAATCATCCTTCCCACGTGGACGCCGGCTCAGAATTGAGCCGGCGGAGTGGGAAGGTGCGACGGGTGCAGTGGCACCCGTCGCGTATTTCAGTGTCTGCAAGGCAGACACTGAAATACAAAGTGGGGCCCTCTTACGGGGGCCCCTGCAGTGCCCATGCCATTGGCATGGGCACTGCAGGGGCCCCCAGGGGCCCCACGACACCCCATACCGCCATCCTGTTCCTGGCGGGCGAACCGCCAGGAACAGGATGGCGGTATGGGGTGTCAGAATCCCCCATGGCGGCGCAGCAAGCTGCGCCGCCATGGGGGATTCCCAGGGCAGCGGAAAACCGGCGGGAGACCACCGGTTTTCCCTTTCTGGCCGCGGCTGAACCGCCGCGGTCAGAATACCCTGTGGAGCACCGCCAGCCTGTTGGCGGTGCTCCCTCCAACCCTGGCTCCGGCGGTCCATGACCGCCGGGGTCAGAATGACCCCCTTAGTGTCATATGCACAATATCATAAGCAAACACAATACACAGTTATACTAAAAATAAAGGTACTTTATTTTTATGACAATATGCCAAAGTATCTCAGAGTGTACCCTCAGTGAGAGGATAGGAAATATACACAAGATATATGTACACAATACCAAAAATATGCAGTATAGTCTTAGAAAACAGTGCAAACCATGTATAGTTACAATAGGATGCAATGGGGACACATAGGGATAGGGGCAACACAAACCATATACTCCAAAAGTGGAATGCGAACCACGAATGGACCCCATACCTATGTGACCTTGTAGAGGGTCGCTGGGACTATTAGAAAATAGTGAGGGTTAGAAAAATAGCCCACCCCAAGACCCTGAAAAGTGAGTGCAAAGTGCACTAAAGTTTCCCAAAGGACATAGAAGTCGTGAAAGGGGAATTCTGCAGGAAAGACACAAACCAGTAATGCAACAACGATGGATTTCCAGTCGAGGGTACCTGTGGAACAAGGAGACCAAGTCCAAAAGTCACAAGCAAGTCGGAGATGGGCAGATGCCCAGGAAATGCCAGCTGTGGGTGCAAAGAAGCTTCTACTGGACAGAAGAAGCTGAGGTTTCTGCAGGAACAAAAAGGGCTAGAGACTTCCCCTTTGGTGGACGGATCCCTCTCGCCGTGGAGAGTCGTGCAGAAGTGTTTTCCCGCCGAAAGAACGCCAACAAGCCTTGCTAGCTGCAAATCGTGTGGTTAGCATTTTTGGATGCTACTGTGGCCCAGGAGGGACCAGGAGGTCGCAAATTGGACCAGGAGGTAGAGGGGACGTCGAGCAAGACAAGGAGCCCTCTTAGCAGCAGGTAGCACCCGGAGAAGTGCCAGAAACAGGCACTACAAGGATGCGTGAAATGGTGCTCACCCGAAGTCGCACAAAGGAGTCCCACGTCGCCGGAGACCAACTTAGAAAGTCGTGCAATGCAGGTTAGAGTGCCGTGGATCCAGGCTTGGTTGTGCACAAAGGATTTCCGCCGGAAGTGCACAGGGGCCGGAGTAGCTGCAAAAGTCGCGGTTCCCAGCAATGCAGTCTGGCGTGGGGAGGCAAGGACTTACCTCCACCAAACTTGGACTGAAGAGTCACTGGACTGTGGGGGTCACTTGGACACAGTTGCTGGATTCGAGGGACCTCGCTCGTCATGCTGAGAGGAGACCCAAGGGACTGGTGATGCAGTTCTTTGGTGCCTGCGGTTGCAGGGGGACGATTCCGTCGAGCCATGGGAGATTTCTTCGGAGCTTCTAGTGCAGAGAGGAGGCAGACTACCCCCACAGCATGCACCACCAGGAAAACAGTCGAGAAGGCGGCAGGATCAGCGTTACAGAGTTGCAGTAGTCGTCTTTGCTACTATGTTGCAGTTTTGCAGGCTTTCAGCGCGGTCAGCAGTCGATTCCTTGGCAGAAGGTGAAGAGAGAGATGCAGAGGAACTCGGATGAGCTCTTGCATTCGTTATCTAAAGTTTCCCCAGAGACAGAGACCCTAAATAGCCAGAAAAGAGGGTTTGGCTACCTCGGAGAGAGGATAGGCTAGCAACACCTGAAGGAGCCTATCAGAAGGAGTCTCTGACGTCACCTGGTGGCACTGGCCACTCAGAGCAGTCCAGTGTGCCAGCAGCACCTCTGTTTCCAAGATGGCAGAGGTCTGGAGCACACTGGAGGAGCTCTGGACACCTCCCAGGGGAGGTGCAGGTCAGGGGAGTGGTCACTCCCCTTTCCTTTGTCCAGTTTCGCGCCGGAGCAGGGCTAAGGGGTCCCCTGAACCGGTGTAGACTGGCTTATGCAGAATTGGGCACATCTGTGCCCAAGAAAGCATTTCCAGAGGCTGGGGGAGGCTACTCCTCCCCTGCCTTCACACCATTTTCCAAAGGGAGAGGGTGTAATACCCTCTCTCAGAGGAAGTCCTTTGTTCTGCCATCCTGGGCCAGGCCTGGCTGGACCCCAGGAGGGCAGATGCCTGTCTGAGGGGTTGGTAGCAGCAGCAGCTGCAGTGAAACCCCTGAAAAGGCAGTTTGGCAGTACCAGGGTCTGTGCTACAGACCACTGGGATCATGGGATTGTGCCAACTATGCCAGGATGGTATAGAGGGGGCAATTCCATGATCATAGACATGTTACATGGCCATATTCGGAGTTACCATTGTGAAGCTACATATAGGTAGTGACCTATATGTAGTGCACGCGTGTAATGGTGTCCCCGCACTCACAAAGTCCGGGAATTGGCCCTGAACAATGTGGGGGCACCTTGGCTAGTGCCAGGGTGCCCTCACACTAAGTAACTTTGCACCTAACCTTTACCAGGTAAAGGTTAGACATATAGGTGACTTATAAGTTACTTAAGTGCAGTGTAAAATGGCTGTGAAATAACGTGGACGTTATTTCACTCAGGCCGCAGTGGCAGGCCTGTGTAAGAATTGTCAGAGCTCCCTATGGGTGGCAAAAGAAATGCTGCAGCCCATAGGGATCTCCTGGAACCCCAATACCCTGGGTTCCTCAGTACCATATACTAGGGAATTATAAGGGTGTTCCAGTAAGCCAATGTAAATTGGTAAAATTGGTCACTAGCCTGTTAGTGACAATTTGAAAGAAATGAGAGAGCATAACCACTGAGGTTCTGATTAGCAGAGCCTCAGTGAGACAGTTAGGCATCACACAGGGAACACATACCTATAGGTCACAAACTTATGAGCACTGGGGTCCTGACTAGCAGGGTCCCAGTGACACATAACAAACATACTGAAAACATAGGGTTTTCACTATGAGCACTGGGCCCTGGCTGGCAGGATCCCAGTGAGACAGTGAAAACACCCTGACATACACTCACAAACAGGCCCAAAGTGGGGGTAACAAGGCTAGAAAGAGGCTACTTTCTCACAGTAGGTCACTTTTTAAGGTATTTAATGTATTTTAGGATGGCTAAAGTAGGGTGGTAACACGTGCAAAGCGATGCAGCTGCTGGTCTTTTCACTTAGATTTCAGTCACTCAGAAAGAGCAGGCGGGAGCTCATTAAGAAGCAATACTCACTTTCTTCGTGGGTGAATATGCCTGAGAGTCACTTCCTATCTTCTTCTGGGTGCACAGAATGGAGGGACAAAGAATAAGAAGTATGAAGCCCACCTCTAAGGTGGTAGTGACACTGAAGGAAGAGGGTGGACATTGAGTAGATTAGTACTGCAAAGGGTGCTGCTTTAAGTGTGTTGCTTATGCTCTGTAGATTGACTGAATGATTGGTAACCTACAAAAATAATAGATAAAAAGAAGTGTCCTGATAATGGATTCCTGTCAGCTGAACAGAAACGATAAAGTGCATATGGAAAGGTTTTTAGTTATTATGTATACATATATATATATATATATATATATATATATATATATATATATATATATATATATATATATATATATATATATATATATATATGATTCTTTGAGCACCAACTGCACTTGAGCAGCGTCTCTAGTACTCCTGCAGCACTCCTGGCACTTCAGCAGCACAGCAAGTACTTTGAGCACCACCCATGATAGTTGTCATGTCAAAAGGTAGAAGTCCCCAACAGCTTTCGTTCAGACTCGGTACGGTAGTTTGCAACTTGTGTTGCCAGAAGATACAAAGATGTGAGTTTGTTCTCTATTGATGGGACAGTGAAGCAGATGCTTGTGGTCAGCTTGCATTGAGGACTGATGGAGGTCTTTGAGTTACAAACATGGACTCTCAGGTTTACACAAAACGTGAAATATTGCTCGCCAGCCATTGGGAGAAGATGGCTCCTGGGTCAAGCAATATGTAGCTGTTAGAAATTAGGTCTCTAGTTGGCAGTGGTGTGCACCATGTCCAAGTAGGGACCACAGTTCTAGTCAGGGTACGTCAGTTACACACCAGAGATAACCTGTGCTCACCCTCTGGTAGCTTGGCGAAGAGCAGGCAGGTTTATCATCAAAAAGCTCTGTGTAAAGCGTTTGCGCAACACACTCACACAGAACACAATGAATACACCATAAAAAGACTCCCCACAGCATTATATAAAAATAGATTATATTTTACATAAAACAAGACCAAAACGACATGAATCAGTGATAGTGCCATTATTCAGGTTGTACTTGTTATCCTGATCATAAGACCACAGCGACATACATCAGACATACTTTGCAGAAAAATACAGCTTCTCTTTGGAAACAATCATATGGGTTGAAGTAATATCACAATGCTTGTTTCTAGAAAACATAGGGCATAAGTCAACAAAGGGGATTCTCCACATGGGAGAGATACGCAGGTAGAACTTCCTCTTGGCAGCCCCCTTTAGCCCAGTGTGACATTCACACTTCCCTTGTTCCCTCCACAGAGGCACTTGCTCAAAAACCCTGATTTTGCCACAAGAAAGTGCTCCACCCACGCTGAGAGTCAGGCGGTACCAAGCGTTGTTCTCGCGCAAAGTAAAGCACAGGTGGAGTTGAAGTTTCCTCATTTGGATGGACTCAGAGTCCCATGGCACTACGGTATGGCAAATTCTTTTATGGCCCGAGACTCTGGGTGAACAGGGGGCAGGCCAACAAGTCCTTGGACTCTGGAGAAGCAGGCAGGCAGGCCAGCATGGAGGCAGGTTTAGAAAGTGGTAGTACCTCCTGAAACCCAGCAGTCAGTAGGTAGCAGGCCAGCACAACAAAGCAGGTAGTCAAAATGGTGGTTCCTTCTGGCAGCACAGCAGTCCTCCAGGCAATGTGCAGACTATGGAGCCAGCAGTACCTTGTTACAAGTCCCACGCAGTGTCTAAAAACCTGGGATCAGAGCCTCAGTATATATACTCAAAAATGTCTTTGATGAAGGAGTGACTTCAAAGGAACCCTTAGAAGTGCACACCAATTTCTTCAAGCCAAGCCCTGACTACAGATGTGTATGGGGTAAATCAACCTTTGTGTGAGGGCAGGACACAACATATTGACATGTAAATGTGAACCACCTCTCCCTCTCCCAGTCCAGGAAGACTATCAGTATGCAGATGAATGCAAAGGTATGCCCTGTCACACCCAGCCATTCCTGTTTTTTGGCTGTCTGGAGAGAATGCACAAAGTATAGCTGTCAATAAGCCCAGAGACAGGCTGCTAAGCACAATGAGTTATAAGCACAGAGAAATACCCTCTTTCTAAAAGTGGCATTTCTAAAATAGTAATGTAAAATCCTACTTCTCAAGTAAGGAGGATTTATCACTGCCATTCTAAACATACCAAACATGACAAAACTACTCCCTTCTGATCAGGAATCACCAGTTAAAAGGACATAAGTGATTTCCCAATGCTATCCTATGAGAGGAGCAGGCCTCACAGTACTGAAAAATAAAATAGGCTATTTGTCACTACTAGGGCATGCAAAACATAAACATACCTCCTACCTTTTACTTACACAACATCTTGCCCATAGGGCTACCAAGGGCCTAATTTAGGGGTGACCTATTTCTAATAAAAGGGGAGTTTAGGGCTTGGCCAGTAGTTTTAAATACAAAGTCAAAATGGTAGTAACTGCACACACAGGCACTGCAATGGCAAGTCTGAGACAGGTTTGAAAGGCTACTTCTGTGTGGGGCACAATCTGTGCTGCAGGCCCACTAGTAGCATTTAATTTATAGGCACTGTTTATATGGTATACGACTTTACAAGGGACTCAGAAGTAAATCAAATATGCCAAACAGGTATAAATCAATTATACCATGTTTAGAGGAGAAGGCACATGGACTTTAGCACTGGTTGTAAGTGGTAAAACACTCTGAGTTCTAAAGCCAACAAAATGAAGGTCAGAAAAATAGTAGGAGGAAGAGAAAACACTTGGCGTAACCCTGCAAAAAGGGCCATTTCCAACACTGTCCACTTGTGAACCATCCTTTATGTTCTTACATCTGTGTTCTGAGCTTTGTGTAAGGATTTTATGCGGATGTGCTGGTGACTTCGGAAAACAGCATGTGTTCCCTGTGTGCTAATTGTTCCTCTTTGCAATATTCCGGTACCTTCCATTCAAGAAGATTTTGAGTTGGCACTTGGAGAGCATTCATAACTTTTTGAAATTGAAGGGTGACAACCTGTATGCGCTTTCTTATTACATGCTCCCTGGGCTACTTGTATTTCCACTTTCCTAACATTCACCAATTGATATGCTGTGTCACATTTAAGTGTATATACATGATTTATGAGGGAGTGGAATATTTTCCCTTTCTTGGTCAAAGTAGCACACTCAGACAAGCAGTTTCACCTGACAGTTTGTGAAGCTCTCTGTTCATATGATGTGCCTGTGCTCATGGGATTCACTCAAGACACACTGAGCGGCAATTCGAACAATGGGCCTGATTAGGAGCTCGGTGGAAAGGGTACATTGTCACAAGATTTACAGTCAGTCAAACCTTCAGTATGTCGATGGCAGATACTTCTTCAACTCCACTGCTGACATATACCTTTGACACCCTAACAGAGTAATGGGCATCAGAGGTGTTGCCATTTGTCCGATTGCGCTATTTTGAATGGAATGCTATCATTGTTCATCGCTATCAGGGAAAACCTGATGTTAAGGGGCAGTGAAAAATTCAAAATGACCCCTACACCATGGGAGAAACCCCCCATGACAATAGGGGTCATTGCTTTTTTAATTTTCAAAAATACTATCCTGCTTTGGGATGTTGTTTTTGAAAACAAAACAAAAGTTTGAGACAATTAGCAAAATTTAAATTCATTTACATGAACTGCCATGACGTTAGTTCCTGCAAATTCAAGAGATATCTGCCGGGCGGTGGACATCTCTAAATTGGGAGGAAAGAGTAGGCTTGCCATGGCTGGAGTAAAATACTCTGCCATGGAGATGGTACTTAATCCATCTGTCTAACCATATTTCAGGCCCTTAATCTGTCTGCCAAACTATAAATCAGACCCAATATCTTTTATGTATGAGTGGACCCTCAGGCACTTTAGGATACATTGTATCTGATAATCTCTGCATCCCTCCTTTACATAACCAAGCACGTTTTTGACCAGAACACCTGGAACTTGTTCAGTAATCTAACACACTGGCAAGTCTCAGGTGTCTCATTAACAGCTTGAGATGTTGAGTTTTCCTTAGTATTAGAGCATGTTCTTGGCGCTATTCCTAAACATCATGGCATTTTGCGCAGTGTACTTGGAAATCCGAAGAGTAATCCTAACAAACTAAGAAATATCACTGCTATTTCAGCAATAGCATGAACATATGAGCACCACCATTGTGATTTTTACAGCATAGTAATATTTCCAGAAGTAATAATGGCACAGCAGCACTCTGGCACGTGAGCAACATCTACCATTTTGTTCTGCATGGTTGGTACTTTAATTAGCCCTTTTGTTACTAGTACTCCTGGAACCTGGCCAGGTCCTTTACACCTTTGACTTTACAACTATTATTATTTAATAACATCCCAAACATTAAGCCACCCTATGGTATATGGAGAATCACCACGGGCAATCTGAGCAGCAACCTACCACTTGGACAACCATTTTATTACGTGACAAGCATCTTTGGAATATCTGAGCAGTGTTGCACTTTGAATATCCGAGCAGAATAGCTACTGTATTTGAGTCACACTCACAGCATATTTGAGCAATAACCATAGTCCTCAAATAGCACTTCTATAAATTAACAGAACTAGGCCTTACAACAGTATATTCAGTGCTTTAACCAACATTCCTGACCCTTAGGGGTGTGGCTCTGACCACCTAATGCTCTTGAACCTTAGCAGCACTCCTGGTAATTTGAATAACACTCCACGAGCTGAGCAGTAGCTCTGATATATTTGGACAACACCTCCAGCATACTCTTAGATCATCCCTTGGCTGGGTGAGTTTCACTCAAGATAGAGTGAACACCACCCATGGCACATTTTGAGCAGCACCCATGACCTTGTACAGGCAACACTGAAACATTACAGAGCACCCTGGAATAAGAGCAGCAACTGTGCCATATTTGAGTAGCACTCCTGGCATATCTAAACAGCACCTCATGCACACGACGCAAAACAAGTAGAACTTGAATAGCACGCCTTGAACTTTAGCACCCACTGGCAGAATTATTTACCATTCAGTGTACGGATTAGCACCTGACATTTTGGGCATCACCCCAGGCATTTTTAAGCAGCAATCTATGCACTTTGTGTAGTCAACAGTGAATGGTGGTTGTATGATGGAACAATGCATGCCGGAACAACGCATGCATTAACAACGCGGTCAGAAGCACGACCGCGTTGTTTCCATGCATGCCTTTACCACGCATTCCTTTACAATGATTTTTTTGTTGTAGAAGCATGCCTAGTAAAGGCATGTGTGGAAATGGCATGTGAAACGGCATGCACGGTTCTTTCATGCAAACCACCCAAATGCACTGAGGTCCAAAACTACCCCACCCCTAATGCCTAAACTACCCTGACCTCCCACTCACCCTGAGCCCTAAAAAAAACTATCCCAACCACCCCCACTCTGCCACTAAAAACTAAAGTACCCCCACCCGCCACCCGCCCTGAACCCTAAAAAAAAGAACTATCCTGTCCCCCCGCCACATAAAAATAAAATACCTCACCACACCCACCCTCCCTGAGCCCTAAAAGAAAAACTATCCCGACCTTACACCCCTGCCCCGAAAAACTAAATTACCCCAACCTCCCAGCTGCCATGAACCCTAAGAAAAAAAATTACCTGACCCCCCCACCTCTGCCTCTAAAAAGTAAACAACCCCGACACCGCTGACCCACCCTGAGCCCTAAAACCTTCCCTCCCTGATAAGTAAACTACCCCGTCCCCCCTACCCACCCTAAGCCCTTAAAAAAATCAATCCCCACCCCACCCCTGAAAACTAAATAGCCCTGGCTCTCCACCTGCCCTGAGCCCTAAAGAAAACTTCTCCAACCCCTGGTCCATAAAACTAAAGTACCCCAACACCCTCCACCCACACTAAGCCCTAAATCCAACCTCACTTCTAAAAACTACCCACCAACCCTGCCCCAACCTCACTTACCTCACCGTGTCCTCTCCTGATTCTTCCTCCTCTTCTCTCCTCCCTCCTCCCGCCCTTCCTTAAACTTTCCCCATCCCTTTAAAAATAAACTACACTGCCCCCCACTCTAAGCCCTAAATAAAAAAATACTCAAACCCCCCCACTCCCACCCCTAAAAAAATATCCTGACCCCCCCACCTTAAGCCCTAAAAAAAAAAAAGAACTCCACCACTCCGTCCCTTAAAAAAGAATAGCCCACCCCAAACCGCCACCCACCCCAATCCGTTAATCCTCCCCCACCCCTGTCCCAGCCCCACTTACCTCACTGCATCCTCCGTGTCCTCCCCGGAACAACACATGGCTTTTTCTGTGCCTTAACCACGCATATGCATAGTTTAGCACATGCGTGGTTAAGGCACAGAAAAAGCCATGCGTTGTTCCAGCAAGTGTGGTTCCGCTTGCGTGGGAAACATCTGTGTTGTTAAGGACGCGTGGTTAAGGGTCAAGGATGTTTCCCGTGAATAGTATGTACAATACCCATGACATAGTTAAACAATTCCCCTTGAACTTTGCAGAACACCTCTGACCCTTGATCATCCCTCCCGAATAGTTAGCTTTTCACACTTTTTGGTGTATTCAAGCTATGCACCTGGCACAAGAAGCATTACACCTAGCATAAAAAGTAACAATGATGGCATTGTTGTGCTTTATCCTGGAATACTTTGTAGCTCACCCTGGCATGTGGAGAAGCACCTTTGTCATTTCTATCAGCAGCTTAGACACATTGTGCAGCATGCAAGAACTTGACCCACATCTTGAAACTGTAAGAAGTACCCAAACTTTCTTTGATCAACCCTGGAATTCTTTAACAGTAACAAAGAAACATTTAAAAGCAACGTGAAACTTGGGACCACCTGCTGCATTTTTAGTAGCATACCTCTCACACTGAGCAACATTCCTTACACTTGAGCAACATACCTGGCATATTGTCCCTCACATTGAGCAACACCATTGACCTATTTCAGTTGCCAAACTGGCATAACGAGCAGCATGCCAGACCTATGTAAGCGGCACTCACGGCATTAGTTTAGTTTAGGTTTATATTTGTGCCCATGGCATTTTGAGAGTCATGAGGCATTTTTTAACAGCATCTTGTAACCTGAGCTGCACAACTGCATTGTAAAATATCCTAATTCATTTTATACAACACTCCTGGCATATTTCAGTGGTCTGTCTGATAAATGTGAGATGCATACAACACACTTTGCAAAAGAATCCTTGCAGTGTGAAAACCATTGCTGGCTTAGAGAAGGCCCTTGGGAAGATCCTTGGCATTTTGAGCAGCATCATGATATCACCTTACTGAACAGAATTCTGGTTTTATTGAAAGCATCCTTAAATATTTAGGTAGTACCTTAATATGGCTGACAGTCGAGTATGCACAGACGTGAGTCCCATACACACTGTCTGACTGCAACCAAGCTGTACCCGGCCGATGAGCCCATAACTAGAGCGTAACCAATCTTGGGTTGATTGGGCTCCAGTTCAGAAAGGACCTGCCCTGCCAGTTTATGCTGGAAAATTTGAGCAGGGTCAAGACTGATTTGCATATGGTTGAGTCTAACTGAGGTGGCATGGTGTTCAAAATAACTGTCATAGTTTGGACTCTTGCACTAGGCAAGACTGCTGGTTTAAGGATGACAGTACTTTATGTTAATAGGCGACTATGCCTATCCTACAACAAGTCGCAGCTGTCGTCCCAACCCTTCCGGCTCACTAGCAGCACCTCACCAAAATCCCAAATAGTAAAGGTGATTTGGCAGCTTTTACGCATGGACTCGAGAGTATGACATCTCAGGGAGTGTCGTGATTAAACGGAGATTACCCCTTTCTCACAGATATATCATGTCTCATCCAAACACAGCCAATAACGAAGATGCAGTGAAGTTTAAATAGTTTTTATTTAACACAACTGCAATCTGCGATAAGTTGCATGGGCTGCAATGATTAGGATAATGGACAGTGCAAGAAACAGAATTATAAAGACAAGAGTCATTAACACAAAGACCCCCACCATCTTGCAATAACAGGAAAAGACATAAAGGCCCTCATTCTGACCCTGGCGGTCTTTGACCGCCAGGGCGGAGGACCGCGGGAGCACCGCCGACAAGCCGGCGGTGCTCCAATGGGGATTCCGACCGCGGCGGTAAAGCCGCGGTCGGACCGGCACCACTGGCGGGGTCCCGCCAGTGTACCGCGGCCCCATTGAATCCTCCGCGGCGGCGCAGCTTGCTGCACCGCCGCGGGGATTCTGACCCCCCCTACCGCCATCCAGATCCCGGCGGTCGGACCGCCGAGATCCGGATGGCGGTAGGGGGGGTCGCGGGGCCCCTGGGGGCCCCTGCAGTGCCCATGCCACTGGCATGGGCATTGCAGGGGCCCCCGTAAGAGGGCCCCTACATGTATTTCACTGTCTGCTGCGCAGACAGTGAAATACGCGACGGGTGCAACTGCACCCGTCGCACAGCTTCCACTCCGCCGGCTCGATTCCGAGCCGGCTTCATCGTGGAAGCCTCTTTCCCGCTGGGCTGGCTGGCGGTCTGAAGGAGACCGCCCGCCAGCCCAGCGGGAAAGTCAGAATTACCGCCGCGGTCTTTCGACCGCGGAACGGTAACCTGACGGCGGGACTTTGGCGGGCGGCCTCCGCCGCCCGCCAAGGTCAGAATGAGGGCCAAAGTGTGTAATATGTCCTAATACCCTATCATGATAGGCCTAACCTCCTACCTAAAGGAGAGCTGGGTATGTTAAACCTAATCTGCCAATGCCATGTCCATGAGAGGAGCCCCCAACCTTTGTTATCTTGGAATGAGGTCTCTATCTCAGACTCCTCAGGGACATGAAGAATGAGTCAGCGTCAAGACGATGCGCAGCATCGATATCAGCGATGGTGGCGATGCCCTCTGGTCGGAATCCCTCTGATTATCTGTCTAAAGTGTGATGTATTTTTACAGATCTACTTGGACCCCTGACGGAGGTGTGTTCCCAAACAATAGATAACGGCATGCTTGGGGCGGCAATTATTATAAACAATTCCCTCGAAAGCATGAAGAGGGAAAGTCCCTAAATGTGAACACCTACAGTTTGTTTGTCTTTGTCACTTGATTTTGACGCCTTAACACGGTGGCACTGATAATGCAAATCATAACATGTGGCCTAACTATAAACAAGGCAGCCATCTTAGAAGAATTAAATAATTACATGGGCTAAGACAGAGCAAGCTAAGTAGGTTAAAAGTCACTAGGTGACGGGGGCACGAGTCCGCAGGCCAATGGCTAAGCTAACTCCTGTTATCCCATTAAAGCAAAGTAGGATTCACTACATAACATGGAAAGCGCTTCAAGTAATTACCAGTGGTTGAGATTAATTCAAACATTCAATCAATCACTTTTTAGGGTTGAGCACGCCCATGTGCTCTGGACCATGTTGTAATCTCTTTGTGGGCTTCTAACCACATCCATGTCACGCCCGTCACTTTCATTAGTTAGTGGGCTTGCCTTTTAAAAATTGATTGATTCCATTTGTGAAAGGCATGCATACGTCATGCATTTTCCGGTGTTTAGCCCTCCTCGAGTGCACCGGTAAACTACTGAAAACATACAAGGCTCAGTGTTTTCAGCTAGTTTCTGGACTACTTTATGTTTTCATTTCCTGCACAGCTCAATCTCGCTGGGCAGACATCAAGCGCTTTGCATGACATCGACCCTGTTACATGGATAATTGCACTTTTTCTGGTTACATGGATAAATCCACTTTTGCTGGTAATATGGATAATTTCACTTTTGCCAATAAGTTTCAAGGCGAACGAACTTCTGTTTCCTTTTCTGTGTCTCCTTCAAGCTCATGGCAACCATCGGCTCACATATGTGAAACTGTTTTACTTTTCATTATAGGTTTATGTGGCAAGAAAAGTCTGGTTTGGAGTTTACAATGCTAATAGCTCTAATGTGAGCAAACATGAGACCCATTGCATTGGAAATGCTTGTTTTGATACTTTAGTGTGCTGCTCTAAGTGGGACAGGTATACCCAGACATTGAGAAGTGGGTCCTTTGCCCACTGTGGCACTGGAACTAAGCTATACCGGGTAGATAAGCCCAACAAGGGTGCAACTCGCCCTGGGTTGCTTGTGTTCTGGTTCAGGAAGGACATGGTCTGGTAGGTTGTACTGAACTGTTCCCATTAAAACAGGTTCAAGCCTTTTTTGCATATGGCTGGGTCAAAACTGAGGTGACAAGGTGTGCAAAATAACTTGGAATGCAACCTCAAGTAATTACCAGTGGTTGAGATTAATTCGAGCATTCCATCCAGCACTTTTTTTTGTATATATCCTGGTTCATCTGAGCAGCACCCATACATATATTGACAGCATCCTGGCATATCATAGCTGCAATTTTCATGTTTCTTTATTTACGATGCAGAAATTCTGAAAGGATGTTATTACGTGACGTCAGGGCCACGATAGATTTTTATCTTCATGCACAATGTTTAAAACGTGTGCTATTCCTCAGGCACTAGGCTTGATGAAGGCAATGTTTTATCAATGGGGCACCACAGGTCGGGTTAGATTGTCGATGCCACGCGCTCTTGTGTGCTGAGCTCGCCGTTCCCCAGGCTCGTAGTCCTTCTCCATTCTCCTCCCCTGCTTTGATGGACACTTTCTGCTAGGTAAACTTTATGGAGAGCCCGTCTCGTTAGCCCAAAGTCACGCTTTGTTCGCTCCTCTTCTCTGAGAGGTAATTACACGTCCATTCCTCTTAATAATGCATGAGAACTCCCCTTTTATCCCAGGTGCTTAAAATGTGTCTCTTCGCCTGAATGTGTTTGGAACATGCACAATGTATATTTTATGACTGCTATCAGCTGCAGGATGCGCCCGCTCCCAGAGCGCCTGTCCTTCGGCCCAGCGGCTTCCATTCTGCGGCAAACATAGCTCAGTTTTAAGGGGGGTGATCAGAACACTGGATTGTCGGAGGTGACTGGGAGTTCCAAGCACAAAACTGGCCCTCAGGTGTGCAAGGCAGTGAAGCTAATGTGTCCGCTCGTTTTGTCCATTGGTTTGAATGCTGAAGTCTCCGGGTCGCGTCAATGTGGGCTGCGCTGCCTCAGATCAGAGCCGTGGACCTGTTTTTATGCGCCAGCAGTGTGTGTAAAGTGAATTCAATTTACTCACAAATTCTATGAGTTAGGGCTTGATGTCAGATATGAACTACAGCTTGGAAACAACACTGCCTCTTTCTGTTCCGGGCTGTGCATTCTTAAATAAAGCTCGAGATATCTGATTAAATTAACTTCACACAATGTAGGCTAAAAACAAGTGCAGGCCGCTGCGGCCCGTTCGCCCCGACGTTCAACCTAGGGTGACCACCTGGCATTGAGGCAAATTCTGGACAGGGCTGTAAAAAATTCAGGACAAAGGGTCCAAATTTAGGCCAAAAATTCAGGCCAAAGGGTCAAAATTCAGGACAAAAATTCAAGAACAAACGTCAGTTTTACAGACACACACAAGAGAGGCCATGCCTCAGTTTGTTGTCAGTGCATTTATGTACTCTTTTTTAACATAGCACTATTTATTCACTGTGGACCTTTTGTGATTGCCTCCTGGTGTGCTACATTCAGGTGTCACATTACGTCCTTGTTCAGTAGTAAATTAATAACCTTCACGGCAAGGCCATCACCCCTACCCAAATCTACCCGATATTTCCTGAAGAGAAAGTAACAGCAAAATTTTGATTATGTTTCTGAACATTTCAAAACCCCTGGCAAACAGTTTGGGAAACATTAAGGTAATTAACCTTATGCAATTTTAAACAAATTGAACAAAAACATCTGGCTTACCCCAACCGCCCATGGACTTTCAACCTATTTTTTTTTTAAAGAGGCAGGGCAGATGGTGTGGGTGACAGTCTCACACCTAATGACAGGATGTGATGTACCCATAACTTGTCTGTAGTCTCACTGCACTCTGCGCCAATGGCACTCTAAACAACTGCACTGTACGCCACTGCCCTCTACTCTGTACCACTGTACTCTACGCCACTGCTCTGTGCCACTCTACTCCACTCTACATCACTGCACTGACACTCTACTCTGCAGTGTTGCACTCTCCACCACTGTACTATACACCAATGTACTATGTACTACTGCATTCTATGCCACTGAACTCTATGCCACTCTACTCTGCATCACTCCACTCTACAGCACTTTGCCCTACTCTGCACCACTCTACACTACACCACTGCACTCCCTGCAATGTGAGTCTACTCTGCAATCTATGCCACTGCACCACTCTACACTACTGCTTTCTCTGCTACTCTATTGTATGCCACTCTACTCCACTGCACTCTATGCCACTCTACTCTGTCCCATGCCACTGCACTCTAAACCACTGCACTCTACGCTAATGCACTCAAAACAACTGCACGGTACCCCACTGCACTGTGCTTTGCACCACTGGGCTCTACGCCACTGCTCCTATGCTACTCTACTCCACTCCACACCACTATGCCACTAGCTTTAAGCCATGCTGAACAGCAGCTACTCTGGTGTATAACATGGCTAATGGCTAAAACACATTAGCAAAGCCAATAATTCTTTCGTAGATTAGACCTATTGGCCTTGCCAATGTTTGTTAGTACTATTAGGTACCGAGGTACCTGAAAGAACTATGAAAAATACAATTACATCATAATAAAGGCTGCTACAAAATGCGCAAATACATTTCGGTTAAATTAAAAAAAAGTGCTTCTCAAATACAGATTTGAATAATATACAGTTTATACCTAGTGATAAAAAAATGTATAACACTCCATTAAAACCACACACTCCACAGGTCACCTTGGAACACCATTACAATACCTCTCTGAAAGAAATATCTTTGCCACCAGAAAACTTCAAGTGAGTCCTTTTAGTAAAGTCAATGCAGGTTTTCAAGCCCCTTTGTATTTGCAGATTTACCAGTTGCCCACATTTACATATCTTTAGGGAAGGAGACCCCCTGGCAAGAAGGCCTTTTCTTATCTGTCTGCCCCTCAGAGCACAGGAGACCCCCTGCCTTCCAGCCCGGCTGGGGAAACTCCTCTGCCCCTAATTTCGCCCTGCCTCCGTTGCCCTTTAGGTGAAAGGCTAAAATTACAGACGACAGTCTGTGAAATTTACGGACTGGTGGTCACCCTAGTTCAACCTGGCATAAAAGTGTGTGGCACAAACACTGCAATGTGGCTTGGGCGCTCGTTTCTCATGCCTTAGAATCGCATGAGGTAATCAGGAAATTAAACAGTTAGCCCTGAGCGATAAAAATGAAAAATAGTGCTAATGATAGCAGTAGTTCCTGGGCCCAGGAAATGCAGCAAATAGTGCAGAATGTGCTATTTGCAAATAAGGACTTCTAGTGAGTGTCAACGGACAGAACAATAGTACAGAGACAGTCATTTATCAACGTTGTGTGCTGGCACTTTTTGTGGCTCAAAGCGAAGGAACGCATTGCATCCATTTAGTTATCACAACAAGGCACACGAGTGCAGCGCCAAACTGCAGTGCTGTGCAAGCGCCAGCACCCCCTAGTATATCTAAGCTAGAGTGTACAAAATGAATCAAAAAGATACAAACGCAATGAAACGAGGTCACGCACCACAGAAGAGAAGATTCTTTGTTCTTCACTCTTAGGTTCTGTTTCTTCTCCATGTTGTTTATTTCTTCCCATCTGGATGCTTCTTTCTGCCCACTGGAAAGGTTGCTATATCTTGAGGCTTCTGATCGCCACTCATTCTGAAGGCTCCAGTTTCCATACTCAGCAGGCTCCTATCTTCTCACTCTCCACATGCTTGTCTTCACTCACTGAAGTTTCTCTTCTCATTCTGAGGGTTCATGTCTTCCCATTCTTCAGGTTGTTATCTCCACACTTTGCACCTTGAGGGTTCCTATCTTCTCTATATACAGGTTCCTTTTCCCCCAATCTGAAGTTTTTCAATAACCTATTTGTTAGGGTTCAGACATGCAGGAAATGTTGAATAAAGTTTTATTAAGAGTAACCAACCCACAGCAGGAGACGCGCTGCGCACCACCTCAACCGACTCCGAATCCCCTCACTCTCCGCGTCAATGCCTGAAACATCAGCGTCACCCAGGCTCCAGAACATGAATGCTGGAACACTAATGTCACTGAGGCTCCAGGCCTTCAGCATGCTAGGAACATCACAACACAATTCCTCTAGTCTAAACATTTCTGCTTCTCTGTTATGAGGAATCCTGTACCCTTCTCTGTAAGTTTTGTTTTCTCCTTATCCCAGACCGTTCTACCCCTCTTACTGTCTCTATTGGTCAACATGGAGTATACGAGAGGACATCAGGCAAATATATTCTAAAATCTGTGGGCAAGCTTGCTATCTCACTCTGCTCCCACTCAGTAGTTTTACCCCACTGGTGTAGGTGCCTGTTCTGAAGCAGTGGTGTTCAACAAGAGCGCATTTCAGACTATTCATACCATTTTAATGGTTGCGCTGGAGCTGCTCGCACTATGGTCATCCTTAACTATGGCTACAAAGCATCTTGCAACATTCACGATCGATGAGGATGGCATAATCTTGCAAGTTATTTTAGTCACTATAGGGAAAAATGACGGGAGACTGAAAGCAGGTATGTACATGGAGAGACATTTATTACAGCAGCTGATATGTTGCAAGTTACACAGAGTAAGTTGTTATCTACAATGTAGGTTCCCTCCAAGAGCTAAACACTTCTCACTCAATCCCCAAGCAGCTTTTAACAGTCTAGTTTTTAACAAGGCAATACTGTTCCGGAACCTTCTGACATTACTGTAAGGGCAGGTGCTGGAAACAGATGCAGGACAACAGGAACTTTCTGACCAGACCTAAGGTGAGGCATGTCATTTCTCTGACTACTAATAGAAAAAGACACTAGTCAACATGGCTCATGCAGCAAAACTCATCACCTGATTCACGGAACCACCATTCTTACTAATGTTTCAAGACTGCAAGGACCATCAAACATACAGAACCAAGCCTGCTCACTCATGCCCTTTGAAGCCAAACCGTCACTGCACAATCAAATAAAGCTACAATCTAATTCTAAACACAGACAGCTGCACCCTTCATGCAATCTTACTAAAAGCCTAAAAAGCAGTCTGACCCAAAAATAGAGAGCCATCCCCCAAGTAGCCTCCTTTGGATCCAGAAATCTATATATCTTTCCTTAGAAACGCAATATACATTAACCTGCACAGTGCCTTTGTAGGGATGGTGACTGCAACCTGGTGCATAGACCACCTGAACACCACATACTACCGCAAAGTAGTGCAGCACCACAGCAGAACATTGTTGTAGGGTGGGAGAAACAAGCAGAGCAGCAAACCAATGAAAAGGAGATGACCAGCGCATTGCTGTGGACTTTCAATACAAGAACTCAGACTCTAACACCCACTCAACACATTACCCTTTAAAAACATCCTGTGACTGCATAATCAGCTAAGAGTAACAGAAGTAATGCTAACACTCAATCAAAAGCGTACAACACGCAAGGCTTTCCAGTGAACACTGCAACAGGCACTCTAAACGTCATGCGCACACACACTGCTGCGCCTAAAACTCTGACCACATTATGGGGGTCATTTTGACCTCAGCGGTCTTTTTCCAAGACCGCTGAGGGGCCGCCGTGCGGAAGACCGCCAGTGGTGGCGGCTTGCCGCTCGGCCTATTATGACCGTTGGCAGCTCTCCGTCCTTTTACGGATGGAGAGCCGCCAACAGCCATACCGGCGGGCGGCGGGGAAGTGGAGGTTGCTCCACCTCCACCGCCACGGCAACAGAACACCGCCCAGCGAATCACGTCCTGTGATTCGGCGTGGCGGTGTTCTGTTGACGGTGTGGTGTCGGCGGAGCAGCCCCCATGGCTCCCGTCCCCTCCCGGAGGATCGTCGGACCAGGTAAGCCGATCGTCCGTGAGGGGAGGGGGGTGGGGGGGTGTTGTGTGTTATGTGCGTGCATGGGGGTGTGCGTGTGTGTATGTAGAGGGGGTGTGTGAGTGCGTGTATGCTTGCGGGGGTGTTGTGTATTTGGGAATGAGTGCGTGTATGTCTGAATGTGGGTGTGCGTGTATGACTGTGTGTGGATGTTGGCATGTATGTCGGTGTGTGTGCTTGCATGTGTGTTGGTGGTGCCTGCGTGGGTGTTGTGTGTGCATGAGTGCTGTGATGTTGGGGGTCGGGGTGGGGAGGGGGGTCCTGCCACCTTTGGGGGGTGGCAGGGGTGGTGGGGGGTGTAGGGGAGGGAGTCGGGGTGGGGGAGACCCCTATCAGTGCCAGGGAAGTAATTCCCTGGCACTGATAGTGCTTAACGCCATGGATTTCATGGCGGTTTTAAACCGCATGAAATCCATGTCGGTCAGCCGGGTCCAAATACCGCCGGCGGTATAGTGACGGCCGCCGGGCTGGAGACCCTGGTCTCCAGCCCGGCGGTCGTCTCCACCCTGGCAGGCAGAACGGAGAACCGGCAGATGACCATGGCGGTAACCGCCATGGTCATAATACAAAAAAAAATACCGCCAGCCTGTTGGCGGTCTTACCGCCGCTTCTCCGCCTTCCGCCAGGGTCATAATGACCCCCTATGTCATATTCAACCAGACAACAAACACGCCACCAAGGGAATACCCAAAAATGCAAAACGAAAATACACCAAAGAAGCATTCTGCAAATGGTAAACACTCGTGGAATGCTCTTGATACATGAAAAAGCAAGAGGAATGTGCACAAATGCATAAATGATACATCCCTAACCACTCACAGAAATGTCGGGCAACGATTAGGAAGAGTGTCTAAAATATTTCCATAACAAATACAAAATGTATTTCTTTAAACAATTATGTCAATTGTTCTTCACCCCGTGTTATAGGATAAAACATGAGAATTGTTCTCTAATCTGATTTCCCTTACTGAAAGGCTCCTTCAAACCAAGCAATGGCAAATTCAATAGGCCTGGCTTCAATGTATTGGTGCATATAAAGAGAGGCATGCACACATGAGTACACACTGTGGGGTCTAATTCGCAAGGGGCCTCTGCACTCATGGTGGGGCCTCCGCTCTAGTGACGGGACCTCCGCACTCGTAGTGGGACCTCCGCAACGGTAAACTGCTGTACAGAAGTCCCGTTACAAGCGTGGGGCCTCGGTTGTGATTATGGAGGCCCTTTGCGAATTAAGCCCGATTTGTGCACGGTCACCGTGTCACCTGCTTCATGGCACAGCAAGCTTGGGGAATGAAAAACTTGGCAGAGATACTGGAGTACGCCTAATATAGATGAGACAAATATTCAGTTCAGATTTGTGCATGTCTATGTTCATCTACCTTAGCACATTAAAGCCAGACTTTTTGTTTTTTCCAGTGTTTTTTTTATTTCAGGAAGAGCCCCTAAATGCAAAGCGTACATTCAAACATGGGTTCAATGCTCACTGAACTGAGGGACTTAAGCTTCACATCAAATATGAGGTTCAGCAGGTTGAAACCAATCTAGACTTCCCTGTGTTTCCATTCAGAGAAGACACTGCTTAGCAGTTCAGGCGGAATTGATCCAACTGGGGCAGGTTTACATACGATTGGACCGTGCCTGAAGTTGCCCAGTGACCAAAAAATATGATAGACTGTAATGAGACCTAGAGAAATGACCAGTCACCGAGATTAACTCAAACAGGTTTTTTTTCAAAGGTAAAAACTGTGGTTGTGGCAATTATTCCTACCTTGCTAGGAGTTGTTGCAGTTATTGTCCATTATTTGTGGCAGCTGATGTCACTGTAGTACTTACTATTAATTTGACAGCTGTTTATGTTGAGATTGTTCCTACTGTGTAAACAATTGTAGTCAATATTGTTGTTTCTGCCTTTCTGGGAACTGTTATTGTTGTCCCTGTAGGGGCATGGACACGTCCTGGTTCGTGCTTTGGTCACTGTAGTTGTGGTCCTGCTGTGAAAGTTATTGCTGCTGTTGCTATGTTAGCAGATTGTGTTGCTGGTGTGATTCCTGCTGAAGTTACAGCTGTGGTTGCTGCTGTAGTCCAAGCTGTTGTGGTAGCTTTGTGCACTGATTCCTTATCTGATGGCCACTGGTGTCACTGTTGTGTTCCCTGTTATGGTGTCAGCTGGGGTTGCTACTTTGGTGCCTGCTACATTCACGGCTGTCGTGAAAGCTACTGTTACCGCAATTGCTCTGGTGGGCATGCAGTTATTGTTTAAGCCACTCTTGCTACTGTGTTGGTGGCTGTGGACACAGCTTCTTTAGCTGCTCAATTATTGCAACTGTGGTGGCAGCTCTGTTGATTCTATAGTCCCTACTGTTGTGAGATCATATGTGCTAATACATTTGTGGTCACTGCTGTTCTAGCTGTTGCTTCAGTGGTGGTGGCTGTTGTGGCTGCTGTGTGGCAGCTCTTGTTGCTGCTGTAGTTTCTGTTGTGGCATCGTGGTTACTGCTGTTGTCTCTGCACTGCTGGCAGACGTGGTTGCTGCCGTTGTCTAAGCCACGGTTTCAGCTGTGGTCACTATTGTGCTTACAGCAGTGGTTCCTGATGTACTCCGTGCTGCGCTGGCAGATGTTACCCATGGCATGTTTGCACTGTAGATACTGTTGTCATCCCTGCTGTGGCTGCTGTTGTTGCTAGAGCTATTGTCTCTGCTATTGTGACCGTGGTGTTGCTGCTGTGGTCCAGCCTGTGGTGAAAGCTGTAGTCCATGCAGTGGCTGCAAAATCATCTTTGCTATGTTCACAATTATGGTTGTTGCTTATGTCCCTTTTTGTAGTCAAGGTAATGGCCAACAAGGGGGTCATTTACAAAGAGATTATTAACTTAAATTGTGTTTTTGTGTCCCACAAGGTGGCATTCAGATTCAATCATGCAGTGGAATTCAATGTGACAAAGTATAGATTGGAGCTTATCTGGAAAAAAGCAGGAGTATGTGATATAACTGTACTTGAAAAAGAGAATTTTTTATAAAATAGTTATGATTGAGAGCAAAACATAGGGTAGATAACATGCAAAACATCATACATTAATCATGTCTAGCAAAAGTGAATTCGCAAATACTGTAGATAGAACAATGTATGCCAAGTCCACTGTTTTCTAAGGAATCAGTCCAGTGTTTAGATCAGGCAGTTCATGGACAAGGATCCAAAGGACAGTTTCTAGAGAAGAAGTGGCACCGTCGCCGTTTTGTCTGGCAAACCCTACTGACATCTAAACAGATTATAGTGGCTGAGCTGAATCAAAAAAAAAAATATATATATATATATATATATATATATATATAAGATTCTCTTTCTGTTTTAGCAAGAGAAAACCTCACTCTGTCGTTGTGCCAAAAATACCTTAACTTTTAATACATTAGTGAGATCATAAACAAACAAACAGGAATCCCCTGGCGCGTTTCGGTCTCACCGGGCCTTGTTCACAGGTGTTTCGAGCAACTATCAATATGGATAGGAGCTATGCAACAGCGAGACATATGGAACAGAAACATGATAGCAAGTGGGAACTCATGACATTCTATGTAATTGATCAGGTACTGAGGAAATTCGATTTTTAATACGATCGTATCGACCCGCCATTTTGTGGCCCGCCGCCATTTTATGTTGCCTTCACTCAGGCAGCACAGCGAACGAAGTCCATTCTGCCTTTTCTGCTTATTCTGCAACATGGTGTTCAAAACAGCCTTCTGCCTCTATCTTTACAAGGCTGGTATTAAGGTCTGACCGAGTACACTAATCCCTGTCTGGTTTTCTAATCCTTGTTTCAACTATCTGTAGGCTCACACTATTCTCCGCCGATCTTATCTTATCGTCTGGCCTTTGCTGTCCTTTGCTAGTATTCTCTCATTTCACAACTGTCCTCCAAACGCACACAAACTTATCACACCACATGCAACTTCGTTGTGGATCGGTTAATGAATTAGTTCAAGGGAGGGGTGACAAACACAGCTGGAGGGGAGGCAACCTTAAGTCACTTGATACTTTGTTTTCCAATTCCTTCTATTGGTGCTGTCTTGTTTTCCGACATTTCTATTGGCTCTGTTCTATCTTTACATTATTCTTACTGGCTCCTTTCTATGTGTTCTGGGAGTGTATGTAGTTAATAAATGGTTTTTATACGGTATATAAGATTGTGCGCCACAAAGTAAAGTGGCAGTCTCCTGAGAACATACCTTGTGTACTTCTTGGACAACTGTACTAGCTGCAGCTAATAAAATCTGATCTTTTATGCCTGACAGAGTGTCCCGTGTCTCTGTTAGTTGAGGCAGGTGAATCCAAGGAGATTTCAGGCGTACCCTGCGCCGCCAGGCCCATAAGGTTCTGGTTCTTCAACTGGCGCCCAACGTGGGGCGGCTTCAGCGGTACCGGTTCTGCCTGAAGGTCGTGAGGAACCCCACAAGAAAATTCTGGAGGAATCGCGAGCCACGTCAAGCGACCCCTGTATGTCGAAGTGGTCAGAAGGTCTTTTTCAGCGCGGTTACTCCTTCCTGACGGCTACTGACGACTGCTGCCCTGACTGCCGCCCTGCCTTGGCCCTTTCTTTGATGATGTATGGTAAAGCGAGACGATAGACGGGCCTCTGTTGGTGTAAGAAGACATCCTTAGTTAAGTATTTGGTGGGTCGCGCCCACAAATTTTGGTCTTTGTTTTGTCCTTAGGTCTTTAGATTTGGCCATTGCAGTGGCCAAAGCCGAGGGGTAAGTGCATTTGTGCTGTGTAAACTGAAAGTTTTACCCCCTTGATGTTTGTGAACAGCCAGTAAAAATCGTGAGATGTCTGGTCTGACTAAGTTTGGAAAACTTTGTTGCTTTGGTTGTAATAGGGACTCCCAGCTTGAGGACTCCTGTCCGATTCCTTCGGTTGGAACTCCCACATATGAGCTCTATTCTAAACATGGTGTTGGTCCTATTGCCTTTAATAAGACATGGACCCGATATACAAAGAAAGATGGTGTTTTAAAATGGCCAGAAAATGGTAGTTTTGAAACTGATGTGCTAGATAATTTAGAAGCAACGTTATTTAAAAGAAAAGCCCGGCCGGCAATGTTTGACTCTTTTCGCCTTTGGCGTAAGGAAGCCAAACAGAGAGAAATTAAACAAGCGAAACGAGATAGGAAAACACAGGGAATGACGATTATACAGGCTGCTCAGCAATTCAAAGATGATGAAATAGATAATGCAATGGAAATTTCAGACAGACAGCGTCGAATGGCAATAGATAAATGCTATCCGACGTTGCCTATCTCTTCCCTTGATAAGAGAAAAGATTTTGAGGAAGATCCCTTAATGTCCCACTTATTGAAATTGCCTCCGCCCTATGTACAAGGTGCTAATGCACCCCCGATGTTACAGCCTGTTCAGCCGCCAGTTGTGCTTCCGCCTGCTCCAGCTTTTCCACATTTGCCTCCTCAAGTATTGCCTATGCCAGCTTTGCCTTTAACTCCTTTGCCTTCTGCTCCTTTGGCAATTCCTAATGCTCCTTTAGTTAATTCACCTAATACCTTGTCCCCTATCCTTATGTCAAATTCTCCATCTATGCGTAAGCGATTTGCAGATACTGTCTCTGGTCTCTTATCACCTTTCTTTGCATCTTGATGCCTTTTCCTTACCGTCCGGTGCCGCTCTCATTCAGTACATGGATGACTTATTAGTTGCCGCTGATTCAGAGGAGATTTGCAAAAACGTGACCGTTGCACTGTTGCGTCATTTGTTTGATCTGAATCACAAGGTTTCTCCTTCTAAATTACAATATGTCTGTTGCGAGGTGACTTATTTGGGTCATCTCTTGTCAAAGGAGGGACGACGATTGACCCCCGAACGAATTCAGGCAATTGCACAAATGTCAGTGCCATCCACACAAAGAGAGGTACGTGCTTTTTTGGGCATTACTTCTTATTGTAGACAGTGGATTCCGAGTTTCTCTTTATTGGCTAAACCGCTGTTGGCGCTAACTTTAAAAGATACGCCTCAGCCTCTTCCGTGGACTGACGAATGTCAGAAGAGTTTTACTGATTTGCGTATTGCTTTGTGTTCTGCTCCTGTATTGGGTACTCCTGATTACAGTAAGCCCTTTACGCTCTATGTCCACGAAAGAGAGGGTTGTGCATTGTCAGTCTTAACGCAGCGTTTTGGAGATCAACAGCGACCATGCGCATATTTCTCAGCTACGTTAGATCCAGTAGCTAAAGCATTGCCTAGTTGTCTTAAGGCGACAGCGGCAGCAGCAATTTCTATTCGACAGTCTGCTGGAGTAGTGCTAGATAATACTCTCATTGTTATGGTGCCACATGCAGTGGATACTTTACTAAATAGGACAAAAACGCAGCATCTTACGAGTGCTCGGTTGTCCGGATATGAGCTGACGCTTTTGGCTAGTCACATACACATCAAACGATGTAATACCCTGAATCCAGCTACTTTGTTGCCTCTTCCAGAAGAGAGAGATGTCTCTGAACAGCATGATTGTTTTCTCCGTACTGAAGAAGAGACTAAGGGTAGAATTGACCTAAAAGACACGCCATTAGTGAATCCAGATGGAACACTATGGGTAGATGGTTCTTGTTTCAAGCTCCCGAATGGAGATACAGTTTCAGCCTACGCTATTACTACTTTGCATACGATTGTGGAGACAGCACGCATTAGACATAATTCAGCTCAGGCAGCTGAATTGATAGCCTTAACTAGAGCGTGTGTGTTATCCAAAGGAAAAAGAGTAAACGTGTACACTGATAGCCAATACGCTTTTGGTGTAGCGTTTAACTTTGGGCGTTTATGGAAGGAAAGAGGATTCTTTACTTCCCATGGTACTAAGATACAACATGGTCAATTAGTGACTGAACTTCTTGAGTCACTTACAATGCCTACTCAGATAGCGATCGTGAAGTGTAGTGCACACAAAAAGATTGTGGACGATGTTGGTCGAGGAAATGCATTTGCAGATGAGGTAGCGAAAAAGACAGCCAGAGACAACACAAGTCGAATGTATGTTGCAGGTCCCGCAAACTGCGTAAGAGAAAAGGGAATGTGTGAAGATACAGTAGAGAGTGTGAAATCAATTCAAGGAGAGGCTACGGAGAATGAGTTGAGAAAGTGGAAGGAAAGTACAGGAATGTTAGATGAGATGGGATGTTGGGTTGAATTATCAGAACATCAACGTTGGCTGTTACCAGATGCTTATGTACTACCTGTAGTTACTATGGCACATGGTCCAGCTCACCTAAGGGCAAAAGGAATATGTAAACTTCTGGCTCCAGTGTGGCAAAATGAGGGGATCCCAAAGTGTGCAAATAATGTGGTAAAACATTGTATTGTTTGCTTGATGTACAATCCGGGAAAGGGAACCCCAACTCCAGCAGGTCATTTTGCTCCTCCAACATATCCATTTGAGGTGTTGCAGATCGATTATATTCACATGGAACGATGCAACAACCTCAAATATGTTCTGGTGGTAGTATGTGCTTTTTCTAGATGGGTAGAAGCCTACCCTCTGAAGGACAATACTGCTTTATCAACTGCCAAAATACTTTTGAAAGAATTCTTCCCTAGGTTTGGTTTGCCGCGCATTGTCTGGAGTGACAATGGGAGCGAATTTGTGGGTCAAGTCATGCAAAAAGTTTGTGCAGGTCTTGGCATAAAACAGAAGTTCCACGCGGCGAATCACCCACAGTCGGCTGGTTTAGTAGAATGCTACAATGGAACCTTGAAGCTTAAAATTGCTAAGGTGCAAGCTAGCACAGGACTTAATTGGCATGATGCTTTACCATTGGCTCTTCTGTCCACCAGAACAGCAGTACACTCTTGTTTGGGGCTTAGCCCTTACGAAGTGATATTTGGTCGCCCAGCTAATGTATGGGGAGTTCCTCGCCCTAAGAAATACTCAGACTTGCCATACCCGATGTTGATTGACTACTTGCATGACCTTACAACTAAATTGCGTGTTCTTCATCAACAGGTTCAGAGTGCTCTACCAGAGGCTTCCACAGACCCAGGTCATTCCATCCGACCAGGTGACTGGGTCTGCACGAAAAATTTCCAACGACAGAGAAATTTGGAGCCCAGATGGAGAGAGCCACGCCTGGTTCTTTTGACCACAAGAACAGCAGTTAAAGTCGAAGGAAAGAAAAACTGGGTGCATGCCGTGCACTGCAAGAAAGTGCCTTTGCCCTTGCCTTTCGATCAGTGGGTCCGTAGAGGCATCAGTGACTCTGAAAGTGAGAAAGTTCCGCAATTTGTACCATTCAGTGATGCGCGTCTAATTGGAACACTTTCTGAGAAAGAGGACGACGACATCCTTCAAGAAGCAATACCATCGCATCGTCGCTTGAACACGACAAATCCAGGAACATTGTTTCAAAACCAGACTGCCTCTGGACAGGAACGCTATAATTTGAGACCAAGACCAAAGAACTTGTAAATTTCTCTCCTATGTAGTACTCTATCCCGGTTGCAGGGTCACGGTAGGAGTCTTAGTTACGACCTGAGTAAGTGGCAATAGGCCTGCAGGACCTCACAGTGTCATAGGACGGTAGATAATCGTGACTACAGTGATTGAGGAAGATTGCCGTGAGCATCCACTTAGAAAGATGGAGGCTACATTAGATAAAAGAGAAAGTAAAAATATAAAGAATAATTGTAAAGAAATATATAGTCGTTGTAGTATTGCTCTATGCGTCATTATATTGTCGTGTATTCTTTTGGCATCTGTAAACTGGATCATTATTACTCTGCAGCAAAAAGTTGTCTCTTCTCCTACCTCTACATCTTCTTCTACTATCTCTCCGCACCTATTTCACACTCTTCCCCAGCATGAACTCATCAGAAGAACTGAATACTTTAACAATTCCTTCGTCCAGTTGTTACATCAACATCAGTTAGTGATCAATACAACTGACTGTTGGGTGTGTGGACTCATACCACATACGGTAGAAAAAGGAATGCCATATTTAGTTCTTCCATTCTCCTATGAAGGTTCCGCTTGGGCTTATTTTGTCATTTTCAATAATGCATATCAAAGTAAAATTAAACAACCTGTCAGTTCACATAGTGTTGGTTCAGATTTCAGTCATAGTTTATTGATAAAGGGAATGGTAGCTATGGCTAAAATCATGGAAAAAAGTGAAGCTTCCATAGATGAAAGAAAAGCATATACCAATTGGAACATAACTAATTACATTTCCAGCCTCAATGATAAGGTTGAGCAAGGAAAATCTCCTCCGATACGGGTCATACCCCAACAAGGAAATTTCTGTCTGCAAATAAATGGTAGAACTCCAAACACCGGACAAAGAGAAAGTTTATGTTCCCATACAGATGTTTATTCAGCCCTGAATTCACTGCCGTTAGTACCATCTCAAGGTACATACTTCGTTTGCCACGATAGGGCTTATACATGGTTGCCAGCTGATTTCTCTGGTACTTGTTATATAGCCTTTCTTCTTCCCCCTACATACACCGCTCCTGCGAACCATCATAAAAATAGATATGGCAGAGGGATTGTGGATTCGAAAGACACAGCAGGACAAGAGGGAGGAGATTTCCTCAAAGGATTTCTTCCCTTCTGGGGTCCAATGGCCAACAGCAGAAATATAAGGCAATTGGTTCGTGTCGTAGAAACCACCATAGACATCACTGTAGGAGCTTTAAGTAACATTACAGCTGAACTACAGGCTGATCGTCTTATGACCTTGCAGAACCGTGTTGCCTTAGACTTTGTTCTTGCGGACCGTGGTGGAGTATGCAAATTGATCGGATCAAGTTGCTGTATTTTCATACCTAATGACGCTCCGACAGTATACCAAGCTATCTCTAAGTTACACATAATCTCCGAGTCGATTCATCAGGACGAAGGAGATTGGTCCTTTTCAGAGTGGTTTTGGGGAATACTGTCCAAATGGGGTTGGAAGGTATTGACATTCTTTGGAGTAATTTTAGCTTTTATATTCTCTTGTTGTCTTTGTATGCACTGCGGTCCTGCCATCTGCAACCTATGTGCTACTGCATGTATTCCCAAACCCAAGTCACAAAGAGCAGAGAATATCAAAATGATGGTACAGCAACAGCTTGATGACCTCATGGCCATAGACATCGACTCAGATTAACATGAGTTTGTGTATCTTGCCTGAGTTCTGGCAAAAGGAGGGTCTGAGGAAATTCGATTTTTAATACGATCGTATCGACCCGCCATTTTGTGGCCCGCCGCCATTTTATGTTGCCTTCACTCAGGCAGCACAGCGAACGAAGTCCATTCTGCCTTTTCTGCTTATTCTGCAACATGGTGTTCAAAACAGCCTTCTGCCTCTATCTTTACAAGGCTGGTATTAAGGTCTGACCGAGTACACTAATCCCTGTCTGGTTTTCTAATCCTTGTTTCAACTATCTGTAGGCTCACACTATTCTCCGCCGATCTTATCTTATCGTCTGGCCTTCGCTGTCCTTTGCTAGTATTCTCTCATTTCACAACTGTCCTCCAAACGCACACAAACTTATCACACCACATGCAACTTCGTTGTGGATCGGTTAATGAATTAGTTCAAGGGAGGGGTGACAAACACAGCTGGAGGGGAGGCAACCTTAAGTCACTTGATACTTTGTTTTCCAATTCCTTCTATTGGTGCTGTCTTGTTTTCCGACATTTCTATTGGCTCTGTTCTATCTTTACATTATTCTTACTGGCTCCTTTCTATGTGTTCTGGGAGTGTATGTAGTTAATAAATGGTTTTTATACGGTATATAAGATTGTGCGCCACAAAGTAAAGTGGCAGTCTCCTGAGAACATACCTTGTGTACTTCTTGGACAACTGTACTAGCTGCAGCTAATAAAATCTGATCTTTTACGCCTGACAGAGTGTCCCGTGTCTCTGTTAGTTGAGGCAGGTGAATCCAAGGAGATTTCAGGCGTACCCTGCGCCGCCAGGCCCATAAGGTTCTGGTTCTTCAGTACTAAAATCAGAACGTGGTGGTGACAGAGAAAAGAAATTGCGTCAACTAGAATCCAGACATATTCTTGATATCCGATCTCTCACCCCGCTAGGTTTAAATCAGGATGAGGAGTTATTTGTACACCTATAAGGGTTGTCATAGCTCATAAGATGTTGCCATTCATTTATTCTTATGTCATTTCCACCAATTGATAAGATGCTTTCTTTCCCGTTGTCATTTGTCAGATAGACATATAATTTTGGCGCTATCAATATAAGTTGACTGAAGGAATAATACCCAAACATTAATTTTCTTACATCAGAGGTGCAGGATTTAGTGAGGGCCTTGTTTAAAAGAAACGTTGGGGATTGTGCTATTGTAGGTAACATGCAATACATGAATATGAATCCAATGTGAATATAAATTAAAAACTAATGAGGGCCCCTACATTTTGTTAACACACCTCAGAAATTGCTTTGAAGTCTCCATTAGTCGCTGAAATAAGATTTTATGACATATATTTAAAAATAATTTGATTCAATGAAATGCTATAAACTACATATACCAGAATGCAATGTGGAACTTAGTGAAAAACACCTTGGATTGTAGTTAAAACACTGTTACAATTTGGTAAATATGTATATAGAAAAACGTTTAATTTTTCTTTGTTAAAGTGTATATATTTAGTGATGTTATGGAGTAACCCTTGATAAGTGGCGTAACTTGAGCATTTTTTCTGTTACTTTGGAGTACTTTATTTAAAGCGCCGAAATTATCACACAGGAAACACCTGTGAACAAGGTCCGGTGAGACCGAAACGCGTCAGGGGATTCCTGTTTGTTTGTTTATGATCTCACTAATGTATTAAAAGTTAAGGTATTTTTGGCACAACGACAGAGTGCGGTGTTCTCTTGCTAAAACAGAAAGAGAATCTTGTTTTCTGAAAATATGGTTGTCCTGCCTCAAACCAGCACCACCGGAGAATTAAGTGCGCCGTAACACGCAGATCAGGACATCTTTTCTTTCATATATATATATATATTTGTGTGTGTGTGTGGTTTTGAAGTCGGCTTTGTTTAAGCAGAAGCATTGCAACATTTAGAGCTGTTGTTTCCATGTCCGAGTATTTCTTTGCAGTCATGCTCTTTCCTTCATTAATGAGAAGACCCAAATTAGGTTATAGTCAGAACAGCTTTCAAAGTCATACATAGATTCAAAACCATATATATACAGTTCTGTTAAATGAGCTCAACTACTATAATCTGTTTATGTGTCAGTAAGAGTTGACAAATAACTTTTTTAGCAAAAACATTCTTGAGGATGTTCTTGCGTACTAAGGACAATTGAGACCGAAACATCGACAGTGCTTCTTCTCTATCATCTATCTTTTGGATCCAAATCCATGAATTACATACCATTCACTTTGAATTGATTCCTTAGAAAAGCATGGACTTGTCATGCATTGGTCCATGGTCTACAGTATTTTTGAATTTACTTTTGGTAGATATGATGAATGAAGGACGTTTTGCAGGTTATGTACCCCATGTATTGCTCTAGTGAGTAAGTAAGTATGAGGCTTACATAGAGCGTGAATGGCTGTCGGCGTCTTGGTGCTAGCATCTAGACAGAGCCCTTCCAAGAAAAAAGGAGACCTATTTAGCTAAGAAAGAAAAAAGCCAGGTTTTTAACTGCTTCCTGAATTTTACCAGATCTGGCTGGGCTCTAAGATGGTCAGGCAGTGAGTTCCACCATTTACAAGTGGAGTAGGAAAAGCTTCTACCTCCCCATCCAGCGTTTTTAAGTCTGGGAATTACTACCATTCTCACTGAGCTGGAACAAAAGTTGCGAGTAGGTAAGTGCCATTGAAAAAGTTTTTGAAAATAGTCAGGGCCGACCTTGTGAAGAGCTTTATGGGCCCAGCCTAGGGCCTTAAATGTGATCCGTTCACTCACTGGCAGCCAATGAAGATTGACAATGGTTTGGGAGACCAAGCTGAATTTTGGGAGTTTCATCAGTACGTGGGCTGTTGCGTTTTGAAGGATTTGGAGTTTTTCAGTAGGCGTTGCCGGGCACCCACATACAGCGTATTACAGTAGTCTAGTCTTCAGATGACTACGGCCGCAATAAGTGTTTTCTGAAGCTCTGTAGAAATGAAAGGAAACATTTTCCTCAAAATTCTTAATATGAAAAAAAAGAAAGCTGTATCCTGATTAATATGGCCAGCGTGGCACAGTTTTCAGTCAAAAAGGACTCATACATTTTTTTGCATTTTGGACTGAAACAGGGAGGTAGAGGGAGAGCACCAAGATTGGGAGGCCACCAGGCAGTATTCCAAAAGGAGGTGTTTCTGTCAAATAAGAGTACCTCCGTCTTTTCGGAATTAAGTTTAAGACATTTTTTCAATATCCAACTAACGATGTTACTCATGCAGTTGTTAAACTGTCTGGCCACAATCTCTATGTTAGATGAGACCAACACTACTATGTGAGGGTCGTCGTTTTAAGACATAACCGAGAATCCACATGCATAGATCAATTCAATAAGAGGGGATATATAAATGTTAAAAAGAGTAGGGCTTAACGAAGATCTTTGAGAGACACTGCAAGCAAGACAAAAAGGTTTGCAGGTAAGATCTTCAGGAGCGACTACTTGCTCTCTGTTCAATAGGAAGGAATTTACCAGCGAGAGTGCCAAACCCTTGATGCCAATGCTTTTGGACCAGTTAATGAGTAGAGAGTGGTTGACCATGTTAAACGTGGCCGAAAGATCAAATATTATCAAAGCTGCCTTCCCACCATTGTGAACAATGGCTCTAATTTCCTCTGTGGCTGCCACAAGGGGTGACTGAGTACAGTGGTTAGGTCTGAACCCACGTTGAGAAGGATCTAGAAGAAGGCTGTCATCAAGGAAGGCCATAATATCCTGATTCATTGCCTCCTCTAATATTTTAACTGAGAAAAGAAGGCAATGGTTTTCACGTCAAGAGGATTTAGGGTGGGTTTTTCTACAAACAGGAGGCCTTTACCCACTCTGTTGGAAAGAGTCCTAAAGTCAGAATTTTGTCCAGGAGTGCTGTGAGATGGACTCACACCGTACCTGGGACTGTGTGAAGGACATGGGGAGGCAGAGGTCAGATGGGTGCCAGATTTGGAGGATTCGATAAACTTGGCAACCTTCTTCTCAGTGGAGGGGGGGCTAAGGCTGTGAAAACAGAAACACGATCCAATTTTGGTAAGGGTTGTCTCTCCAAGCATCTCCACATATAAAAAAACATTCAAGGCAATACAGTTTGTATTAGAGGTAAACTCATTAAAGATGGCATTTATCTTTGATAAGATAAAATCTGCTAATTTATTACAGAAAGTTGATCAGGTGGTGTTTTAATTTTACAGTTCGTTAGAGTTTTACCTGTGCTGAGTAGCTTCATAGTGGAGTTTTTAGCAATGTTGATTTTGTCTATGAAGTATCTAGATATACTCTTTATTAAGGGATTTATATTTAAGCTTTTCTTCAGGATTGTAATTTTTTCTCCACAATAACTCCTTGTGTCTGCAATTTTGTTTAAATTCTCTAAATTCCTGGGAATACCATGGAGCAAATGGCTTGGTCTTGTGGTTTCTCCTTGTTTTTATGGAAACCAGCTGGGTGATTACAGTGTCCACCTAATCCACATAATTGGCAGAAGCTAACTCAATATTGCTCCCTATCATAGGATGCAAACTCCCTGAAATGTTATGTAGTTCTGCACTGTCTATTTTCTGCCAAGGGTGGTATTTGCTGACAGTAGGTGTGTTGGGCTTCGGGGAGTTGTTGGTTGGTGTTTTTAGCATAACGAACATTGCTTTGTGATCTGTCCAAATTAAAGGCAAGATCCTGTACACCATTAAATCAGGGTTACTAGTAAAAATGCCATCAAGCGTGTGATTGGCCTGATGAGTCAGTAGATTAATCGGCTGCTTGAGATCAAAGCTCTGCAACGTATTGACCAGGCGCTCCATGTCTCTGTATTCTCGTAATTACAAGTAGAATTTTAAATCACCTAGGACAGTGAAATTGGGGAATTCTATGCAGGATTCAAGCAAGTCCATTAGTGTTTTTGTGAAGTTCTCTCTAAGCCCAGGAGTCTCAATCATGACTTACATTATAAATTTATAACACATACGACAGTTTCTTTTCGGATATGCTCTAATGTATACTTTGTCACATTAAGCTGCATTGTACGATTGAATGATAATATCATCTTCTGGGACATTAAAACACTCATTCAGTTAATAATTTATTTGTAAATGATCCCCTTGCTGGATATTTACCTTGACTTTGTCAGATACTCAAGCTCATAAGGGATTATTGGGCTTTCCTTTTGTTCTTTTTATGTCCCTGGTGTGACAGCAACAATGGTTGCACCTCCGGTCCTTGCAATGGATGCCTTCATGGCTGTTGTAGTTCCCGGTGTGCTTGCAACTACTGTTGCAGCTGTGGTAGTGGCTGTGGTTTCCGCTGTTATGACTGCAGTGATGGGTTCTTTTATTGCTATATAGTCCTTCCTCTTCTTGAAGCTATTGTGGCTGCTGTTGTTGGTGTCATCGTTGTAATTGTTTTTCACGCTTTTTTCCCTGATGAGTTTTCAGAAGAGGCCATCGTTTCTCAATTGCTGACTTAGTAACTCCAGTGATCTCTGTAACATTACTGATCTGGTCCCTGCTTGCTACTGTGGTTCCTAATGTGACACTTATTATTGCTGCTGTGGTGGTAGCTATGATGGTAGTTGTTTTGGCAACTGCTGCTGATTCTGTGGATTGTTCTATTGTGGCAAAGGTTATCGCTGTTGTTGTTCCTGTTATGACAGGTGTTGTCCTTGCTATCTTCCTTCGTAGCAGCTCTTGTTATTGTTTCTGACTTTGGTATCGTGGCAGCTGCTGATTTGGGTTCTGCTGTAGGTACATCTGTGGTTGTTGCCGTTATCCTGGCTTTGCTTGCAACTGTAGCTGCTGTTATTGTCCCTTTCTTGTCTGCCTTAGTGGTGGCTGTGGTTGTGGCTGTGGTGACCGCTGTTGCAACGGCTGTAGTTGCAGGTGTTGTGACAGCTGTTGTTTTTGCTGTAGTGTAGTGGTGTTGGGTTTTCATTTGTAATTCCTGCTGTAGATATGTACCAATGTCACTGGAAGTCGCAAGGGCAGCATTTGTGTCAGGAGAGCTCCGTAGTGTGATCGTGGCGAGGGACAACTCTTTCATCCTCCTCACCAATGCAAAGCACGATGCAAAATGTTTCAATCAACTTCTTTTGCGAGCACATTAGCTCTGGCAGACTACGGAAGTTGCTAAATATACCTTCTTTAACCTAACACACCACTTAACGTGTCAAAAAACATTTGCCTCACTCCACTCTTATGAATAAACATCTATTTCCCCTTTTAAATAGCCACACAAGAGATTATTACTTTTGTTAATGGAAATTAAAAGTTTCTTCTGTTAATATTTCCCCAGAGAAAGAAGGCTCATTATCTATAATATAAAACACACTCATTACTTACAAATTAGCCCCTAGAGAAAATGAATGTACCTACAAGAAAAAATCGTAACTTAAAAAAAAAAAAACATTTCAGAAAAAGAAATATTCCGTCATTATTACTGTCACACCACAGAAAGCTCGACAAGACTTACTTCTTCCGCTGAGAAAGTTAGAGCAGCATTGTTCATTCGTTGGGCCGGATTTACTAGTTCGTCACGCCGCGCAGTGCAGGAGTCGCAAATGCTGCGGTGCTCTTCTTGAGCAGGAGAGAGCGGGAGAACGCCATATTCACAGAAATATGGCACTCTCCTCCCATATCCCTAATGCCAGCGCACAAATGTGCGGCCATGCGCCATGGACACACCTTTGCACCATAGTGCAGGGGGTTCTCTGAGTCTAGCATACGTTTTTTACTGGAAGGATACCCTTCCAGTACAAAATACTATACTTAGACTAGAAAAATGGAATGGGCTCTATTTTCTGACGCTAATTCTTGTCTACTTTCTGAAGTAAATAGGGCTTAGGGACAGAAACCTTGGGTGGTTGCATGGGAACGTTCATGTACCACCCATGGTACACCCCCTTGATGGTAAGAAATGCAAAGCAGCGATATCTGCTCCTTTGCACTACTTCAAGTGAATTTCCAGTGCTAAACAAGTTTAGCGCTAGAAAGTAAATTAGTGAAAAAACTTTCAGCGTTGTTTTGCATCATTTTGTGATGCAGACACGCCGCTAAAACATAGGGGCATATTTACAAAATAATGACGCAGCCCGTCACCGCAAGCCATCTTTCAATGCTGAGTTATACAATTAGAAAAGTGCAGGGATGCGTCATATTTACAGAAATACGATGCATCCCTGTACTTTCCTCAGTGCTGGCACACAATTGGCTGCCTAGCGTCAATGCACGCACCCATGGTGCATGGTGCCTGTGTTGCAGGGATGATTTTTTATGTGCAGGAAGGCACACCTTTCTGCACATAAACAGTAAATAATGGCATGTTCCTCCTTCTATGTGTGCCGCAGAATGTAGCACACATAGAACAAGCAAAAATGAGGAGAAATAAAGATATTTCTTCTCCTTGCGTGAAAGGGGGACATATTTACAAGGCTATGAAAAACCACCAAAGGTGGCTTTGCATGGCCTTGTAAATATGGGTTGGCAAACTGTGCCACGTGAGCGTAAAAAAAAGTGACACTCCGGTATTGCTCAGGGTTTGTAAATATGCTTCTTAGTAAATAGACCCACAAGTATCTACTGCAAACTAGAATAAATGTAATGATGCTAAATCCTCTCTCTTTACATGCTATAAACTCCAAATGTTCTTTCACCCTCTGCGCGCAGGAAAATTGTAAGAAACTGGCTTTCAGTAAAATACACAAAAGTGGGAATAGACCATGGCCATGTGAATGACCCCAGCTGAAATAAACAGCATTAGGGAAAGAGAACCTTTTCTGACGTGGGCCCGCCAATAGGGTAGGCACATTTGGGGGAAACCAGGTGTGACAGGGAGTGTGTGACATTGGTTTCTATTTGGCCGCCATTACAGTATCGCCCTGAGCATGCATGGAAGGGATTATTCATTCCCTCGCCACGATGATGAATGCATTGGTAGCACTAGGCAGTGCTCGTATAAAAGAATTTGCTCGGGCCACCATGGAGCCGGAGGGTCCAGGCCTCGAGTAGGAGTTGCATTCCTTGCTGCACCATGGCAGGTATAAGCACAGCAGGAGTCTCCCAGGGGACCCACAGCAACCCTGGCAGCTTGCAATTTACAAGGAAGTGGAGTACTGAAGGGCACCCTCTCTCACTCCAATTCTACCCTCAAGGCCAAGCAGGTTGAATTGAAGGCAGACAAGACCAGAAGCCTCTAGCCCCTCCCCAACGCAGGACAAGATGTAGGCCCACAGCAGGCACTCGATGGCCACAAGAGGCAGGACCAATGTTCTCAGGGGCGAGATTCAAGGGTTTACAACCCAGATGAAGCATAAGTAGAGCTACAGAGGCGGGCCCAAAGAAGGGGCCAGGGGACAATAGAGTTAGTTATACTGTTGGCAGGGAAACCCCTGGATCCACAGATCCACAGCCAAAGGAAGACAGCACCATGTGACATCCATCAAAGAAGACAAATGTAGAATGGCAGAGGAAAGGGGAGAGGAGTACACTAGTAATCTGCAGCCTATTGATGGAGAGAGTAAGGCAGAAGGACCAGGCATCTCTGGTAAGGAGTGCTCCCACTGTTAATCAAAGATACTAGTATTAAAGAGCAGAATTTGATGTTCTAAGCAGTAGTGTGGCGCTAAGGCAGGAGTCTAGTTGGAGTAGAGCAGAGGCAGGCTGGCAGGCTGGGTAGGATGTAAGTGGAAGTATACATGATGGGTTATGTTCTCAAGGCAGGGGACCATGTGTGTATCAAAATCAGGCCAGCCACTGGAAACCCTATGTGCCGCTGGGTAATAGGGAATGAGAAGTTTGCGGTGTTTGAGGGACATCTAAAGACTGAGTTGAAAGATGGCAAGGCACTGCCTGTCTAGTGGGGATTGAGATAGATGGAAAGGGGATTTTATAAGGGTGTTGGCTGGGACAGTAACACAAGATAGTGTTAAGGAGTTATCACAGATCCAAAGGGACAGCACACTGAGAAGAGATGTGAAGTACATCCCACAAAGAAACGAGCAGACACAAGTGAGGGTGAAAAGACCACACTTGCAGTGGTGAGGGAAGAAAGGGGGGGGGCATTGAATGAAGGAGTATGGATGTAAAGTACTTAGATACTCCTAGGAGCATCTCAGTACTGGTAACAGAGACTAACAAAGGGTCAAGAGACAGAGTGCCCCGGAAACAGGAACTGGATGTCATTATGAAGTATTAATGATGTGTTGTGAAAAGACAGGATGGATAGAGGGATATGGGGTAAGGGACAGAATTAGAGTGGGAGGCGCAGTGCTGAGAAATTTAATGGCTTTCTGATTTGTGGTGTTTCAACAAGCATGGTGAGACTCATTGGATAGGATTTTGGGGAAAGAAATCCAAACTGAGACAGCTAGAGAGGGCAAGCCAGGAAGCAAACAGAATGGAACGAAAGAAACAGGCAAGAAGAGGGAAGACGTGAGGAGTAAACAGACCTCCAATTGGGGCACTGTGTGAAGGAAGTGAGGACTACTGTTGGTGGCACCAGTTAATGAAAATGAACTAAATGAGGGGAGTACCAGAGGCCAAAAAAGATGAGGTTTTCATGTAAATATATGCATGGTAGCACAAGATACATCAACCTATATTGAACTCTGACATATGCTTGAGACTATGGAAATAGACCTTGATATAATTGTGATATATCCTTTCCACGCACATGTATACAAGACTCAACGAGCTAGATGGTCGGTTATACATAGAATTGCAATCCTGCACGTATGATATACAAAGAAATGTTAATTACATCTGAGATAATGCAGGATGGATAGTTTAACCTAGCTAATGTCTGTGATATAACGTTTTGGCTTCTATGAGAAATGCTACAAGTATTAGTGACTGTGCAATGGGCACGTATAATCATATCACTGCTTATGATATAACTTGACAACTTTGAGAAAGAAGACCACAATTTATGAACATTTCCTACTCATGCGCCCAGTAGCACCAGCAGATTGATAGCACACCTCTTCATCCGATGAACACCAGACATCTAGTCTCTCCTGAAATACTGAAAGTGTCACAACTATTCACGTAAGCTGGCGCCCACTGGTCAGCAATCCAATCATTCCCAACTTTTCGATGCATGCACAGAAAATGGCGCTTGTCTATCACCCAACTATTTAAGAACGGCAAAAGACTAATAGTGAGGACTTTATTTTAAGCCCCCTTTATACTAAAATGTTCGTGCACTCAACCTTTGACTTACAGAATTGCATTTAGCACCATGCAAGAAACAAAAAAACATGGCGGCGATGGTCACGACTCATATGCGCATATATTAAAAACTTCAAGGGACTGCTGCAACATCAAGCTTCGCAGTAGAATATGTGGCCAACGGATGAAACGTGGATGGGAATGAGCTAAGCTCACATAATAGACTAGCTCGAAAATCCCTCTGATGCAATTCTAAAACCACATAGTCATGCAGGTAACAGAAGCAGGAATGCAGACAGTGCTTTAAATGGGCAGATACTGCTCGGGACTGAGTACGTGAACTTCTTTAACATAAAATGGAGAGTAATGTATTGTATTGTGTTGTAATAGTATTTATATAGCGCATACTACCCCTGACGAGGCTTAGTACCCGAGCTTTTCAGCACTGCTGCAATACATTTAATGGGAGAGTACCTGTTTCAGGAGCAATCAGGCACTCTGTATAGGGAGTACCAGGATTTCACCATTTCCATTTAAAGCGCTCAGTACACGAGAACAAGGACCATCGGAACTTCCTTTGCCCTCGTTCTCTTGCCCTGCAATTTCCCTCTCACTTCCAGACCTCTTGTCAGGTCGTCCTTATGCGCTTCCTTTCCCCAATTACACTTTCACCCTCGTCCTTTGTTTTACCGTCCGCTCCCGTCACTACATTGCTTGGCATTTCATTCATGTGATACAATTTTTTTTTAGTATATCCATACACATGTTGCTGTAAACTGTCTTTTAAAAACCTCCACAAAAATAAGAGCTACATTAGTGGTATGACACCATAGCAACACATTCATGTAAAAAAACTTCATTTGTAAATTTACATGATTGCTTGTGTAGTGCTCACTTTGTGAAACAATAAGTGTCTGGGCCCACAGCTTTGACCAGAAGCCGGTGGCCTCCTCTCCTGGTTGCCAGCGTGTCAAATACCAATGCTACGAAGTCTGACCCACCACCGACACTCTCTGCCACTTTATCTCACTCTTGCATGTTCCTGCTTTCTCCTTTTGTGGTGTATTTTTCCGTCTTTCGTTTCCACCTTCTTACATCCTTGAGTTTGTCCCTCTGTTCCTCTTGGTCTGGATCAAATAAGTGCCAGTCCCCAAATATTAGTGCCCGTGGGCCCCACCTGCAACCACCGGCTCAATTAAATACTCTTCTCAAGTAAAACGATTTGATTAGAAAGTCGATAGTCATGCCCCAGTTATTACTTTGAGTGCAATTCTCACAGCAGTAATGCCATCGGTATGCGAGATAGAGCATCAAGGGTTATCACAATGTCACTGTCACATGAAGGTCGTTTCCAAACCTATTTAATAGTCTGAGGCTTTAAAAGCAGACATTCTGATAGTTCTGTATCTCCTTGGCTTCATTGTAATGAGTGACCTTAACCGTCTTATGGTCATTTAGGCTCTGGCAGGTGGCCACCAGCCTGCATGGTCAGCAGAGGCCCTGACCTCCGGTCCCTGGCAGAGAATCTACTATCATATCAATGGATCTCCGTTCTGAATGCGAAGCCACCTGGCATTTATTCTTTGAGTCTCACAAACAGTCTCGCAAAGTGTGATATACAAAAAAACAAGTGAAGTTAGTCTATGGGCATCCACTGCTTTTGGCAGATGCCCAAATGCACCACCTTCTGCATACCCCCTCAGTATTGTCTTTTTAGGACTTCACAGCAAATTTACAGATTTGACAAAGTTTAGAGTAAGACTTCAACTAAATGTGTTTCTT